>NC_081414.1:572568706-572939956 GCF_030272615.1 Cryptomeria japonica | reverse complement strand
CCCCCTTCATCTATGGAATGAATCTATTTTAGAGGAAGTGGGTAAAGCCCTTGGAGATTTTTTTATGGTGGATGATGAATCGTATGATGTTTTCCACTCCACCTTTGCCCGCATATTGGTTGATATGGATGTTTCAAAAGGGTTGCCTACTGAGATTCTACTTAATTCCTCTAAGGGTTTATAGATCCAACCTTTGGACTATGAAGGGATTCCCTTTTGATGCAGAAGGCATTTCAAAATTGGTCATGCAGCTGCTCATTGCGGATTTGAGAAAAAGGCTATGATGGCCACTTGGTGGAAAGACACTTCTCATCAATATTATACGATTGAGAAGAAATCTGATCAACCTAGGAGCTTTTCAGAGGTGGTTTCTAGGGATCCACAAGATCTTGGGGCTTCTTCTTCAGATGTCACTATGCTTGAGTCTCCTGTTGAAACCCATAATGTGAGATTGAATGGGCTTGAGGAGGCTAATTATGGCGATTGCACTCCGACTCTTAATTCTGGTGGCCTTTCTAACATGGCCAGGTCGACAACAAAGAATACAAAGAATTATTCTAGGACTGTGGTTGCTGGCTTTCATTCACAAAATAATGGTGGGCTGGACTAGCAAGACATGTCAGTGCAAGTGGAAGAGGGCTAGATTTATGTTAAGGGCAAGAAAGCAAAGTTTTCTAAGCCTCCTTTTGACACAACTCTCCGCTCCCACAAGAGTTGTTCTAAAAGTAAATCTTGATGATTCTTGTCTAGGGGCTAGTTGCAGGCTGGATGCAAGTTGTCCTTTTTGCAGCTATGTGGTTGACTGCATGTTGTTCTTTTTGCATTCTTTTGTCCTGGGTTGTCTATGCCTTCATGTTCATTTTGTTTAGATAAATTTCTTGTAGTGGGTTCTAGATCCTTTCAAAATCTGGTTGTTAAGGGTTTCGGGTCCCTTCAAAACTTGTTTTTCCTTTAATAAAAAACATTGTCATTATTAGTGAATGGAAGCAATGGAGCCGAAAAGGAAAGGATGCCTCTCCTTGAATAAAAGTCTCCTTCCATAAAGTCATCCTTTTTAGAAGAGCATGAGTAACCATCAAGGGAGAATGAGAAGTGTGGTTGAATAATAGATGAGAATAAGTTGTTGTATCATCAAAACATAAGTCCATGTGTGAGTTGAACTGAGATATATGAATATTTTATAAGGAACAAATAATAAATATTGTAATAAAAAGTATATTTATGCATGAATAAAATATAAGAAAAATCAGTTAAGAGTACGTTTCTAAGTATAACTGCAGATACATGAATATGTTGTAAGAAGATTCAAGCAAGAGAGTAGTGTGAAGTAAAAAGGAAATATTTTAAGGTACACAAGTATGACGAATACAAGGAATAATATATATACTCCAACAAGAAAGGAGAATAAGTACATATTGTGTGAGAAATAAAGTTATGTTGGATTTGCATGTTATAAAAGGAGTTAATGCAGATATAGAAGAGATGTTAATACAAATGTAATATGAATAAATGATAGAAAATAGTGGATAATTGGAAAAAATTCTTAAAGAGAATAAAAATTTAATTAAGGAGAAATATAGGAGCACCTAAGATAGTAAATTAGTTTTGAACTAAAATTCATGTCTTTTGGAAAGGAGACCTCTATTGAAGAGATGCATCATTCTATTTAGTGATGAGATATAGATTAAGTTTGTGGCATTTAGATAATATGACGCAGAAGAATTGGGGAATGTTTTCTAAATGTGAATGATAAAACAAATACATACCAACAAATAAAGGGTAGCTCCTAAGGGGATTAATTACAAATTTTATGAAGTTTTGATGAATAGTGGAGTATAATTAAAGAAGAATATATGCATATTTTTGAAAGAGATTAATTATGAATTGTGGAACAATGATTACCCCAAGTGATGAATTTTGTCCTAGTTAGACATTCCTACCTCTTGTGGGCTAGGTGATGAATTATTTACCCCAAGGAATGGATATAGTCCTGGTTGGATGTTCTTGCCTCTTGTGGGATAAGTGATGAATTGATTACCTCAAGAGATGGATTGGTCCTAGTTGGGCGTTCTTGCCTTTAGAGAGATAAGTGTTGAATTGATTACCTCAAGAAATGGATCTGGTCTCGATTGGATGTTGTTTCCTCTTGTGGGCTAATTGACTAATTGATTAACCTAAGAGATGGATCTAGTCCTAGTTGGATGTTCCTACCTCTTATGGGCTAAGTGATGAATTGATTACCCCAAGAGATGGATCTAGTGTTGGCTGGACGTTCTTGCCTCTTGTGGGCTAAATGATGAATTGATTGCCCAAGAGATGGATCTCCACCTAGTTGAACATTCCTACCTCTTGTGGGCTAAGTGATGAATTCATTACCCCAAGATATGGATCTATTCTCAATTGGACATTACTGTCCCTTGTGGAATAAGTGATGAATTGATTACCCCAAGAGATGGACCTAGTCTTGGTTGGATAATCTTGTCTGTTGTGGGCTAAGTGATGAATTAATTACCCCAAGGATGGATCTAGTCTCGATTGGACATTCCTGCTACTTGTGAGATGTGACTTAAATGGCCATGACCTGGATATTGTGTGCTCTCAGGCTTAGTTGAGTTGGACAGTTTACTCGCGTCTTTTTTAGTTCCTATCAAATTAAGCAATGATTAGTTATAGGTTAATTATCTAGTCATAATATTTATTTTAGTTTGCCTATTCACTATGTCTACATATATTCATGTGTATTCTCTTTAGTTTCATGTGTATTCTACATGTTTTTATGTGTATTCTTTCTATTTAGTTTATGCCTAATGTGTTCCTAGAATGTCTATTCCGTGAATCTCTATGATTATTGCTTTGGGTTGGTCTAGAATATGAGAATAATAAGGGTAAACCAAAATGAGATTAATTTATCTAGGGTAATAGATATGTGTCATACTTCTAAACCTCATCTTAATATATGCTAAGATCACCCATTCTTTAACACAAATACATATCCATGATATTGTGTAAACATTGGGTCAACAAAATTAAATAAGGAATACAAATCTTCAAGGATTAATTCGAGAACTTCATGATTCAGTTCATAGAAACATACATTTCTTCATGATAATTAATCTTGGAAATGGTGTCTTCTAATGTACCCTTATTTAAATAGGGTATATTAATAAATAATAATAATAGATTAAAATATAAAAGAACAAAAAATTAATGAATGGTCAAAAGGCATAAAATGAAAAGTTGCGACTCCTTGAAACATGAGATATAAAAGGGAGAGAAGAGAACTTCATTTGGGATGAAAAGAGACCAAAAATAAAGAAGGGAACAAAGGAATTAAGAAAGCATTAAAGGGAAGAAGATAAGGAAATGACTCTTCCAAAGGGACAACAATGATGATGGGTTGGGACCCTTTTGAAGGGTGTTAAATGTGAAAGGTTGTGACCACTATGAAGAGGTGTGACTCTCCCTCACATTAAAGGAAATAAACAAGAGAATTTTCATTTTAGGAGGAGATAAAAAGGGGAGATCAATTTGAGGAATAATATATTATTGTCAAAGGAAACAATGAAAAGTGCTGACTCAATTCTTCTAAAAGGTGGTGACTCTTCCACCAATAAAGTATAAAGGGGAATTCATTCCAAGCATTGAAGAGGACTCATCAATAAATGAAGGAAATCAATACAATCAACATCAATTCTCCTAAGAGAGAAAAGAACCTTCAACAATCATATATAAATCAAACCATTCAACAATATCACTCATCCAAAAGGGTAGCATTCAAATTTTAAAGAGGGAAATAAAATCAAATTGAATCTATCAAAATTACCATAGAAGATTGAAAATAAATAACGTGCAATAATTGTACAAGTATAGTGGGCAAGATTTAGTTTCCTCCCTAAAGGGGGCATTACAAAATATAAGTATTACACTAAGGGATTTATCCCCAAATTAATCTCATAGCATGACAATCAGCACTTTCTCAAACCCTTTATAATAGAATAAATCAAATATGTAGTCTTCTCCATGCAACCTAACAAAGCTCTAGGACCAAATGGTTTCACTACTTTATTTTTTCAGAAATGTTGGCACTTTGTGGGTAGGGATTTATGGCTGGCAATTGAAGAATCGAGGTAAAATGGAAATATTTTATTAAGCAATTTAATACTACTCTCTCCTTTACCTCATCCCAAAATCTACCTATCCAACTTCCTTTGCACACTTTAGGCCTATATCCCTTTTCAATATTATGTATAAAATATTTACAAAGGCTATTTCTCTAATACTTGCTAAACTAATCCGCAAATTCATCTCTGAGGAGCAAGGTGCATTTCTTATAGGGAAGGAGACATTGGATAGGGCTCTTATATCGCATGAAATCCCACACTATATAAAACTTAAATCCCAAGCAGTGATTCTCAAATTAGACATGATGAAAGCATATGCCAAGATCAACTGGGTATTTTCGGAACAAGTTATGCTGAGCTTTGGGTTCTCTAAACTTTGGATCAAATGGATCATCTCTTGTATCTCTAGTACAAAATTATCGGTCATTGTTAATGGTAGTCCAAGTGTCTTCTCCTCTTCCTCTCAAGGTATTAGGAAAGGTGACTCATTATCTCACTTTTTGTTTATAATAATGATTGAGACTTTAGGCAATTCTATTACAACACACCATCTTAAGGGGGTTTGGAAAGGCATTAAGTTGCATCATATCTAGGTCACCACTACACTCATTCTTTTTGTAGATGATACACTTCATTTTGGGGAGGTCACCATGAGGGAGGGGTATGAAACTCTTAGTAGCCAAGTTCACTCGTACTCTAGAAGGCGATATTTTTCTTTCTAATAGATAGATGCGTGTTTTCCTAAAGCTAGTATATTTATTTGGTTATCTCTAAAAGGAGGAATACTTACAAGTGAAATTCTTTCTCATTTAGGTATCGCCCCTCCTTTCAATTGTGTTATATGTAACAAGGAGACTAAAACCACTAACCATTCACTGCTTAATTGATCCTTTTCCTATGATTGTTAGCCATGACTATGTCATAAACTCCACTGGCCTAGTCCCTTTCACTCAAGCTTAACCTTGGTATTTGAAGCTTGGTCAAAGTTATACAAGGAATCTTTCTTTGTTGTTCTTTGTAAAGTTGCACCAACTATACTTATTTGGAACATTTGGTGGGAGAGAAATGAGATGATTTTCAAAAGGAAGAGTAATGCAATTAATAATCTCATCGATAACATTGAGAATTTAGTCTTAGTAGTTGTCAAAGATTATACTTCAAAAAAAAAGTACATAGAATCCCCCTTTATCTTGTGGGATGATTTACTCATGTTAAGGATTGGAAAGGTATCTCTCTTCCTTTCAAGGGTAGCCTCCTCAAAAACTCGGTAAAGAAAGAAAAGAGAAAAGATGTTAAATGGGAACCTTCAGATGGACACCACTAGAAATTAAATTTTGATGAAGTAGTCAAAGGTAACCCTAGCATTTGAGGGGTTAGTTTTTTCATTTGTAATTACAAGAGAGAAATCTTAGAGGCAAGGGTGGCAATAATTCTTGATGTCACCAATAATGTAGCGGAAGTTACTGTATTGGTATATGGTTTGTGTATGGCATATGAGATAGGAATCCATAATTTGATCTTAGAAGGATATTAATTGAACATCATTTCGGCCTTAAAAAAATTTCAAGCGCCTAGGTGGAAGGTTAATTATGTTCTTCAGGAGGCCTAGCTAATCCTTTAGAAATTTCAAGATTATAGCATAAGACATTGTTTTAGAGAATCCAACAAGCTAGCTACTGCCCTATAAAATAAAGGTTGTGGGATTATGGAATGGGAAAAATACTGAATGGGATAGAGATCCAAAAAGATAAAATTTTGTCACCAATTGTCTTAGCAGAATCCATTTGATTTATTTTTCTAACATATGTTGGCTTTTACAGGTTTTATTGTAATATTAGTGTTGCATAATTATATCTTGTATCCTCCTTATGTCAAGGGCTACATGTTTAATGGCATCACACTCTCCGTAAATGATCAAGAAATGATTTCAATTAAGCTCCAGTGGTACCCATTTAAGAAATTTGTCATCTCTAGGGACATATATTCTATATTGCAACTTTTCACCACCACATGTTATCACATCAAGTAGTGGGAAGGCTTTGGAAATGACATTTTTTATGGGAGAAGTGCTAAATTAGGTATGTGGAGTGTTTTATCAAAGAATTCGATTGATTTTTCCTTCCCACTTCATATCCATCCCTTGAGTTAGATTTATTTCACCTAACATCAACAAATGATGAGGTCTATGTGATAGCAAAGAGGTGGTGATTTTTAAGGCATCTCGACATTCATTCACTACACCATTACTCTAGTTTTAAAGGGTATTTCCTTCTTCTTCCATAGGGTAAGTCTATGTCTCAAGGTTCCATAGGATGCTAGTATGTGCTATATTTTCTTGTAGCTAGGCTACAAGGGTATAAATTCATAGAGTACAAGCCCCTTAACCAAAGAATCTCCTTTCCCTTCACTAGTTAGGAGTTTTCAACCTTCACTCTAGACCACATGAAACACATCCTCTCTTGGGATTGTGGTAAGATTTAGAGAGCTATCATCACCATTATTGGAGAAGAGGTAATTTAACCTAAGGTACCGTAAGATATCTACACTTCTCAATTGGTTTCTATTGCTCTCATATGGTGTGAATCTGATCATCATTGTTTAGGAAACTTTGTGCTCAATCCAAGCAGCCATTCTCCTAACTTCAGATCTGAATCTAAACCTGACTTGCAACAAACTTATGTGAACTTGTGATCATGTATTGATGAGCAATCTGAGCAAACTTTGATGATATAATTGCTGGAAGAATTTGTGCGAATGAGAGCAGCAATCAAGTGCAGAAATCATACACCATTATGATGGCGAATCCTTGTGCTCAACTTCAGTAATTAGGGTCTTCATATCAAAGGTTTGAGTGGGCATGATTCTTCCCTAGGTTGAGAGCTATATCAGATAAGTAATTTAATCCATGTTGTTATTGTAATCTGCTCATAATAAAAGTTTTGATCAGAGACATTAGTTGTTGGGTTTTTCCTCTGAGAGGGAGATTTTCCCAGGGTATATTTATGTTGTGTGTTCTTCTTTCAGTGCATAGTGTTTTCTGCTCATTAATTGTTAATCTGATCACTAAAAATTAACATGGTATCAGAGCTTGGTTCGTAAATAGTTGTGATCAGATTTATCAAATTTTCTGTCTAACATATTGTTGAAAGTTCAGTTTTCATGGCTTCTTATCTTAGGAGTGAAGATAGGTTGGAAGGTTCTGTCAACTACACTTCTTGGAAGGTTAGAATAATGATGGCCTTGAATGACCTTGTTGAATATGTCAGTAAGGATGCTGTTGAACCTAGTGGCGAAGAAGAAAAGGAAGCTTGGAGGAAGAAGGAATATCAAGCGTGAAGGATAATAATAGACTCTGTCAAAGATCATATTGTGACAAGAATCTCCAAAATGAAGACTGCAAAAGAAATGTTTAGCACTTTGGAAAAGATGTATGAGATCAACAACACCAGTCATATACTATCATTAAGGCAACAACTTAATCACAATAAATTAGAGAAGGAAGAAATTGTAGCTGCTTACTTCAAGAGAAATAGAGATTTTAGACTCTCTTCTCCTGATTCAAGGAAGAAGCCAAGGGACTTGTCTCACATTAGATGTTTTTGATGTAAAAGTTTGGTCACTTTGCAAAGGAATGTCAATCTTAGCTCGAGCAAGGAGAAGCAAACCTAAATGAAATCTTAGAACAACAAAATAATGAATATTTCCTCTTTGTCTCAGCCTTGTCAGGCAATATTTAGTCAGATAGTAATACGTGGCTGATTGACAATGGTGCATCTAGACACATCACAGGCTATAGGGTACATCTCTTAGATTTGGTGGAGAAGGAGTCCAACCTTCATGTGACTATTGGTGATGATGCTCGTTATGCAGTAAAAGGTTTTGGCTCTACTTCGTTAAAATTAGATTATGGTATTTCCCTTCATCTCAGTAATGTTTTGTTTGTACCTAGAATAAAAAGGAATCTAATCTCTATATCTTCTCTAGAAGATAAAGCTTATCAGGTTGTATTTTCTAAAGGAAGAGTTCTTGCACGGCCTAAGGAGTCCAACCTCAAATCGGCACGTGCCATCGGGATTAGATGTGAAAGCCTATACAAGCTTTCAACTCTCACTTTCAATTAAGGATATAGCTAATAGATTTTTTATTTTATTTAAACTATGGTATGGGTCCATTTCGTAAGTAAGAGTAAATCAACAAGTTTTGTGATTTTATCACTTAGATAGGGATTAAGAAGGAGTTACATATTCCCCATACTCCTTAGTGAATGCATTATATTTAGTAAAGCTTAAACATATTGTTGTTTTCTAATCATTGATGTTGAAATCTGATTTACATCTCTAGTGTTGGACTTGAGAGAGTATGGTTAAACACTTGAATTCAAATCAGCTCCAAATTTATAATTGTTATATGATTATTACAAGGATGTTCGTGATCATGATTCTATGTTTTATCATAGAACTAACAAGTGTTCCTTGTTTCTTTGGAATATACTTTGACTAAGAGGGAGTTTTCAGCTCCTATGATACATTGTGTGTATCTTCCACCCTCTGCGGAGTGCAAGGTGGGACCACCCTCTGTGGAGTGCAAGGTGGTAGTTTATTCTTTTTTGTAGAGATGTTTTAAGGTGTAAGACCTCTTCCACCCTCTGCAGGAAATGCAAGGTGGATCCATCCTCTGTGGGTGTACATGAGGGATATCATGGAAGGAATCCATGACCGTATTCTTTGAATCAATCCTCTGCAGATGTGTATGATGGATATCTATGGTTGTATCTCAGATCAATCCTTTGCGGATGTGCATGATGGATATCATGAAAGAAGTTCAAGATGTGTGTATATATATATATATATTTGTGTATTCATTTCTTGCAGGTGTGCATAATGAAAGTTTTTGAATCCATCCTCTATAGAAGTGCATGATGGAGCATGGTCATGACGTGACTCAATTATTCATAGAATCCTCTCTAGCTAAGAGGGAGTGTTGAAATATCTAGCTAGTATCAAATTCTACTATGCTAAATTTTAATGTTGCCTTTGGAAATCAAAATTTAAGTAATATGTCCACCTTATAGGTCCAGCCAACTCATCAAAGAGAGATTGAGGCTTGTATATAACAACACTCAATCTACACATTCAAAAATAAGCATTCTATTGTCATGCAAAATTATCAAGAAATAAAATTCATTCATACAAGCATTTTGTCTCATGCAAACTATCATCTTCAGCGAATATGATGCCTTGCTATCACTAGCGAATTGCTCTCATATGGTGCAAATCTGATCATCATTGTTCATGCAACTTTATGCTCAATCTGTTGATTGCAACTAGGTAGAATGCAGATTCCAATTGCCTTAAGGCAACATTAGAATCCACTAAGGGTTGGGCCCTTCTCTCCCTTCTCACACGCCACACTAAAGGGAAATGTGTTCCCTCTAATAGGGCCAACCCTATAACTAAAAGACACATGGCACTCAAAAGGGAAACGTGTTCCCTCTAATAGGGCCGACCCTATAAAATAATAAAACAAATAAAAAGGAATCAGCACCAAGTTGACCTCAAATAGGTCCTCTTGCCTCATATAAATAAACAACTACTTGACCTCATTAACACAATGACATCACATGCAATAATCATTCTACAAGTGTGAAAATCAGAAAGAAAGAATTCTAAATGCGAAGTGAAGGAAGTGTGCATTGAGGTGATTGTTAATACAAGGGTGAACTTCAATAGAAGATGCAAATTGCAAGACATATGTGAAGCCAAAGACAATTTCCAGATCTGCTCATTTGAAGGTCATCTTGTTGTTATATGCAAAACATATTCAAGAGGTGTATTGCTGTGTGAAAGATTTAGACAAATTGGTGTGCCACATCAAAGCTACTAGCTAAGTAATGTATTGTTACAATTGGATATAATTCATAGTCAGATCTAAAGATCTGTTGGCTATGTTTTTCCTCCTAGGAGGTTTTCCCAGGGTATTTGTGTGTTGTGTTCATTTTGTTCAATTTATGTTTATGTCTAAGTCTGAAAGTAATTAAACTAAACATCAAATATATTGATTTAGTAATTTAACTTTAGTTTTTAGAGTATAGGTTAAATCTGAAAGTCTAAAATTCAACATGGTATCAGAGCTAGGTTCATACTAACCAGTGATCAGATTTAATTATGTAATTTCAGTCTCTTGTTCCTTCCTTCTTTGGTGACAGGTCCAAATAGAAATCAGATCTGAAGCAACAATGAAACCAAAAGAAAGAATTAGGTTATGGTGTGTTGATAAATGAATTAGGTCTTCAAACCGTGAACATTTTCCTTAGTCTAGAAATAAGTTTCATTGATCAGTGAACCTAATGCAAATGAGGGTGCAGTTGCATCAATTAGGATATGATTCACCTCTGATCAATGGAGAAGCCTGCATGGTAGTATTTGCAATTAGTGTGGAAGTCTTTGTTAGGTTGATAGTGAATCTGACACATTCAAGTGTATTCTCTCAATAATTTAAAATAAAAGATTCGTTCATTTAACATTTAATGTTTTCATTGTCATCAAAGTTGTCTTATTGAGAGAGCCTTATATTTACTACTTGTTAAAGAATCTTTATTTAGTCCTTGTTAAACCGAATATTATAAGAGGGTTCTTGGTTAATTAAGGTTGTTGTTAAGGGCTTATTATTTCATTGGGCTTCATATTTATGTAGTGTTAAAGATCTGATCTAAATAAGAACTGCAGATATGATCATGAAAGGTTGTGTCCCTTTCAAAGGGCAGATATAATGAAGAGTTACACTCTCTCAAAGGGTGCTAATTGTGGAAAGGGCATACATGATGAAGAGGTGTCACCTCTCCCTCACATTTAGAGATAAAGGAAAGGAATCAAAAGCATCTAGTGACATCACCATGGATTGGATTAGATCACAACCATTATTAAGTTACAGACAGTAACATCTTTGTTCTTTGTGGTATGCATGGGGATGAGTTGAATATGTATGCTTAATATATGAAGCCTGATAATATTCTTATGCATAATTTAATAGTAATATTAATATAGACTATAATATGTATGACAATTTAATAATGCTTTTCTAACTATTCATATGATGATTAAGTAAATTATGTGATGGAGTCTGTAATACCTTTCAATCTCACCATCCAATTATGGAAGGAGAATACAAGGAAGCAAGAGTACTAGGCTCCAACAGGTACGCCAACCCCAAGTGTGGCCCAAGAGGCCAAGTTGATGGGTCCTTGGTGCTCTTGGGCTTGTTGGAGAGGGATAGTCTCGAGGCACCTTGGGTGATTCTCCTTGAGCTCCATAATGGGAACTGGTGTAGGGAGAGAAATGGTTTTTCTAATCCTTCATATAACTATGATATGTATATAGTCTATAAAGGCATAATGGAAATGTTGACTAATCTATTGTGCAGGGTCCAGACCAAGCTTAGTTGACAATAGTGTTCCCATATTGGAATCATTATGCACAGATCTTAATATAACACACACACACACACACACACACACACACACCACCACCACCACCACCAATAGTTGTTGGAGTATGGAGTGCTGAAAAGGGCAAATCTGAAAACAATATTAGACTACTATTTTATGCTTGATCCGAAGATTAATTCCTTTGATGTATTTTCTATTGGATGACTAGAGGTTTGATTTGCAATACCTTTATATACTTTATTAGATTTATTTTGATTATATACTGTAGCTTTCTAATTGCTATTGATTCATGAAAGTATAGTTCTCTACCAGGCTCTCACTATAATTGCTTGGTTAGTATCTTCATTGGTAAGTATACTTCACTCTCCTTGTAAACATTCTATGTCACCATCATGTGGCACTTCATTATTAAAAGGTATTAGTACTTCCTCATCTATGATCTGATTTAGTTTTGATTATCAATTGAGTGATTCTATATTAGTTACATAAAACTAATTTTTTCAGTTTAGTATTTGTTATCATGAAGTGTGAAGTATTATGGAAATTAATGATATACACTATATCCTCAATTGCTGACTTAGAATTGTTCTAGTTGATAACTATTGTACTTTTGTGAGCTAATTGTAGACTCTATTAGGTCACACTAGTGGTTGAATGCATGTACTCTAAAATCTGTGGAAACCCTGGCGAGGTAGAAAATGAACATGACTTAAACCTTATGAGTTTCTTTGTACATCCTTCATGAAAAATTAGATTTTTGTTATAACCTATATGATGATGTACAAGTTTCAGGTTGTATGTTACAGGCTAGCTTTTTTAATTTGTGTCACATAAGTATTGTCTCAGCATTCTATGTATCATTGGTTATATTGTTAAAGGGATGCATCTAACTTATAATGAATGTTGTGATCCTCACCCAAGGTCATTTTTATATAACCTCATATAGTAGGTGATGTATGTTGAGCGCCAAGGCCATACTAACATTAGAAATCCATAAGATTGGATTGATGTGTCTTCAGAGGGAGCTCTGAAATAAGGCATAAGGATCTTCACACTCAATTAGAAGAAGTTTGAAGATATGTCATGATCATAATTGCACTATGGGTCCAATTCATAAAAGGTGAAGTTGGCATTTATCATCCTTGTTTATGAATACTTATGATACTATGATGCTTGACTATCAGTCTAATATTGAGGATTAAGAGGGAGCCTTATGATCTTCAATAAAACTCTTGGTATGAAAGAGTACTTGATAAGCCTAGGGTTTTGTAAAGATTCTAACCTGTTCCTTAAAGTATTTGAAAAGGTAATTCTGACTCCTTATGTGGATGATCTAACTCTGACTGATAAAGATAGTCGCATGATTTAATATAAGAAAGAATTAGCTCAGAATTAAGATGGAAGATCTAAATCTAAAATGCATTACTTCTAGGTTAGAAGTGTGGCAATGATCTAATGAAAGTATTCTAAGTCAAGTTTTCTATTGTTATGTTAGAATTATGGATTGTAAACTTATATGTAAACTAACTTGAAGAAGTTGAGTATGTCTGCAGCCAATTATGATCTTGCAGATTCATCTGAATAGAGGCAGGTTGATTGGTGAGTGCTTCAGCTAATCAAAGCTAAGCATATTGTTGCAGCCAAGCATATTTTGATATATTTGGAAGACACAATTGATTATGGGCTGAAGCTACCATCATTAGAAGACTACTTAGGTTCAGATTGGTCAAGAAGTGTTACGGACAAGGAAAACACTTCAAGAATTCACCCACTATGATCTCTTGGACCTACAGGAATAGTCCTCAGTTGCATTGAGTATTGCTGAAGCTAAATACATTGTTGCAAGTGTTGCATCAAGAGAAGCAGTGTGGTTTCTCAAAATTCTTGTTATGTTGTTTTGATTTATTATTAGGGTTGTATAGAGATGCCTGACAATTCAATGTTTTATGGCAGGACAATCCTGTGTTGCAGATGTTCTCACCAAGTCTCTTGAAGCTTGAGTACTTAAAAAGATAGACTTGGAGTTGTGGAGAACACTGCCTTGGTTGAAAGGGAGTCTCAACCTCAGTGATACATTATGTTGTATTAACCACCCTCTGCGGGAAATGTAAGGTGGTAGTGTAATCTTCTCAAGGAGAAGAGTAACTATTACCATCCTCTACAGGCAATGTAAGATGGTAGAAAAGATCCCCTCCACCCTCTGTAGGCAATGTAAGGTGGATCCAGTTTATGCTTGTGTGCGAGTTGGAAGACTATGTTATGTAGTTCCATTCTATGCTTGTGTGCAAGATGGAAGACTAGAATATTCTGATTATGTTTATTCCATTCTTTGCTTGTGTGCAAGATGGAGCACTATGTTTATTAGATTCCATTCTATCCTTGGGTGCAATATGGAAGATTATGATGTTACATTCTTCTTTGGGAGAAGGCTGAGGTAAACGCAATGAATGATGGATATGCGTGATGGATGCAATGGAAAGACTCCATGATGTGCTTGAATAATTGTGTATATATTCATGACTTGCAAGTGTGCATGTTAAAGTTTTGGATTCACCCTCCACAAGTAGTACAAGATGGATACTATGGGCTACTATTTGTGGCTACTTGTTGTGATCCTCTCTAAGGAGTATTTGAAATTGACAACTAAGTTCTGATTACAATTTAAACATTGTATGTATTACTTAGGGCTGGGCCCTAATCTTGCAACCTGGTTGTAAGATTATCTTTCTCCCTAGTTAAGAGGGAGTGTTGATTGTAACTAGGTAGAATGCGGATTCCAATTTCCTTAAGGCAACATTGGAATCCACCAAGGGCTGGGCCCTTCTCTCCCTTCTCACATGCCACACTAAAGGGAAATGTGTTCCCTCTAATAGGGCCGACCCTATAGCTAAAAGACACACGCTAGTCAAAAGGGAAACGTGTTCCCTCTAATAGGGCCGACCCTATAAAGTAATAAAACAAATAAAAAGGGATCAGCACCAAGCCAACCTCAAATAGGTCCTCTTGCCTCATATAAATAAAAAACTACTTGACCTCCTTAACACAATGACATCACATGTGATAATCATTCTACAAGTGCGAAAATCAGAAAGAAATAATTATTCTAAATGCAAAGTGAAGGAAGTGTGCATTGAGGCTATTGTTAATAGAAGGGTGAACTTCACAATTTGAGACCATTGGCTATTAAAAAGAGAAACCAAGTTTCTTACTAGATAGTTCAATATATGTAAAAGAAAGAATAGAATGAATAAATCATAGAACAGGGTAGAGCAAAGACTATTCATTAATTTCAGGTGAAATACATAAACTTTGTGACTAAACTAAAGCATATGAATCTGATTTGGTAAACTATTCTTCACCACCACCTATTGACTGGGATCTACTCAGATTCATAGCTAATGCAAGTCTATAGATATCATACGAAATAGCTAAATTTATGAAGAATATGCTAAACTATAATCTTTCGACAGTTGCTCAAGAAAGCAATGTTAGCCTACATAAAAGGAGAAGTTCAAACAGTTCTTTTTTGGGGTAACGAAATTGGTCTGTTTTGAGCTTCGAATGAAAATAGAAGATCTCAATCGCACAATCATTATGATTGAGACTGTGTAAAACTGAAATGATAATACCAACCATGACCAGAAATCACTGCTAATCTATAAGCGGTAGTAAGGATGACAAACCCTAATAATCTAAAAGGAGAAGTTCAAACAGATGTTGAAAAGGTCTGAAAGTTGTTTGGAAGTTATCAGAAAATTGCTTAGGGTAATGAGATTGGTGTGTTTGGAGGTTGGAATGAAAATATAAGATCTCAATCACACATGCATTATAATCTGCTCACTTCGTTTCAAACCCAATGGCCAAAATAATGTGACTGTAAAAAATGATATCATAGAAAGTGATTGAAGATTTACCTGAAAATAGCTTTGAGAATGAAAAGCTTAGGGCAATGAGATTGGTCTGTTTCGAGATTGGAATGAAAATATAAGATCTCAATCCCACATGTATTAAAGCTCACTTTCTTTCAAACCCAATGGCCAAAATAACCCGACTATGAAAATGATGTGATAGAAAGTGATTGAAGATTTACCTGAAGAGCGAAACCGTCCTTTTTTTCCAAAACCGCCTTACGACTTGATGGTCTGGTTGCGCGAAGAGTCGTAGGAAACAAGTTTTGTTGTTAATAAATATTTGAAATGCATGAGTTCCCATGAAAATTTGCAGGATCGGTTGGAATGGGCGTATTTCAAAGGTGATCTAAATTAGCGAAGATGGTGTGTTTTGCTGTTAATTGTCAACTCCAAATCAACCAATCATGGGACATTAGGGAGGGCCCACCACATGAGTGGATTTCATCAACTTACACCTTCTTACAAAAGAACACACCTCAAATCAGATTCTGTTTTATGGGAAATTGTTTCCACCGCTTTCTCATCTAAGTAATTCCTTATTTCAACACTTTTTTCAATGGCATTTGATAATTTTTAACTACCTTTACGAAGTTTAAATAATGTGTAATGATTAAGATTTCTTGATATAGTGAGTTTTGCTTGTATTGGTGAAAATCATAGTAACATTGAGGATGCACTTTTGGTTGTATTTATTAATTAAAAAAGGTGTTGTATTCTGATTTACAAATAATTAATTAATAGAGTCATAGTGCATTCTAGGTGTTGCATAAACATTTCCATCCTAATAGACTTGTAGAAAAATAGACGTTTAGATTTGCAAGTGTAGACTTGACCTAAGTCACTTCTATAGTCATGGATTTAAACCTTCACTTTTTGAACTCAAACTTCAAATAAAATTGATGCTAACTACTTCACTAGCTATTATCAATTGACTTAGCACTTGTTGATTTATCTGATTTGTTGTTGTATTTAAGGATATTCACTTACTCCTTTGAAATCAAATAGGGATCATCTATAAAATCATAGGGAATTCTCATTGAGCACAACTAGGTTTTTATATTGGAGAATAAAACAGTCTAGCACCATTGACTTTAGAGCACTTTGTCCTAGAACCACTACCCTTAATCATTTGCACAACCATGTAAATCTAGTTTGTTAGGGGTATCACCAAGAAAAACATGACCCTTATAATCTGGTAAATTCCTCCAATGTGTTTTTAAACACTAATTATCGTTACAACAAGTAAACCCCTAAAATTAAGGCTAGTGAATTACATTATACAACCTCTTGCTAGTTTAGATATATTTGCATCAATTAAAATCCATTCTATCATCAAATTCATATTCATGGAGGTGAACTCTAGTACAAATAATCGATAACTTGAAAAATTAGAGATTTTTATCTACGTTAGCCCCAAAAATCCATATGTGAGTAAATTGCTTCTTGGTATTTAATACATAACTTATACATCATCAAATCCTTAGCTAAGTTTAAGACATTAAATTTAGAATTTATTTTGTTTCTCTAAATTTGCTTATGGAGATAAAACGTTATGGGAAACTCAGTGTTGGGGAACCTATGTGTTTTCATTGAGTGACCTCTGGGATTTTAGAAGTCGTCTCTTCATTCATTGAGAGGGAAAAGGGAAGGAAGGAACATAAAAGTAAATCTAATCTAAGGAGATATGCCTGAATTGATATTTTTGTTAGATAATTAGCACAAAGAACTTCAAATACATGCAATTCTAAGGCCCATTCGACAATCTACATGCCCTAAACATTTTGCAGGATACATTTAAAGGCTTCTTAAAACATGAAGCAAAGCACACCAAAAACATCTACCAGAAAGAAAGAGTGTATAACATGATTCAACTAGCAAAGATTAGGTATATGTTACAAGTGTTAGGACTGAATTTGAAATTGCATAAAAAACTATCAATGCACATTGAACAAAATAGTCCCAGAGGCCTAAGGCACAGTTTGATTACATTAATTCAGAAGAACAACAACAATTTTGAGGCTAAAAGTCCTGCATATAAACTTTATCCCTATATCTCTAGAAAATAAAAATTCAGAGCCTTTGTTCATACAAACATTCCTCAAATAGAGGAGAACCTAATTTTTTGTTGTTGGAGACAAGAAAATACGATGATAATTCACCAGCTAGCACTCCATCATCATTTTGAACGTTCATCAGACATCATGAAAGAAATAACTGCTTTCGGCCCCTAGCACAGACAATTCACCTTTTTGTTAATCGGATAAAAAAGGGCCCCTAACCGCTCCTCTTCAACAAATTCTTAGACATATTTGGAATGACAACCCAAAATTTGTTCGAGGCCACTCATTACACTACTTGCATTCCATGAGAACCACCCAAAATTTTTGCTAACCGAACACATGGAACTTCCGACAACTTCCTTCGAATGACACATGGTAGTAGGATGGGGAGTTTCGTCTTTCGACAAAACTACAACCCAAAAAGTCCCACAAGGCTACCACGTGTCTTGAAATATGTGTCCCATCAAAAGGTGGGCCAAGCTCTACAGGAAAGAAAGGAAGATGCTATGTGGCACTGGGGCGAGGCTCTGCAGCGAAGATAAAAGAAAACCATCCAAAAGGCGCGTTGTGCCAACACATGGCGGGCAAGCGTGAACTATAGTCCAATGCATCTCCAACTTAAACTAAAGCTACACTTATACAAAATGAAAGGGAAAACCTTTGCAAGGTGATGTGAATTATAAATTCACAACTTTTGGTGACTTCTAGGGTAATCCTTCCTACGAGATGTCAATACCCAAAAAATTATGTTTTCGCAAACCAATCTTATGCATTTGCTCTAGAGAGTTAGTTGAGGGCCTACTGTAATGATAGCCAATCATCCTCTGAAGGTAGAACCTGGGATTTAAGACTTTGATAATTATGATCCAACTCAATGATTTGCTTGAAAGGAAAATTACGTAGCTCATTATGGATTAATTCAAAGAGAGTATGGAGTTGAGCTAGGGGTGGATCAATTCCTCAACTTTGCCTACATCAGGAGGATTTCTTAGAGCCCAGAGATATGATTGATCTTGTTGCTACCTTTCTATCAAGTCCATAACTTGCCCGATTTTCATGATTGAATCATTAGGAAGAAAAGGCAAAGGTAGGCCGAGACTTATGAAGCATTCAAAACGTTCCTACATGAGCAACTAAGGATTTTAGCATTGTCAAACTAGAAATGGTCTAAACATCCTCTTTATTGCAATTTAAGAGCACATTAGCTTTCCTAGCCATCTCCTTATGATCTTCAATTCCCGCAGCAGCTAATTCCTTATCGAAGGCAATATATAACCAACTCACTAGCTTTTGAGAATCGAGAATTTTAGATGTAGTGGACTGTATGACTCGATCAATAGTTCTATTTTCTTTTTTACATAGGGTCTGAGCATGTGCTAAGAACATAAGGGTTGGTTGCAAAAATGGAAATAATTGCTTCATCTTCTCCCAATTAGAAAAATAGAGCTCTCGTATTATAGGGGTAAAATCTATAGGGGGAGCAAGAGGGAGAATGGAAGGATTTGAGAGGAGGTTGATCTTTTCTTCCTTATATTCTAGCTTCTCCTACAACTCTTTCATCTTCTGGGCTACATCAAACGCTTAATGTTGAAACGCTAGGATCCTCAAGCCTTAATCCTGGACTTCTTTCGGCATCTGACTATGATTACTACATTCACTCTCCAAAGCTAGCCTTGCATCCTGAAGCTCCTTACCAAATTGGGTCTACTTATCTTGTAGCTCCTAGAATGTCCACTCTTTTACCCTTCTCTCCTCTGCAAGGAGAACCTGTGTACTATTCAACTCTAGATAATATTGATCTTTTTCTTTAATGGCAGGTTGCAGATAAGCTTGGATTTGAGTCATATCTAAAAAAATTGCCTAAATCTGCAGAAACTCTTGTTCCTTATCATGGAACTCTTTGGTTAACTTATTTTTTGCGACCTTCTCTACCCGCAACTGGGTTTCCACGTTATTCAATGCACTCTGAAGCCTTTCTTTCTCCACTTTCTCCTATTGCACAGTAGACTAAAGTCAAGCGATTTCTGCCTCTCTAGCCTTTTCTTCTTTTTGCAAATGCTCAACTATGGCCTTAATCGCATCCAATTCAGTTGTGACTTTATCTAAGTGTTGAGTACACTTCAAGTAATCAAATGACACCACTCTCTGAGTTTCTTCTATCAGCTCTACTTTATTCTATGGTTGTGCTTGCTTTAGGTTGATGCTAATGGTGTGCACTCAATAGACCTCTAGATGTATTTGTCCTATCTATTTAATGGCATTAGACATCATAGTTGCAAATAATAGCTTTTCATGATCCTCACTATAGAGTTTCTATATTCTAGGCTCATCATGCTACTAAGAATCTTTTGCTTTTCTTTTATGTGTCCTCTGAGCTTGAGAGAGCCTAGCAAAATTTGCATGTTGTATGAACTCAGCTGGAGAAGGGATCATTTTCCCTGCAAAGGGGACCCCAGGTGGAAGAACAAATGGAATTGGGGCTATAGGGTCTAGCGATTGAGTTTGCATGAGTAGGGTGAGAGTAGTAGGGGAGAATGGAGGGATTCCCTATAGAGCACCAATAGGAGGGGAGGGAAGAAAGGCAACACTCGATGATACCGAAGGTGTAAAACTTGCAAAAAAAATCTAAAACTCGTGCTACGAAAGTCATGGATTTTGATTGAATCGGGGTCATGGTAGAGAGGGAAGCACTCACTGCTATGTTTAATAATGAAACACCAGCGAGGATGAGACAACAAGGCTAGTAGATGTGGAAGCGGATTGGGATTGCATAATGACTATAGACGATACCGCCATGGCAAGGGAAATAGATACAACAACAAAACTATGCAGGGATGAGGCCGCGAGCATAACCAAATATTCGGAAGAGAGGAAAGAGGCAGAAATGTGTACCTGAGCTGAAGAGTTTGTTGATGCGACTAAAACATGGGTTGTAGTAGGTACTTTTGTTTGAATGCTTCTTGGGGAATTGGTTATATTTTGTCTTCTCTTCTAGGGAGCCATGCTAGCACTTGGGGAACTCTGAAATTGGGATGCTTCGCTGGGCTACTTCCTTGACACTTACGAGTGAGGTCTGCTAATGGAATTCTTTATAGCTTCATATACATAGTCATAGGTCCATAGACTTGTGTAGATGGTCTTAATTCAATCCACTTCCCCTTTTCCCCTTGTGATATTATTTCTTGTAAAATAACTGGTTCATCAGTGTTTCTTGGGGGAGGATCATAATCCTCCTCAATATCGTTATTGCATTTTTTCCATTCCTTCTCAAACACCTCGTTTGTGGGAAGGTTACCAAGTCCTATTCTGGTTTGTTGAATTTCCTGCCTATATGTCCAAAGGGCTAACCTCTTTTCCTCTAGCCAATTATCCTCATCCATCTTCTTGGTGAGAAGTAGAGGTAATTTTTCTAGGGTCTACTCTCCCTGTTGGTTTATAGAATTGTAACCAGAGTGACTACTCTTCTTTGAGAATGAGATCTAGTTTCACATATAATTTAGGATCTTCTTGAGGTGGGTTTATCCAGGCCTCCCAAGATTCGTGTGGCATGTGCACTATGGGTATCTTCTTCTTCAACGGGTAGCCATGTGGATCATAACTCCATTTATCATCAATAATACGAACCCCAACTAAACTAGCTTTGAGGTAAGTAGTCCTACCTGAAGCCTCTTTTCAAGAACAATGGGGCCTAAAATCTTATGATCTTGAGTTATGGCAGTTTCATGCCTTCTCGAGCCGATGTGGAGCTCAAATACAACTAGCTTCCTAAATTTTTTGAAGGCTAGGGTATGTTTAGTGACACAGGTTGGGAGGCGAAAAGGATCTTTTGTAAAACCATGAACTAACAAAAGAAAAATCTTGACCCAAGAACTAGTCACAACGGGTTTGGCATGATGTCATCTAGCCAATTTGGTCTTTGGAGAAGCAGGTAACTAAATCTAGGTCTTTCTTAACCAAACCTTTTAGGACAAGATTCAAGAGGGAATCAAAGAGCGCATATGAATCATGCGTAGCAGAGAAAAGATGGGTCCATATGGTTGCAAGTTTCTTCTTCTTTTGGTTATCAAATATTGACTACTAGAGACTTTGGCATAATGCATAATTAAGAGATGTTTGTACTCGCATAGGGGTGTTTACATCCATCTATAATATAACAAAGGCATATATACAAATTATTTTCGATAGACCTACTAATATCAATATACACAAAATAAACATTATTAAACATATATATTCATATTCATACTAGAGTTAAGCACACTAATAATGAAATTACTACACTAATGCAAACTTCCAAATTTTCTCTTATGCTAGGAGGTGTGACTATTGTATTCATCAACTAAACAAACAATAATATAATAAACTCAAAAATAATAATATATATAAACAACAAATTTTAAATTTGTAAAAACAACAACTTAAATTTGTTATAGCACATACCTATCGAAATCCAATTAAATAAGAATCCATGGCAACATGTGTACTAGATGGTGATGTGATGGCGATATATTCAATAAAAAGTTGTATTTTAAAATAAACATTAATTTGAATACAAAGTACTATTTTATTTTGATATGTTACCAAATTTTACCTCTAATATAGATGTAGATGTACAAGTTGTTATAGTAAAGGTCGATGATTTACTAGACTCTGGTGTTACACCCTAAACTTCATAATATGTTGCATTAGTTTAATTCAATTCTATAATTTAAAAATTATTTGCATTTACACATTTTAAGTATTTAATAGAAAAAATGTTATAAATGCAGATCAACATACCTCCATTCGAGCAACATACACCTCATTCAACAACTTACCTATCATCACCATATTATTTGATGCACCTCCTTGATGACACCCACTACTCCCATAAAATATATACTAATAATGAATACATGCATGGGAAGTGGAACTATCTACACCCTGCATCAATGTCCCTCTGAAAGAATAGAATACAATAGCTTTCTCATATATGTGAGTGCTTTAGATACTAGAGTTAGATGTTCGAGTTGCTACATCATTATTTGAGGCAAAAGGTTGGGATATTTATGTGATATTCTCTATAATGGTTTTTGTGATGCTAGCAACTGCATGGAGAGTATGTACCTCCATACTGTCCTTGATGGCTACTAGAATCATCACATGATGAATTGTTTTTCCTCAATGTGTTCTTTGATGTTCACAGTTATCTATTGAATGGTGTCCATGACTATGTTGGTTAGAGTCTCTACCTCTACCCTAAAATTCTCTCATATAAAAATATTGGAAATTTCATGAAGGATAAACTCACAATATATTTTTCTAAGAAAATAGAGTGAGACCTCATATTATTACAAGGAGATGTTAGAAAAATGGTCTCTTAGTCATGCAATAGTAAAAGGGTAGTAGTACGTGTAGATGACTAGATAGACCCTTTTCCACTTTAGGTTCATTTTGAGTATTGGATAAGGAAAGTTTAATTTTTCTCTCTAGTGGATTATTATGTTGCGAATGTGAATCTAGAGCGCTTGATAGTTGATAAAGCCATATTTTATGTATAATTTATCATTGTAAATCTTGATCGTTTATCATTATATCATAGATCTAAGGGTGGATAATTTTTGTGTTTTGTTTTCCCTAGAAGGAAACCCTATATTATGAGGGCATTGTATTATGTCTATGTATTGTGATGTATTCTAAGATTATGATAGTTGTTGAGTTTTGATTAATAAAAGAAGGGTAGGCCCATATTGATACATAACAACAAAGTGACACCAAGAAAGCATGAGGGATGCCCAACATGTAGAAAATAACCTGCTACCAAACACAACAAAAACCCAATATGACGAAGAAAGAGCCAACACCTAAACTAAAAACCAACATATAGAAAAAAATCAAGTCTACCAAAACACCAAACAACTTCCCAACACAGATACAAAGTGATGGTCTACTACTTGAGGGTATCCCTATCCTACCAACCTTGGTATAAACTAAGAAATTTATCAAAAAAGGAAACATTTTTTCTCAAACCAATCCTAGAACCAAAGGAGACTAGCGCAAAGTTAGGGGTGGCCTTGCCCAACAAGGTGGTAGGGCCACAACCCATAGCCAAGGACTCCATGTATCTTCTTTTTTTTCCCTTCTCCTTTCCATCTCATCATGGATATTCTGTAGGGAGGCATCGTGCTTGATAGTCACATCCCTACAAGTATAGTTGACGTTCTCAATTTGCTTTTTAAGAGCCTCTTGTGTTTTCTTAATCTCTTCCAGCTCATGCTCACTACCTGCATTCTTGATCTTGGAGTACATGTCAAAAATATTTCCATACATATTCGTTTCCTACTATCCTATAATGCAAAAAATATTATTGGTCATTTTCCAAACTTTTTCCTCATCCAACTCATCAACCCAAGTATTAGCCCCAGCTTTAGCCTTGACCACAACTTCTAGTTGATAGATCTTTTTGATGGCCACATTAATTTGTGCAAAGAGTCATTTAATCAATTCTTTATGTCTTTGAGTGTCTTTATGCATGTCCTTCATGATAACTATTGAGTTGTCTCTGGATCTGTATTGGTGAAATTCCTATGAGAAGCTTTCTCTGCAAGTATATATTGTAATTTGTTGTTGAATTTTGAATAATATATTGGTTTCATTTTTGAGTGTTGATTTTTTTCTTTTGAAATGGTTATCCCCACATAAAGCATTGTGTTTTGGTATGCACTCTATTTATGTTTATTTCTATCAAATTTATATAATAGTTGTAAAGATCTGTAAAAGTTTTGCATTATCCTCCTCTTGAGATTAGTGTAGGAAGTTGTTCCACTACCATAATTTCCTTACAAAAGGTTGGTCAAAGACCATCCACCTCCTACCCTAAAAATTATTTCTTATCTAATCATAATTACACCAATTTATTAGAAACCTCTTTGAATTCATGGGGAGAATTTTATTTGTTCTAGGATCTATAAAAAGAATACATATTTGTGTGTTTCTTATCAGTGTCTTTAATTTTCACTTGATCATAGTGTAATTTTGTTGCTTAAAATTGATAACATGAATCTATATAATTTTCATTGATTTATTTTATTTGTAATTATGTCAACATTCATCATCATTTCTTCCAATGCTAATGTACGAGATAGGTGATGTTGGTTTGATGTTGAACCCCTCAGTTTTGAATCTTATTCAAAAATTACAACTTTGTTTTCTTCTAGAAGCCCTAATAAACCCTTTAGGCTTTATCCAAGGCTTGTTGGAAGGGTTGGAGGGTCAAGCATCATAGTGTTTTCCTCAAGGATTTCATCATTTAAATTTGGTTGTGGTTCAAGGTTTACATTATCAGCTATAAAATTTCAAAAAAAAAAAATTACTAAAAAACAATCCATTTTCTTCAATACAAAAAAAATAACACTTACCTCTTCACTGGTGTGGCATTGTGAAGATAGGTTGCAAATGTCTAAACCATGTTCGTGTTATATAATGAGTTGAGGATGATAAAAGCACTATAGAAAATGCGAGCTATAGGTGAGCAAAATGAGCAGGGTATTTTACAACTTAATGTGAAAAAAACATGTGTGTGTTTTTCTCTCATTAAAAAATGTGTGTTTTGAATGCTACAAACACGAGCATGTTTTTTATTCAAATAACATGCTCTTTTTTTGTCTTGTAAAAATTGGGCCATTAAACGTAAGCATGTTGTTTAAATTTCTTCATAAAATGATCATGTTTTTCTCATTGTTGGGTATTTAACCACTTTTTTGTTCCCCATCTTGGTGCACATGCCTGATTTGTAAAATTTATATTATATTAATGAATATTACAAAATAAAATGCACATAACACAAAGTAGGATCAGAAATGCAAATAAATGTGGGCTTAGCATAGACAAGGGTCAAAAAGATCCCCCCCACATTCAAAATATAAACAAAGTCCATCATGTAATTACATACTTGGATTTTTGCAAACTACAACACCTAGATAACTGAAAATATTTTACATAGCTAATATAGATAATAAATATATTCAAAGCCACCAAGAGATACTATCCCATCCATTTTTGCATCCATGTTAAAGACATGGCCCTCTAAGGTAGCATGACACCCTACATCAGTGGAGGATCAATTGTATGGCCAAATAGGGGGATGGGTTAAATGGGTGATTAGAAGAAAGGGAGCCTATGAATCTCCAACCTCTATTTTCCTAGCTTATGTTGGGATTTGCATGAAGATTGCATTAATGATATGTTATGTTGTCATTGATGTCAATTGAACCGGTAATGGTATTTATGATATTGCTGATATTGTTGTTGTTATTGATATTGTCTTGTAACCAGTAGGAAGAGATTTGAGGAAGATGTTGTAAACCGATATGTTAGTTTGTGAGTTGAACCGGTAAACCGATGTATAAGGTTAAACCCTTTTCTATGCAATGTAACCGAAAAACCCTACCTGTTGTTTCTTGTTAAACCCTAACTGATCTAATGATGGTTGGTAATGATGGCGACACATGTGATCATTGAATGAGGATTAGTTCAGATTGTTTTGGTGCATTTGTTCATTTGTTTGATTGTACAATGAAGGAGCAAAGTGGACTGCATCTAATGCATAGCGCATGATGAGTTACAAGTCCGATGAAGCGGTGATCATGGAGCGGTTGGAAATTTATTGAAGAATGTGTATAGATTTCTATGTAAATCCAACGGTCACACTTGAACTGATTTGTTTGTAATCTCTATCAGAGAATTGGGTTTTTGTTGTGTTACCGACCTAATTGATTTGTATTTAAGGTCAATGAAGTTGTTTGTAAAGTTATTGGCAAAGTGTTGGCTGAAATCAGTTGAGTGTGTGGTTGCCTAACCGGAGAATGGATCTGTAGTTTGAGTAAAGGCAGATTGAAGCTTAAAAGGATCTGATCAAACAAATGTAGTTCTATTCAGACAGATCAAGAAAACATGTTGTTTTCTAACAATTATAGCAGAAGTAAAATCCCCTAGCTGGGTAAGCTCTAACAAGCTTGGTTACTTATTAAATCCTCTAGCAAGGTGATCCATTAGCTTGGATTATTAAATCCTCTACCGAGGTTACTCCTAACAAGGTATTTGCTTTTCATCAAGGCATTTTGTAAATCCCTTAACCGAGTGATTCCTAACATGATCAATTCTTAACAGGACTTATTGTAAAATCTTTAACAGGCTTGGCTCCTAACAAGGAAAACTTCAGAAGAGTTCAGATAGCTATCTTGTGAGTCTCATCTCACCGTATTTTTTACCTATTTGGGCTTTCCACGTATAAACATTTGTGTCAAGTGGCGAATGTTTTTGTGCTTATGATTTTATTTGTTGATCTCATTAACTTATGATAAGGCATGATAACTAGAAGCATTGAGAGATGAAGTATGTTGATATATGATTAAGCATTTTTATGTTTACAAGATTGAAGTTGTTTACTGTTAAGTTGTTATAATAGTTAATTGGTTGATGTTGACTATTCTTATGAGTATTGATCTTGATAGTGAAAGTTTACTTTTTGAGTTTGAATTTGAGATTGGGAAGTTTGTATCAGTTTTTCAGTTTACTGATTCACCCCCCCCCCCCCCCCCCCCTCCTCGTAATCTACCAGATACTTATTATTTCATCATACCATCAACTTAATCTTGTGAAAGGTCAGAAAAACATTGAGGTTTGTATCATATTTTGATAGTAGTATTCATTTAAGGCTAGTGTAAAAAAAATGCTAGAAATTTCAAATAAATAATTTCTTCAAAATAACCCACCTATCAGAACCTTAACCACATGGAGGTTATAATTTTGAATTGCTACATTCAAAGATTTCCTCAAGTAGAAATTATCAAAGACATAATTCGTAGACATTTAAACAACCAATCTATACGATCTTGCAGGACATCCATTGTGTTGGAAAAGAAAACAAAGGCAATTTGAGAAGGGTACAATACCCGAGGAGAAGCAAGTGTTAGGGAATTTTCAACCACATAGTGGATGGTGTTCTCTACTTGAGTACAAAGCAAATTGAATATCTCCCAATCCACATATCTAAAGAGAAAACACTAGATTCGTAGTATTCACCAAAGGAAATAGGGAGGCGAATCTGCTTGTTTAGCAGAGCAATTACTATTTTGCAAGGAAGACAAAAACAACAAGTATAGAAACAAAGTAGTTAAAAGTCTAGATGTGAACTAAAAAGAGGGCCACTTAATGTGTTATAAGGAAACATTGTACACACATAAAAAAAACATAAATCATGAAAAAACATTTGAAAAATGTGTGCATTAAACTCCTATAAGTATCACATAACATGCAATAATTATGCTCCACATTAGTATCCTACATACAATTAATCGAGTTTCAAGGAAAATTTTACATGTAGTAGGAGGTATGAACAATTAGAAAAGCCCATAAAAATGATTGGAAACAAAGCCACAATAAATGTTGCTCATATTGTAATTAAATGTATAGAAGTATTGCTAAATATGCAATAAAAAATGCCACCATGTAAGCGACACTCTTGCACATAATAAGATCAAACAATTAGGAAAAAACTTGAGGTTGGGTCATGTGCTCATTGGTAATATATTATGAAAGGGGTGCATAGGATAGATAATTATTCTCATCAAAAAAATTAATGTTCAATATATGTCACAAGCCAAATTTTCCAATGCATCTACAACACCATTCATCTCCCAATAGTAATGTTGAATTCAGAAATTATCAAAATTTTCCAAAGTCAACCAAGGACACTCTAAAATATAACTAATCTTTGAATTAATCTTCAATCTCTTTGTGTAAACATTAATGATATTCATAGAATATCCTTCAATCGCCAATTTTTTAATTTAAACTCTTCGCCAACTTCAACCCCATAAAAAGAATGTGAGCTTCAACTAGATTATTTGTCCCTCTTGGTAGTTTAAGAGTAGAAGATTTGATAATATCTCATTGTGCATTTCAGATAACACAACCCACAGTAGAGATCCCTAGGTTACCTCTACCAACACCATAAAAAATTAACTTGACTAAATGGGAAGAAGGGGGTATCCAAATAACATTACTTTGATCAACTATAGCTTTTAGATGAAAAGTACCTCTACTTGAAATTGGTAACAAATGCCAATCCTTCGTGTTAATAGAATTTCAATTTGAAAAATAAATATTAAATGAGTTGTGTTTATAAACCTTTGATATCACAATTTCAGATATAGAGGTCTCTACTTCAAAAATGTATTTGATAAATTAGAAAAAAATTTCCTAAATATAGATTCTAGGTTTTAAAAGATCATTTAAATTTTCTAACGTAGTGAAATTCTAGTAATTACCATGCTCCTATCATCATTCTCTCACTCTCTCTATCTCACTATTTTTATCTCCCCCAAACTCTAGACCTTTAGATATCTCTCTATCACTCTTTCACTATCCCCTGTCTACCTCTCTCTATCTCACTCTCTCCTCACTCTGCCAAGATCTAGCACTACCTCTTTACCTCTATCTCTTACCCTTCACTCTCTACTATATGTCTCCTCTCTCTCTTTACACACCTCCCCCTCACTCCCTCTGTAACTCTATTTCTTTAAGTCTCTCCCACCATCCCATCCTCTCTCCCTTTGTACCTCACCTTCCCTCCTTACCCCATCTCTATCACTTCCTTCATCCCTCACTCTTCTTCTTATGTCAGATTGTACATGGTGCATCTCTGAAGAATGCGACTTCTTTGCCTTCCATCCATGAGAAAAGGACGTGATCTAGGGTGATTTTTGCCTCTTGCTCCATGGACATACTCTGTATTTGAGTTGTAACCACAAAGTTCTCCATCCCTAGGGAAGCATACTCCACCTTCTAGCCTCATTCCTTGACTTCTTTGTTCTACCACCTTCTGCTGCAAGTATCCCCTTGGGGAATTTCGTGGCATGTGAGTGTCATTGCAGGGGAAGCACGAAGAGTTGGTATCATCTACTAAGTTATTGTGACCTGCTACCAACTCCCTATTCTGAATAGGTAGTATGGCCTACAAAGGGGTTGGAATACGTACAATTTGATTGCTAGGTTGCATCTGATTTGCCTTCGTGCCTCCCTGAAACTAGTTCTGTTGATACGGGGGTCTTCCTCCTTGGTTATTCTAAAAAAGGGGGCCTAGCAGGTGCTAATTTTTGCCTTTTGAGGTTAAATAATTTTATTTGAAAAGGTCCTTAACAAGTTTTTCTTGTCACTTACTTCAATAGCTAGGGAAGTGGAAGCAAAGAGGCTAGTTTGTTGGGCATTTAGATAGACATACATGGACTGTGGCGTAGATGTACTCGGGAGTGCTTGTTCGGGTGCTTGACTTGTCAATTCAAGAAATACTAGAATGGGTGGTCTCGAAGGGAGATTTCCTGCATCAATAAGGTTATTTTCTACTTGCATTGTAAGCTCATAGGCATCTGAGAGGGTACTACCACCTAAGGATTGAATCATAACAAATATATATGAATTAAAATCTTTAAGGTGGAAAACAAAAGCCATATCTGTAGGAGGATGGACTATCATAGGTATCCTCAGCTAAGTTTTTCAAAACCTAGTATTAAAATTAGTGACAACTTCTTGAGGGGCCCATTTAATAGTGATTAACTATTTCAACAAAGAAGATCTATCTCCCTTTTCAATGAATCTCTCAAAAAAATGATCTCCGAGTTGATCCCAATCACCTATTGAATTTGGCATGACAGACATATACCAATCCTGCACTTTTCCTTTAAGAGAGGCTGCAAGAAGCCTTAGTGCCACATTTTGTTGTGTGACATTGTGCATGGTACATACATCAGCCGCATCTTACATGTTCTCCCTAGGGGTTTAGAGTCCACTCCACTAAATTTTGGCAAAGATTTTAATGCAGAAGTAGGAATAACATCCGATTGGTTAGGAGGAGCAAGTGGAATAAGGGGACCCCCATTGTTCCATATCATGAAATTTCTAGTAGGAGGAATTTCCATTAGCAGTAGGGCTTGAACTAGGATTTGTGTGCCTCCTCTTGATCCTCTAGGTTGGATTTCTACTAGAGGTACTATCAATAGATGTGGATTTAACACAGTTTGGCTTCTAATAGCATACCTATGGCTCATACACAAATTTTAGATATAAGAAAAATTCGGTCCCACTAGGCGTGCCAAAAAAGAACTATTGATATAAAAAATTGGTTTTGGAGATACAACCTTATGGGAAACTCAGTGTTGGAGAACCTATGCATTTTCACTGAAGGACCTTCAGGAATTTAGAAGTCAGCTTTTCATTCATTGAGAGGGAAAAGGGAATGAAGGAACATAAAAGTAAATCTAATCTAAGGCGATGCACCTGAATTGGTATTTATGTTAAACAATTAGCACAGAGAACTTCAAATACATGCAATTCTAAAGTCGATTCAATAATCTACATGCATTGAACATTTCTCAAGATACATTTAAAGACTTCTTAAAACATGAAGCAAAGCACACATGAAACATATACCAGAAAGAAAGTGTATAACATGATTCAACTACCAGAACTTCGATATACATTACTACAGTTAAAACTGAATTTGAAATTGCACAGAAAACTATGAATGCACGCTGAACAAAATAGTCCCAGAAGCATGAGGCATAGTTTGATTACTTTAATTCAAAAGAACAACAACAGTTTTGAGGCTAAAAATCCTACCTAGAAACTTTATCTATATATCTCTAGAAAATAAACGTTCAAAGCCTTCGTTCATACAAATATTCCTCCTCAAATAGAGGGGAACCTCACTACCCACTGTCGAAGACAAGAAAACACCATGATAATTCACCAGCTGGCACTCCATTATCCTTTCGCACGTTCATCAGACATCGTGAAAGCAATAACCGCTTTCGGCCCCTAGAACAGATAGTTCACCTTTCTGTTAATAGGATCAAAAAGGGCCCCTAACCACTCATTACACTACTTTCATTACATGAGAAACACCCCAGCTTTTTGCTAACCGGACGCATGAAACTTCTGGCAAGTACCTTGGAATGACATGTGGCGGTAGGAAGGGCAGTCTCATATTTCAGCAAAACTGCAACCCAAAATGTCTCGCAAGGTTACCACGCGTCTTGAAATATGCGTCTCATTAAAAGGCCGGCCAGGTTCCATTGGAAAGAAAGGAAGATGCCACGTGACACTTGGGAAAGGCTTTACATGGTGAAGAGAAAAGAAAACCATCCAAAAGGTGCATCATGCCAACACGTGGCGGGCGCACACTATAAAATACCATATCTAAGACAACTATTTCCCCCTTGGAGTTCATTAAGAGTGGTGAACTATTTCTCTAAAAAGTAAACTATTTCTCTAACAAGAAGAGAACTCATACATGTTCATGCAAAATAAAAAAGTTGAAAAATGGTAAAAAATTTAAATTATTGAGGGTTGAGGAAAACTCATGCCACACACATTTGGTTGGGGTGTCAAGAGTTAGAGGTGGTGTAGAACTCATGCTATTGAGGTATGTGGAATAGGGGAAGTTTGAACAAGAAACCCTAAAAAAGGTTATAGTTTTCTAAATATTTGGGAATAAGATTTGGGACTGCCTCGTGATAGGTACCAAGATGAAAGGAAGGGTGAATTTTTTAATGTGAATAAAAATACAAAGGGAGCAAGGGAATTGTAAGAGATCAAAGAAGGTATGGAAGGAATGATAAGTCCAAAAATCTATCAAATGGATAGAAAATTTTGTTAAGGTGGTGAATTAAGATACTTAAAATGGCATGTAAATGGTATATGGGTAAAAGTAACCCACAAACTTGACTTTTATGAGGTACTTTGAGTAGAAAATTGAGAAATGGGGAGAAACAAAATAATGCATTCTATTTATATATAGCCTAACTCCCTATTTTATAATATTTAGGAATTTTTTTTTATAAGAAATCCTAGTATAGTGGGGCTATCATGAAAGGGGTACTTAGGGAAGGGTGAGCTCGGTCAATTATTGAAGGGGAAGACTCAATAATTTTAGTGTATTTTTTTGTCGACTAGAGATTGTGGATAGAAATGAAATGACATCATGATAGATTCAAGTCTATTACATTAGTGATAAAACATTTTTAAGGCGTTAGGTTAGGACATTAGGACTCATATGGATGGTATAAAAGTTAGTGAAAGGGAGAATCCAAAAATCTAAAAAAACATAGAGAACACACATAAAATTTTGTAGCCCTATAATTTTTATAGATTTCTAGATTTTCACTTCAAAAAGGGTACATAAAACATAGACACTAGAAGGGGTGTGTACTTGGGAAAAATATAAGTATGAAAAACCAAATAATTATTTCTCACATTACTTATAAATAGGGGGAAAAAGAAACTAAAGTGAAAAAATAATAAGGAATGATAAAAATAATTTTTACATAGCAAGATTGAGTCCCAATACGTTGGAACTCATGTTCACTTGTAAAGAAACATGTTATATATATATAAAGACATGATTGAAGCAAGGTTTATGGAATAAATCAATAATTAATATATCTTACAATAGCTCTGATATCTTGTTGATCCTCATAGGTTACATGTTAAAACCTTGAATACATTGTACTTGATAGTACATGGCAATACTTGACTACTACACAATTATTGATTAACAAATGTGTCTCTTTAACAATTTTTTTAATAAAGACTCTTATTAACCCAAAAATGGAGACAAGATCTTTAACAATAGTTGGGTGAACCATAGGTCAATTCTCCTTTTAACTTTTATAAAGGTACCACTTCCTAAACAAGATTTGATATTTGAATGAAAATTAAATGGTGGCTATACTTTTAAGCAGAAAGTAGGAAAGGTGCCTAATACTTGCACATCACCATGCAACAAGTACAAATATTAAAATTGAAAGAGGGGAATTCCAAATAAAATACTGACTTTAAGGCCCAAAGGTCATTCAATTTCTAGACTAAATCACAATTGATGTCAATACATAGATTTCAAATATCAACGTGAGAAAATAACTTTGATTAAAATTGAATTTCACTAAACTCCTAGATAGAAAATAAGTATTTCTGTAAATGAATATCATTACCTGCCCATCCAATTAAACTCTCAAATTCAATATGAATGATAAAGTAAAAACTTATAATTAGTGCACATAGACAATAAAATCTTTTATGGATGAACAAAAAAAAATCATTGATCTTCTTTTCTGATCATTTCTGTAATGCCCGCCAAAATACCGTAAAGAAACTAAACAATAATATACAAATGGAGATAATTTTTTTTTCTTAATTAACATCTAATAACAACTAATGCAACATAATTCATCTCCATCTATTTACATTTATTAACCAAATAACCAATATGAACATACATCATTGTTCATTTCATAAATTAACACAAGCAGAAATAACACAACATCAATAATCTTTCTCTAGGGTACTTTAACATCATTACTTAATTCATTTCCACAATAACACACTACACACATGATAGGTATATTTCACCTTCATTAATTCATCATATTCTAATTCTTTAACTATGAGATATGCAACCTACAACATTACTTATTCCTCATGAAATGCATAATTTCCTTTCTGCCAATGCATCTATGTGAATCATTTCTATTTACTAGATCCAATTAACCTCTTCTAACACAGTCACTTATTAATCCACGAATACTCCACTTTCAAGATTATTTAACATTCTAACTAGCATCTAAACATTCCATGAAATAATACATCTAATCCATAATGCAATTCCATTCTATTCCAACTATAATCCACTTTATTTTTCATGATTCATAAAATCACATCTCTACAATAGTACAAATATAATATCTCTAAAATCCAATTTCCAAATACAATTCATCTTACAAATATAAGTACATAAAATACATCATGAGCATAGCTCTTTCTACTACAAGAATCCATCTACTATATAAAAGAATGTTACATCTCATACATTCCATCTTATTCATTACATAAATTTGCTACAAGGTACATCCATAGTACATCATGAAGAAGAATCCACATCCATGCAAGAAGAATCCAAGAGAACATCCTAATGGCTAAAAAGCACCAACCTCCCGACCATGTGGAACCAAAGGAGCCACCCCCGTGCCAGGAGATGACACAAGGTCCAAACACATACTCTAAACCTAAGTTGGCATCTATAACCAAGGAGACTAACCACACAAGGACTCTCAAGCAAGAACTCACACATACAACAAGAATGAACTCCCAAAGGCATAAAATCATCAAGACATAAATGCATCCAATAAGAATAATCATAAATCATAAAGGGGAAACACATATAGGAATGGAGTGTCATCACATGCCATCCTCATAACATAATAACATAATAACACAAGGCACTAGCCTGATGGACATGTGGAGCCATCTCAACCTATGAGAGACTAAGGGAGATTAGCTTACCGTCTTCACAACCTTCCCATGCTTATCCTAAAACATCCTCCCTAGGACTAAGTCATGAGGCACCAATCAATTTATCATCTTATTAATTAATCTAACTACCCAACCCATCAATTATTAGGTTATCACTTATTTACAAATCACAAAAAACTCCAATGTGCCCTGGTAGTCTAGACTTCATGCATCCTTACAAGGAACCTCATGCAAGCCTATCTCTCATGACCCTGGTCATCACAAGGAAGTCCACTCCTCCTAACATGGCCCAACAATAAAACACAAGAGGCTCTACCACATAAATACATGAAAACAAAAGGCTACAACAACATCAATATAGAAAAATGAGCCTCTTGGCTAGCAATAACAAAGACATATCAAGCCATAAAATGCTGCCATCAAATAAAGAATAACATCACAACAAGGCCTACTCACTTGCTGGTCCAAAACAACATAAAAATTATCTCAATCATCCATGGCCTATCCACACGAAAGAGAGTCTAAAATACGCACAATAGTATAGAGAAGTAAATACACATAAACCATCAAAATACATCAAGACTGATAAAAGCCAAATCTAGAAAGTGCTAATAGACCTCAAATAAAGCCTCTAGTACAAAAATCATTTCGGGAAAATACTTCAAAACTGACCAAAACTGGGAAAATACAAAACACAGTCAGGTTAGCTCTTTTGCCCTGCAGGACAGCGCTTATGCTACACAGAACAACGCAAATGCAACACAGGACAACACTTTTGCATTCCAGAATCATGCATATGCATTCTAAAACAACACTTATGTTTCTAGATTCACGCTTATGCATCCTAAGACAATGCTTATGCTGTGCAGAGTAGTGCAAATGCATCACAGAACAACGCAAATGCAATACAGATCAATGCTTTTGTAGAAACAACACTTTTGCACAAAACTTACGGAAAACTTAGATAACTTTTGGGTAAACTAATAAATCACAGACTTAACAAAAATGCTCAAAAAACATATGAAAAGAGACGCCCAGAAATAAAGAATACCTGGGTAAAAACACATTAAGATATCTCAAGCTGTAGACCAATATTTAGCCAAATATCTTCATGATAGAAAAACATGCATAACTTCTACAAAACTCATAGAGAATCAAATGAAGATAGTCCCGACATTCACAACTGAAGGACTTAGTAAGGAAGACCAATCTCATCTCATATAGGAGAAGATTAATCAACGAAAGATTTCCACAACAAATTTACAGAGCTGTGAAATGCAGATACGGGAAAACCAAAAATATATTTTCCAACAACTATGCAAAATCCAAATAGTATAAAGTTCCTTCCCAAATATTAAACTTCAACAACATTAAAAATATAGAATGAAATATCATTTCAACCCAAACCCAAAACAATGCAGACACAAGCATACATGGAGAAGCCATTGAAAACAAATGCAAAGGAAAAGAACTCCAACCTGCAACTTGAAGTAATGGAAAATGAAGCAGAAGAAGAACTCCCACAAGCCAACCAAATCAATCCAAGCTCTAGCCAAATCCAAGAGAGAAGAAATTCCAAGTCTAGAAGAAAACCTGTTGGAGAAATCTTCCAGAGAAGAGCAAAAACCAACCCCAAAAACTTCACGGGAAGAAAAATAAAAAGCAACAATAATCCAAAACCCTAGCCTCAATTTCAGCCAATCAAAATATTCCATTTTGGAGTATATTTGACCAACCCACCATATAATATAATTTATTCAATCATTTTGAATTTAACCAATGAGAGTGAAGGGTAGGTAAAGTAAATAAAATATTCTTATTCAGCTAATTGGGATTGTTTTTTTTCTTTATTTAATTTAATGTGTTCATACACCCCACTTAAGAATAAAAGTCAAACTATTAAATAAACATAAGTTGTAAATAAATAATCCAAATGGGGATTAAAATCAAATAAACCAAAAGCTAATAAAATAAATTAAAGAACCAAATAAATATAAGATATCAAATAAATATTAAACCATAGAAAGTGAAATAAATAAATAAATAATCAAATACCATTAAAGATTAAATCACAAATATTAAATAAATATTAGACAACAATAAGGCTCATCAAATAAATAATCATAAAATCAATAAACGTTAATTATCAAATAAATATAAATACCAAATAATTAAATATTCAAAACATAAATTAAATACACTAAAATGAACATAACAAAATTTAGAACTACACATCAAGAGCCACATAATTACTCTAACATAAACAAGTAAATCAACTGGCATAAACTGAACTCACGACCAAAAGACCAAGCTTACTAACTGACATGGCGAATTATGCCAAGACGCTGACTACTCACGGTGAACAACTTAGACCTAGAGTATGTGAGGGGAACTCATGCCATCTCTGAACCACATAAGCCATTGGAACTAAGACATGCTCAGACCTGTGAAGCCAGGTGGAGTTGATGTCTGGTACCTGCAAAATCCTGCAACCACAAAACGATAATACCACATATACATATACATATATAAAACAAGCAAGTGATAGAGAATCACAATGACACATCCCGCTCGCAATGACTGATGTGGAATCATTTCTATCACGAAGATAGTCAAACAATAGTCAAACACATCTCATAAACATCTCATCATATGTAATCATGAAGTAGGGTTAATGTAATCATAATCATCATCAAAACCATGATAATCTAATCCATCAATAATCCATTACATAGTGAGCATATAAAATCCATCGAGTACATATATCTTCAAATCACATGATCAATCATGACAATATCAACATCCATATAGATAATCAAAATAGCATATGTCCAATAGTGTCTAACATCAATCATAAGTCACTGAAGCACATGAGTAATCATCATCCACATCATCAAAATATAGTCTAGATAAGTATATCAAGCATAATATAAAAGTCAACTCTAGTCAAAATAAGTCGAATCAAGGGTGGACACTACAGTTTCTCACTCTTATACTAATGAGGACAAAAAATTCAAATCCCTTTAAAGTCCATTAAACATATTTTTATACATTTCACATATGTAATTGTCTAATAGTTCTTGAAACTGATTTTTTTTAAAGAATCATTAAAAAATAAAATATTTTAAATATCTAGAGAATATTTAATAGGAAGGTGGAAGAAAGCACTATTTAAGGAGGATGGAACATGAAGGAAATAAATATATAGATGAGGCAAATGATATATTGTAGAAGTTAGAAGCTGAAATTGTCATTATTTCTTCACACATGGCTAAAAGGACATGTTTGAGAGTGTTTTACTTTCTATCACACAAACTTTATACAAGAGACTCTCAAAAAAAAGAGTAGCCAAGGATTACTTATGAATATGGTGAAACATGAAATAGTGTCAACCAAATCACATTCAAATTTGAGGAAAAGTTAGAAAGTTAGCCTTATGATGGGAACACAAAAGAAAAAAAGCTTGACCAATGGATCCCTCAAGTAAAGGTTCACTTCACCTTACACAATGTAAATGAAGCTATCCAAGTAATAATATTTCATTCACCCAAATGAAGCTATCCAACCATGCTTTGGCATGGTATGATGCATAAGCTACGTCCTTGTAAATGACAAAATCTCTTCTAATATTAAAATAGAAATACCTTTAGCAACTTATCAAAAAAAACAATTTACATAGTATTCTATAAAGAGAGTAGAGCTATCAAATGGCCCTTTTTCATCAAAAACAAGGGACAAGCATCCAAGACTATATGAGTTAGTTTCATAAAAAGGAAATGTATCTTTGTAGGGCTGTGATGGATTAAGCTGTGCTTACAAGGTATATTGAAGGATTATTTTTCCATATTGAAGAAAATTAGATCTTCTTTCCTCTATCTTATCCATTCTCTACCTCCCATTGGGAGTAGGCGTTGGTCTTATTTCTTATACCTTGTCCTTACTTTACCTTCTCAGGATCTTTCCTCTTTTCTTTCTCTCAATATTTTTCCCCACTTTCACACCTCCATCTCAGTTTTCTACATCATTTTTTTGTTAATTCTAACCAGGTTATCAATACCACCTTCCATGTGTTTAATATGTTCTCTATTTGTTTCACATCCTAGGAAGTTCAAAGTAGTTTTCAAACTCTCAACACTACCATTTAGGTTCTCTAATTCCATGTCCATCACATGCTAATCTTGAGACTCATTTATGACACCACTTACATTCTAGTCCTCAGCATCACTATCCCCATAATCTTTTAAACTATTAAGTGCTTCAATTTCTTCATCTGATTGAGTCGTCATCAATGGGGATGGATGAGAGAGTGAATCTTCAAAAACTCATTCCCTAATAATAGAGCACTTTTGTTGCAATCCAATTACCCATACACAAAAAAATCAAAGAAAACACATTTAGGGTTTTAATAAAATCATGTGAAGATTTAGTATGAATAGATATCCATTTGATCATGTAATTTTTATTAACTTTGATATTTTTTTATCATTTTTTATGATCCGTCAATAAGAAAAAAGTGATTTTGTTCTCGAATATAATTTCATCCTTATAATAGATCATAGGATATGATATGAAATATTGGTGTCAGTAAATATTAATAGTTAAATCTAGAAATCTATGCATATTGATATCATGAATTGTAAAAATTCATGATAAAAAACTAATTTAAAAAGAAAATTAAATTCTTGTTTTACTGTTACCTTGTTTTCTATCTTTTTCCATTCATATTTTCAAAATTCCCTTTTTCTAAAACATCAAGAAAAAGAACAAAAATGATTAGTATACAATATTTTTTGATTCAAGTAATATTTTTCAATGTATATAGAGATATTTTCTTTCTCTCTCAAACTTTCTTTGTTGCAAGTAAAAGATTTCCTTCAAGATAGTCTAGAAAAAGAAGTTAGATTGGAGTATGTACCTACTAAGGACTATATTGTTGACATATTCACTAAAGCTCTCTCAAAGAATACTTTTGAATATCTTAGATAGAAGCTAAGCGTTATTTCCCCTCCTTCCAACTAAGATGCATATATGGGCTCATCTGTCCAAAGGGAGAACTTCAAGGCATATCCCTTGACCAAGATTGATGTTGGTTGCTACTCTTAGGGGGAGAAGATGGCTAGTTAGTTGTTGTGAAAAGGGAATAATATAAATAAGAAATTGTATAGGAGGATGTGAATCAAGTGAATATATGTGCCCTTTCTCCTTAATGTCAAAGGGGGAGAGAATATAGATATGGAAGGAGAGAACATTGCATTATGTAGTGTTGCCATTAATGACGAAGGGGGTTTTTTTTGGTAATATGTGCTACATAATTGATGTCAAATTTATGTCTAACAATGTATTTTGTCCTTGATTATTATGGTAATTGATGATATGATGATTGGTTGAGTACAATATTGTTGCAGCTATTGAGGAAGTGATTGTTGGCAGTAGTTGTGTGACTATATGTATGGTTGATTAGATTATTGGAGATGTGATGATGAGATTGCATTGGCTACTATTTGTCACTTGTTGTCATGATTTGTGCTGATCTATATGATCAAGGTTGATGTGAAGAATAGATGTATATTAGTTGTAGATGGTTTGTGGATGTCCACCTCCTTATTGTCAGATGTCTACACACCATTGATTGTATTGATACTATTAATAATGCTAATGGAAGTGATGGTATGTTGAGATATTAAAATGAGGATTAGATGCATGACAATATAATGAAGACGATGTACTAAATGAGAAGGTGCTAATTGAGAGAAAGTTTGGTTCCTAGAAGCCTAATGGAGAAAGTTTGTATAAGAAGTATGTATTGATTTGTGTGTGATGTGTGCTCAAAAGAATGATCTAAATTTATCTACATTTCCAATATGGTTTCGTAGACTTTGATATAATGTTTATACTTTGTAGACATTGCACTCCTATCTTTTCAGGTCCTTGATGTTGCAGTTGATATGGCTAGTAATTGCTCTTGGCTGGCAATTTGATTGTCCGCATTGATCTTTTTGTTTTTATGTCTTGGAGGAAATGTTTACAACATCTATGCTATGTCTTAGTTCATTTTTCAATTGGTGCTGAGATCTACAAGTAATAATATTATGTTTTGTTTTTTTATTGGCTTGCCTTTAGTATTAATTATGTTGTGCCAATATGATCTTGACGTGGAGAAGTAAATAAAGGATTTCAAAATATTGTTGGATGTTCATGGAACATCCTAGTATACTATACATCATTTTAAATGGTTTGCTTTTAGTTGTAGGATGATTGGAATTTGTATTTTAGGGTAACTGCTCTTGGTTTGGTCAATTTGCATTGTCCCTTGGCTTGTGGTGAATCCTTGGATATCACCACTTTCTTATAATATTGTGTTGAATTGACTCTGGGTCCTACCTTGGCATATGAGGATCCACATTGGGCCAATTTATCTAAAAGATATGTTTTGGGCCAACCTATGGCATGCTACTTGGTGGATCTACGCGTTACCTTATTGTCGACCAAGTTGGAGAATGAATGATAGCATGAATTATTAGTAACTTCTTAGAAATAAGTGATAAGATATTTTTAGTTTCTCTATGTCTCCTAGATTTGACTAATTTCACCATAATTATGTTTTGGTGGTCGACTTGATATGACCTATGTTTTTAGTTAGCCCTAGTTGACCTAATTGGTGTTTGCATTTAAGAAGACCATATATATAGAAGATCAAATTGATGTTGAATGGTGTGGGAGGATAGATGATTGTGTGGATCAATGTGTGTGTTGTACCTACATGATTATATTATTTGCAAAAGTCAATTCTCACAATGTCAATGTGTGCTGATTATTGTGGATTTGGTCGCTTGAGATAGACATTCAAGGAAAGCTTCATGTTTGGAGATTGTTGGAAGTAGTATTGTTGAAGGCCTACTTGTTGCCGATTCATATATTCATTATACCTTGCTCTAGAGAAGTGATCTTCAAATTGCAAGCATTGTATCTTGCCGTAGGGATTGTGCTCTAGCGTGCAAGTCCTTCATGGATCAAAACAATTCCCTGGCAGTAAGCCTATATTGTAATCATTTGATATATTGTGAGTTGATTCTCATTGTAGTTTTTTTTTCCGTATTTAGATTTTCCATGTAAATATGGTATTCTCTTGTGCATGGTGTTTTATTGCTATATTTTTCATTCTTGCTAATAAGAATAAGGTTTAAAAGACCATGGATTAAATAATAAAAGTCAAGTATTAGGCACAAATTGATTATTTCCCTAGTAAGATTAGGTTTTTCATAACAAGATTCCATTTTGTTTTATTAGTAATTTAAAAATTTTTCATAACTATTAAACAGTTATATTTAATTATTAGATTTCTTAATGAAGGGAATATAAAGGTACTATAAATTATATATACAACAAAAAAATTAGCTCACCACTAGCCCAACCCTTAGTCCCATGGGGAATCACGAATCAAACTCGGGTGAACATTAAAAATCAAACATTAAAACCTTTTTTAATATCTTTTTGCAGTCTACTAATAGGCGCCCACTGGTCCATCACCCAACCACCACTTTGCTAGCCGCCTGCATGATTCCTATTGATGTGAGCATGATGTCAATCATATGAGTGGCCATCCTTGGCATTTTAAGCCTACAATAGTCATTTTCTTCCAAGAAGATATCATTCACCCATAATTTCTTGCTTTTGACTTTTGATAGTTGTTGAAGTTAACCAACTTTCTTTTTTAATTTTTTTTAATTTTTATTAATTTTGACTACCATGAAGCCTAGAATTTCTTTGAGATAGGGTGGCACAAATGGTGGCTAGGTTAGAGAGGAAATAGTTTGAGCATTTGATAACCATGGCATTTGGGTACCATCTCCAACCTCCTAATAAAGGTCTCCCAAGCCTCTCTTCCCCTCCCATTTTTTCTTTTTAAACTATATTCTTTTCATTGTAGGATCTAGAAGAGATTTTTATCTCTTTATTGTTTTGTTGTGAATAAAAGGATCTTACAATGTCTCCAAGGTGGATGAACCTCATAGCAAGAGGTCCCACCGTTTATATGGGACTAGGATTCCAACTTGACCTACCATGTCAACCTTACCTTGGTTACTGAAATCTTTAGTGAATTGCAAGTATTTTTTTTTTTCCCTTTTTTATTTTTGTTAATTATAGCTTGAATCCTAATATACATCATCATATAGATAATTGCAATAAAATTGAATAAAATTTTCCTTACAAAATAGGGGTCACTTTGACCCCTATTGCACAATCATACAACCATAAAGTTAAAAAAAAAAAATTGAAAAATAAATAAATAAGGCGGTTTGCTTACCCCATACCCTACATAGCTGCACATGTGCTAACCAGGTCAGCAGGCTGTATGGGGGTGTTAACTCCTATCAATGATTTTCGACCTGAACCAATGGGGATTACCTCTAGCCCAACCGTCGTTCCTATGGGGAACCACCAGTCAACCTTGGGTGAACATTAAAAATCAAACATTAAAACTTTTTTAGCATCTATTCGAAGTCTACTACTATGTGCCCACCGGTCCGTCACCCAACTCACCTCTAACACTCTACCAGTGTAGAATTCCCAAGACAAAATTTGACAAATTTATCACTCTTTCCTTCTCAGAATGATATCATGATGTGTTTGCAGGTTTATACAAATTACATTCAAACTCATATTCAAGAATAAGTGGCAAGTACTGAGATGATACTAACTTCTAAGATTAAACAAAATAGAGCATTTTAGCATTGAATTCATAATCAAATTACATGGAGCAAAAGAGCATTTTCTCACCTCAGTTCTGTTCTGAACAATTAGAATATATACTGCTACTGTGTACATCATTTAGCCATATTTAGATGACTGAAGTCCCTTCGCGAACAGGAATAGGACGAAGAGAAGGAATGCTTCCAATCCACCATACAATAGTACGAACTCTACTCTTCAACAGGAAGCTAAAGACAGAAAATTAATAAATATGCATACGCCCAACAATTGAAGTTTCAATCTTTTATGACAGTTTTTCCTTGCCCAGAAATTCTTTAATAGCATCATATGAATATAACTGTTCTCCAATATAAAGACATTCCAATGGGCTCCTAAAAAATAAAGTTTTAAGGTATCAAGTAAGCCATCCAAGCATCTGCTCTTACCAAAGGACGGAGACTTTCACGCTGAATAACTGATCCGTATCATTCAAGGTAAAGACCCAAAAATTCCATGAGAATCCCTTAGCATTCAAGGAAAAGATCCCGGGGAAATGAAGAGGCCGTGCAACAATAATCCAGGCAGTTCTACCCAAGAGACTCTCATCATAAACTCTTTGCATCCTTTAAATCTATTCATGCAAGGAGTCGCCTCTTCGACAACTCTCGATTCAGAAAACATGAAATATAAGATTTTCACGATGCTGAAATATAAGATTTTCACGATGCTGAAATTTGGTTTAGATAGCTTCTTAACGGAAGCTAGAGTGCTACTTGATATCAAGTATACAACTCATCACTACAAAATAAAAAAGATTTTCTAATGTTTTTTATTAAGGGAAAACAGGTTTTGATGGGTCCCTGAAACCCAATACAGAAGGAAGATCAAAAGATAAGCATTAACGTATAGCTAAACAAAAGACAACAACTAAAGAAAAGACAACTGGTGTACAAAATGCCAACAAGTAAAAGATCAAAACAGACAAAAAACCAAAAATGACCATAAGAAGCCCGAGCTTAGGTCAAATTTTGAAGCATCTGCACCACTTCCAGCTCCAACTGATCCATAGTTTCCGCAGCCTACTTGATGTCCTCTATTTCTTTGCTTTGATTCTGCATCCTTTTAGTACTGGCTTTGGTTTTTCTTCCGAGCCCAATTTCCTTATCCTCAAGGATGTCGTCTTTGATCTCAATAATACCCTCCACAACCTTTTCCTCTTGGTAGCTCTCTAGCTTACGGATGAGGGTTTTCATGCTTGTCAAGGCAGCCTTTAGGATCCTATGGCTATGCTCCCCAATTTTTTTAAGTGTGTTCTCAATGCCATCCAGTCTATGATCAGTAGCATCTGCTCTATTTTTCAGGCAAGTAAAACTGTTGCGGATGGCATTTACAATCTCCTCCGCATCTCCAATCGCCTTCGTTAGCTCACTAAGACATTCTGGGAGGGAGTTGAATTTTCCAGAACCTAGGGCCTGTAAGGTTTCGATTTCCCCAGCTTCATGGGCTTGCTTGACTTTTATGCCCTCAATTTTCTTTTGAATCCAGTTGAGCGCTTGTTTGAAGTTCTCTGTCCTGTTATTTATGCAAAGGCTTATTTCTACTTGATGCTCTTCTTGGTTCTTGACATCCATGGTATTAAGATTGACCTCCAGATTAACCTCTCTGTTCTCAGTGTTTTGATAATCTTTCATTGTCGTGTCCTCCTCCTTGATGCTCTTCTTCTTCAAATCAGACCCGAGAGGCGACCTTTCTTCCACCTCCCTGCCTTTTGAATTCTTCTTTTTTTGTTTCAGGATCACCTATGTTTGAGCCTCCTCGCTTCCGGTGTCTATGTCATTGGTAGTCCCTTCCTCCTCCTCATTCCAACAATCATCCTCCCCTCTTTGTTTATTTTTAGCAAACCCTCTGTTTTGTCTTCCCTGTTCTGATTTTTTCTTTCATCTATGTGGTTCGGCCATTTGGGGGTCATCTTCAGTCTCTGCTTCCGTATCATTGCCGTCACCTTCTTCCTCTTCCGACTCGTCAAAATCTTCATCCGAGTCAAAAATCTCTGCAATATTCATCTGGACGGTCCTGTTCTTGATGTGATTATACAGAATCACCGTTAAGCCTTCATGCATTGCTGGGTTAATGTGGGGATTGGAAATGGCATCCTTAATCCCCGTGTTAAGGGAGGAAAAAAGATAGTAGGGAAGAGAAATCATATCCTTGTGCCTAAAATGATTTAGCAAAACAAAGTGGTAGCTATAAACCCTAGTATATCTACCATCAAGTGTGATAAACTCCATAATAGCAAGTAAAACCTTTCGCCAAATTAATTTGATTACCTTAGGTGAAAGTAGGTGTGGCTACCCTTCACCAGCTTAGCCGTTTCCTCCTCATTCTTCGGGAAGTTCTTCACAGCAGCATTGGAGATTTTTGTGTCCCTGTAAAACTTGATGCCCTCCATTGGAATGCCAATGGCCTTCGCTATCATTATCTTAGTCACTTTAATCTTCTTGTTTCCGATGGTGAGAGTCCCTTCGTTCCAACCCTTCTTGAAAATCTTGGTGATTTCAGGCCGTTTCTCCTGCATTTTCTCCATAAATTTCGTCATCTTGGCAGCATGGAGGATGCTCCAGACCTGCGGCCGACTCTTCCACTTCTCAATGGTAGTCACCTCTGTTCTCTCCCTTTTACCTCCCATGGTTCTATTAATTTCAATCCGAAGCTTCAAACTGATAATTTTCTTCTTGTCAGAGTCTTTGTGAGAGCTACTTCGATTACTACAGTTTTTCCTAATGTAGTTGTTGGGGAGGGTAAAAATTGCCCATAAAGCATGTGAGATTACACTACAATGATGACTGTACTTCCTCCTCGGTAACCTACAGAGCCAACGCCTATTGTCATGACATTGTCTTTCGCTTGGGGAAATGATACTAAATTTGTCCCCTATTACCATGTAATCTTTCATAAATAACTATATCACGTGCCGCACATGGTAGATCCCTTTCACCATTCTAGGTAATTATAGTTTCACTCCATACTGTTGCATTGGCCGCCCAGTCTGCACTTCGATTAGCCTCTCTGAATACATGTGTGATGTGGCATTTCTTAAACCCCTTTAGTAGATCTCTGGTAGAGTCTATGATGTTCTTGATGGTCCACTAGGGTTGATGATTGTCAATAAGGCAGTTAATTATGTTTTTAGAGTCACCTTCCAACCAAAGCAAATCAACCCCTAACTTGGAGGCTAATTTAATAGCTTGAAGTGCCCCCATAGCTTCTGCTAAATGATTGGTTTGAATGCCTATAGGATAGGTGACCGCTCCTATACAAAAGCCAGCCCCATTACGAATGATGCCACCACAACTAGTCGGGCTTGGGTTTCCTTTAGCCGCCTCATCAAAGTTGGCCTTGAACCACTCATTTGGGGGGGAAGACCAACAACATAGGCTTCTTTTTATTTGGTTAATGTCAGTGCTCAAAGAGGCAAGGATATTCCATCTTTTGAGAACAACAAAATCCTCCTTGTTGCTACAACACTGCACTCCCTTTATCATCACATTTTCAACACAAATGTTTTTAATTTTGAACCAAACCACTTTCGGGGTGCTAGTTTCATTCCTGAGAATTCTATTGTTTCTCTCTTCCCATATCCCCCAGAGGATATGGACAAAGGAGAACTTCCAAAGATTTCTTATGGTAATGTTATTGGTGGAGAAGTGTCAGCTTCCAAAGCAATCCTACATCTCCTCCTAGAACACCCAATTCAGTCCCCACATCTAAAAAAACATCCCCAAATAGAAGTGGAATAAGGATAGTGTGAAAAGATATGGTTCACTGATTTCTCATTATTTAGACAAAGGTAACATATATTTGGAAAACAGAAGCCCCACTTTCTCAGGTTGTCAGTAGTTAGAATTTTGTTTTGCAAGAGGATCCACAGAAAGATATTAATTTTGGGAGTCAACCCATGATGCCAAGCCTTGGCCCAACATAGAGTAGGAACTTGGGATTGAGCTAGTAAAAGGACAACAGAAGAGACCGAGTAGGTCCCAGACGGAGTCCCACACCACACCATCTGGTCTTTTCTTCCCGAATTTAAGACTGCATGATTGATCATTAAGTTAATCTTCTTGAGTTTGGGATCAATGTAAGTGAGATCCACCCAAGAATGGTCTCTCCAATAGTCCTCAACTTTGGTACCTATCTTCTCTTTGCAATTTTGGATGAGTGTATGAGTGGTCATCTTATTAAGAGGGCCCCCTCCAATCAAAGTGTCATCCCAAAAGTTCACCTTCCTTCCATCACCAATGGTCTTTGCAAGAATGATTTTGAATATCTTCGCAAGTATATTGGCATATTTAGAATGTTGGAGTGCGTGTGATTTGAAATATGATTTGAATTTGGTGGAGCTTTTGAGCAAGATTTATTAGCTTATATTTTGATTAAGCCGAGATTAGAAGAATAATTTAAAAAACATTTCATCTTTAAAATGTACACAAGGTTTGTAGTTGAAACCATATTCAATTGTGTGTAATATTACAATGTTAACATGCTATTCATAAATTTTAAATTAGTATAGGTATCACTTGAAGTTATTTGAGAATGCAAGACAATCCTAATGCACATAGGATGATTCTAATGAACCTAGGATTGTCCTAAAGAACCTAGGATAATCATCGTGAACATATGATAGTCCTAATGAATGTAGGAAATCCCTAATCAACCTAGGATGGTCCTAATGAACCTAGGACAATGCAAATGAGATTAGAATAATGCAAGAAAAGCTAACTATGACAAAGACTGCAAAGTGATAGTAGGATAAGCAATATACTCTAATTTTGAGAATGATGGATTTGAAACATAAATTGAAGATATGTCTAAAAATAAAGGAAGTTGAAAAATCAAAGAGCATTACAGTGATCATAGACTTAGTAAGTAATTTGTTCAGTCATAGAATTAGTAAGTAATTTGTTCAGTCATAGAATTAGTAAGTAATTTTTTTGATAACTAAATAAAAGTTGGGGAACAACAAAGGAGGTATAACATGAAATTGAATCCAATTTTGAGTTATTATTACCATGCACTTATCAAGTCAACAATTTAAGCAAGGTTGACCAAATTTGATTATTGTTCAAGATGATAATCTTTGATTTGTATAACCCTTTTAAAGGGGATATTAAGGAGATAATTAAAATCACATTTGGGTTATAAAAGACACACAAGACTAAGAAACCAAACATGATGTTATTCCTTTTCTACAAGTATAACAATTTTTTAAATAGTGTATTAATGTGGCAAGTGGTTCTAATAGGAAGACATAAGTATTTCTACAATTTTTGGGTCTTCAAGCATACACTACGTGAGGCTATATAAACTATGAGAATATTTCAAATAATTTAAACTACCAATTTATGAATAGAATATTTATATAAATTGATCTCCATAAGGTCATGAGGACGGACAAAATGTCATCAAAATATCATACAATGCCATCATGACGTCATGCAAAATGTCATCAAAATGTCATACAATGCCATCATAAGGGTGTACAAAATGTCATCAAAATGTTATACAATGCCATGAGGCAAATGTGTTCTCCCTTAGTCTACAAAATATCATGAATACATATAGCCATGCCAATAATTTTATCTATGTGCTTTGAACAGGCATACAAAATATGTTCATCTACAAATATTGAACATTATTCTTCAAACATTCGGCCTCTTTTTTCCTGACTATACATTAAACCTCGGTCCCTTGTAATAGTCAATATCTTATGTCATTTTTATATCCTACACTCCTTACTATTTTCCACCTCAACCTATACATACAAAATATAAAATTAGATATTGTGCCAAAGTAAAAAAAAATAAAAATTATTTAAAATGATATATATTATAAACACACTTATAGCATACTGGTAGTTCCATATCTTTTTTCCTGTGATGATAAACATCATTAAGAGATGTGTGTACTCGCATAGGGGTCTTTGCATCCATTTATAATATAACAAAGGCATATATATCAATTATTTTCGATAGGCCCACTAATATCAATTTACACAAAATACATTATTAAACATATATATTCATATTCACACCAAAGTTAAGCACACTAATAATGAAATTACTACACTAATGCAAACTTCCAAATTTTCTCTTATGCTAGGAGGTGTGACTATTGTATTCATCAACTAAATAAACAATAATATAATAAACTCAAAAATAATAATATATATAAACAAAAAATATTAAATTTGTCAAAATAAACTTAAATGTGTTAAAGCATGTACCTATCGAAATCCAATTAAATAAGAATCCATGGCAACATGTGTACTAGATGGTGGTGTAATGGTGAGATATTCAATAAAAAGTTGTATTAAAAAATAAACATTATTTTAAATACAAAGTACTATTTTATTTTGATATGTTACCAAATTTTACCTCTAATATAGATGCAGATGTACAAGTTGTTATAGTAAAGGTCGATGATTGACTAGACTCTGGTGTTACACCCTAAACTTCATAATATGTTGCATTAGTTTAATTCAATTCTATAATTTAAAAATTATTTGCATTTACACATTTTAAGTATTTAATAGAAAAAATGTTATAAATGCAGATCAACATACCTCCATTCGAGCAACATACACCTCATTCAACAACTTACCTATCATCACCACATTATCTGATGCACCTCCTTGATGACCCCCACTACTCCCATAAAATATATACTAATAATGAGTACATGCATGGGAAGTGGAACTATCTACACCTTGCATCAATGTCCCTCCCAAAGAATATAATATAGTTTTCTTGCATATGTGAGTGCTATAGACACTATAGTTAGATGGTCGAGTTGCTACATCATTATGTGAGGCAAAAGGTTGGGATATTTATGTGACATTCTCTATAATGGTTTCTGTGATGCTAGCAACTGCATGGAGAGTATTTACCTCCATACTATCCTTGATGGCTACTGGAATCATCACATGATGAATTGGTTTTCGTTGATGTGTTCTTCGATGTTCACATTAATCTATTGAATTATCTCCATGACTATGTTGGGTATAGCCTCTACCTCTACCCTAAAACTCTCTCATATCAAAATATTGGAAATTTCATGAAGGATAAACTAACAACATTATTTTCTAAGAAAATAGAGTGAGACCTCATATTATTACATGGAGATTTTTGGAAAATGGTGTCTCAACCATGCAATAGTAAAAGGGTAGTAGTACATTTAGATGACTAGATAGACCCTTTTCCACTTTAGGTTCATTTTGAGTATTTGATAAGGAAAGTTTATTTTTTCTTTCTGGTGCATTATTATGTTGCGAATGTGAATCTAGAGTGCTTGATAGTTGATAAAGCCATGTTTTATGTATAATTTATCATTCTAAATCTTGATCGTTTATCATTAGATCATAGATCTAAGGGTGGATAATTTTTGTGTTTTGTTTTCCCTAGAAGGAAACCCTATATTATGAGGGCATTGTATTATGTCTATGTATTGTGATGTATTCTAAGATTATGATAGCTGTTGAGTTTTGATTAATAAAAAAAGGACAGGCCCATATTGATACATAACAACAAAGTGACACCAAGAAAGCATGAGGGATGCCCAACCTATAGAAAATAACTCCCTACCAAACACAACAAAAACCCAATAGGACGAACATAGAGCCAACACCTAAACTAAAAAACCAACATATAGAAAAAAAATGAAGTCTACCAAAACACCAAACAACTTCCTAGCACAGACACAAAGTGAAGGTCTACTACTTGGGGGTATCCCTATCCTACCAATCTTTGTATAGACTAAGAAATTTATCAAAAATGGAAACTTTCTTGCTCAAACCAATCCTAGAACCAGAGGAGACTAGCGCAAAGTTAGGGGTGGCCTTGACCAACAAGGTGGTAGGGTCACAACCCATAGCCAAGGACTCCACACGTCTTCTTTTTATTCACTTCTCCTTTCCATCTCATTGTGGATATTCTGTAGGGAGGCATTGTGCTTGCTAGTCACATCCCTACAAGTATAGTTGACGTCCTCAATTTTCTTTTTTAAGAGCCTCTTGTGTTTTCTTAATCTCTTCCAGCTCATGCTCGCTACCCGCATTCTTGATCCTTGATTCCATGTCAGAAATATTTCCATCCATATACGTTTCCTACTATCCTATAATGCAAAAAATATTATTGGTCATTTTTCAAACTTTTTCCTCATCCAACTCATCAACCCAAGTATTAGCCTTGGCTTCAGCCTCAACCACCACTTCTAGTAGATATATCTTTTTGATGGCCACTTTAATTTGTGCAAAGAGCCATTTAATCAAATGTTTATATCTTTGAGCATCTTTATGCACATTCTTCATGATAACTGTTAAGTTGTCTCTGGATCTCCATTGGTGAAATTCCTATGAGAAGCTTGTTCTACAAGTATATATTGTAATTTGTTGTTGATTTTTGAATAATATATTGGTTGTATTTTGGAGTGTTGATTTTTTTCTTTTGAAATGTTTATCCCCACATAAATCATTGTGTTTTGGTATGCACGCTATTTATGTTTATTTCTATTAAATTTATATAATAGTTGTAAAGATTTGTAAAAGTTTTGCATTATCCTCCTCTCGAGATTAGTGTAGGAAGTTGTTCCACTACCATAACTTCCTTACAGAAGGTTGGTCAAAGACCATCCACCTCCTAACCTAAAAATTATTTCTTATCTGATCATAATTACACCAATGTATTGGAAACCTCTTTGAATTCATGGGGAGAATTTTATTTGTTCTAGGATCTATAAAAAGAATACATATTTGTGTGTTTCTTATCATTGTCTTTAATTTTCACTTGATCATAGCGTAATTTTGTTGCCTAAAATTGACAACATCAATCTATATAATTTTCACTAATTCATTTTGTTTGTAATTGTGTCAACATTCATCATCATTTCTTCCAATTCTAATGTAGGAGATAGGTGATGTTGGTTTGATGTTGAACTCCTCAATTTTGAAACTTATTTAAAAATTACAACTTTGTTTTCTTCTAGAAGCCCTAATAAACCCTTTTGGCTTTATCCAAGGCTTATTGGAAGGGTTGGAGGGTCAAGTATCCTAGTATTTTCCTCAGGGAATTCATCATTTAAATTTGGCTGTGGCTCAAGGTTTATATTATCAGGTATAAAATTAAAAAAAAAAAGAAATTATTAAAAAACAATCCATTTTCTTAAATACAAAAAAAATAGCACTTACCTCTTCACTAGTGTGGCATTATGAAGATAGGTTTCAAATGTCCAAACCATGTTGTGTTATATGATGAGTTGAGGGTGAGAAAAGCACTATAGACAATGCGGGCTATATGTTAGCAAAATGAGTAGGGTATTTTACAACTTAATGTGAAAAAAACATGTGTGTGTTTTTCTGGTTAAAAAAAGTGTGTTTTGAATGCTACAAACATGAACATGCTCATTTTTTGGCTTGTAGAAACTGAGCCATTAAACGTAAGCATGTTGTTTAAATTTCTTCATAACATGATCGTGTTTTTCTCATTGTTGGGTATTTAACCACTATTTTGTGTGCCATCTTGGTGTACATACCTGATTTGTAAGCTTTATATTATATTAATGAATATTACAAAATAAAATGCACATAACACAGAGTAGGATCAGAAATACAAATAAGTTTGGGCTTAGCATAGAGAAGGGTCAAAAAGATCCCCCCACATTCCAAATATAAACAATGTCCATCGTGTAATTACATACTTGGATTTTTGAAAAATACAACACCCAAATGACTGAAAATATTGTACATAGCTAATATAGATAATAAATATATTCAAAGCCACCAAGAGACACTATCCCATCCATTTTTGCATCCATGTTAAAGGCAGTCCCTCTAAGGTAGCATGACACCCTACATCAATGGAGGATCAATTGTATGGCCAAATATGGGGATGGGTTAAATGGGTGATTAGAAGAAAGGGGGCCAATGAATCTCCAAACTCTATTTTCCCAGCTTAATCTTGTGAAAGGTCCGAAAAACATTGAGGTTTGTATCATATTTTGATAGTAGTATTCATTTGAGGCTAGTGTCAAAAAAATGCTAGAAATTTCAAACAAATCATTTCTTCAAAATCACCCACATATCAGAACCTTACCCACATGGAGGTTATAATTTTGAATTGCTACATTCAAAGATTTCCTCAAGTAGAAATTATCAAAGACATAATTCATAGACATTTAAACAACCAATCTATATGATCTTGTAGGATATCCATTGTGTTGGAAAAGAAAACAAAGGCAACTTGAGAAGGGTACAATACCTGAGGAGAAGCAAGTGTTAGGATATTTTCAACCACATAGTGGATGGTGTTCTCTACTTGAGTACACTGCAAATTAAATATCTCCCAATCCACATATCTAAAGAGAAAACACTAGACTCAAAGTATTCACCAAAGCAAATAGGAAGGTGAATCTGCTTGTTTAGCAGAGTAATTACTATTTTGCAAGGAAGACAAAAACAACAAGTAGAGAATCAAAGTAGATAAAAGTCTAGATGTGAACTAAAAAGAGGGCCACTTAACCTGTTATAAGGAAATGTACACACATAAAAAAATATAAATTGTGAAAAAACATTTGAAAAATGTGTTCATTAAATCCTATAAGTATCACATAACTTGCAATAATTATGCTCCACATTAGTATCTACTCACAATTAATCGAGCTTCAAGGAAAAGTTTACATGTAGTAGGAGGTATGAACAATTAGAAAATCCCATAGAAATGATTGGAAACAAAGCCATAATAAATGTTGCTCATATTGTAAGTAAATGTATAGAAGTATTGCTAAATGTGCAATAAAAAATGCCACCACATAAGCGACACTCATGCACATAATAAGATCAAACAGTTAGGAAAAAACTTGAGGTTGGGTCATGTGCTCATTGGTAATACATTATGAAAGGGGTGCATAGGATAGATAATTATTCTCATAAAAAAATTAATGTTCAATATTCATGTCACAAGCCAAATTTTCCAATGCATCTACAACACCATTCATGTCCCAATAGCAATGTTGAATTCAGAAAGTATTAAAATTTTCCAAAGTCAACCAAGGACACTCTAAAAGATAACTAATCTTTGAATTAATCTTCAATCTCTTTGTGTAAGCATTAATGATATTCATAGAATCTCCTTCAATTGTCAATTTTTTAATTTAAACTCTTCGCCAACTTCAACCGCATAAAAAGAATGTGAGATTCAACTAAATTATTTGTCCCTCTTGGTAATTTAAGAGTAAGAGATTTGATATATCTCATTGTGCATTTCAGATCACACAACCCACACTAGAGATCCCTAGGTTACCTCTAGCAATACCATAAAAAATTAACTTGACTAAATGGGAAGAAGGGGGTATCCAAATAGCTTTACTTTGATAAACTATAGCTCTTCCAGATGAAAAGTACCTCTACTTGAAACTGGTAACAAAGGCCAATCCTTCATGTTGATAGAATTTCAATTTGAAAAAAAAATATTAAATAAGTTGTGTTTATAAACCTTTGATATCATAATTTCAGATATAGAAGTCTCTACTTCAAAAATCTATTTGATAAATTAGAAAAAAGATTTCCTAAATATAGATTCTAGGTTTAGAAGATCATTAAAATTTTCTGCCTTAGTCAAATTCTAGTAATTAGCATGCTCCTATCATCATTCTCTCACTCTCTCTATCTCACTATTTTTATCTCTCCCAAACTCTAGACCTTTAGATATCTCTCTATCACTCTTTCACTGTCCCCTTTCTAGGTCTCTCTATCTCACTCTCTCCTCACTCCGCGAAGATCTAGCACTACCTCTTTACCTCTATCTCTTACCCTTCACTCTCTACTATATGTCTCCTCTCTCTCTTTACACACCTCCCCCTCACTCCCTCCCTAACTCTATTTCTCTAAGTCTCTCCCACCATCCCACCCTCTCTCCCTTTGTACCTCACCTTCCCTCCTTACCCTATCTCTATCACTTCCTTCCTCCCTCACTCTTTTTCTTATGTCCATCTCTTATTGTTTCTCTCCCCTCTCTCTCCATTCTTTCAATCACTACCTCTCCCTACCACCTATCTTTCCCATCCGTAGGTATCTTTCCCTCCATCTCTACCTCTACCTCTCCCTCCCCCACTCTCTCTTATTATCTCTCCTCTTATTATCTCTCTCTCTCTCTCTTATCGAGGTCATTATATTTCCCTCTTACCCTCTCTTTCTCTCCTCTCTAGGTTTCCCCCTTCGTAGACCTCTCTACATCTCCATCCATGTCTCATTACCCACCTCTCTCTATCCCCTCTATCTATCTCATTGCCCTTTCTCCCCATCTAGGTCTCTTACCTCTCTTTCATCCTCTAGATATATCACCTCTCTATTTGTCCCCTCTCTATTTCTCTCCCTCCCTCTCCACCTCTCTCTATATAAACACTCAAGAACAACTAATCATCGAAGAAATTGCAAAAGTTCAATTGCAAAAGTTCAATTTTTATCACTTCGAGATCAGATTACGAGCCCTTGAGCATTAAAGGGGAGTATGTAGATAATTGACGCTGAATTCTTCTTGGTTGTTAAGAGATCATGCAATTCCAATGGCTTTGAAACTGTCACTTACCGCCATGCACCACCATGACAACTGATGCTGAAGTCAAGTCTCAACACATGCGAATCCATTTTTAATTCCATCAAGTTTTTATCTTAGAACCGTAGTTTTGAAAATATTTTGCAATAATTTTAGATTTGGATAGCTGAGTTTATTTGTCGGTTACAATACTTCAAATAAAGCAAAACACATACAATATGTAAACCCTAATTTTAGCAAGGCTAACTGGTGTTATTATCTTCTACTGTAGAATTTTATTTTTAGTTTCGAAAAGCTGCGAGTGATACATGTATGCATAAACCATAGTATTGTCCTATTCATTGATCTGTTAGCTTAGATGCAGCAATTTGTCCTTACAGGCTGCAAATTCAATTTATGTTTCAGTTTCTCTGTTTTCTGTTCAAGCTTCGTTAAAACTATATTCAGAATTGCCTCATTATGGTGTATGTTGAATGCTTATTTTTTCATGAATGTTTCATTGGGTGTTTGTAAGTTTTCTTAATTGGATCTGGTTAAATTCTACAAGTACATCATTATATAAAAATATTTTACAATAAATATCGGACTTTTACAATTGAATTTTTTTCAAGAGTACATTTCTTTTGACCAATTTTACCAAACATTCTAGTATGTTGTATTACATACTCATTCACATCTTTTAGATCAAACTTCAATTAATACCCTTGACAGAGCGACGAGCAATACTTCAAGTTTTCTAAGTCCACGATTAGTAATTCCAAAAGACCTTGAAACCAAAGAATTCGCAATATGGAAATATGGATATAAGCAAACTTTGATTCTTCAAAAGATTTCCTAAGCAACACAATAAGCCCTATGTCTATGCCTTTCTTACACGTGTGAATGTAACTTAATACCAATAAATACAATTGCAAATTTTACTCCTATTCCTATCACAAATAACCTTGAAGATAATGGGCTTGTCAACATCTGCAACATTCTAAATAATGCTTTGGTGAATGGTCATGTCCTGTTGCCAAGTTCCGGTTTTGCCACATGCAAAAAAGATGGTGGCGAACGTTGTTAAAATTGGGTTTACACTTGCCAATTGCATGAGGTGGGCCGCTTTAAGTTTGAATGATCTTGTCAACAAACCCATTTTATACATTTCTAACAATCATTGCATTGCATGGCAGAAAACCTATTTGAGGAATTTCTAGGGTCTTATCAACAAACCTATTTTATTGCATTAAATTGGAGCGTGATTGTTTCATGCATTATGCTCTGATGGATGTCATACCCATCAGAGTATATCTCTTTCAGTGATTGTTTTCTTACTTTGACCAAAAAGTTTTTTTTTATAATTGTCATTACATTCCATTTACATACTTTTACATTTGCTCCCCTTTTTCTTAATCTTTTGAATAAAACTCAATTACTGATATAAAAGTAAGAACTTAACCTTCAGTTTGTACACCAGTTTACTCCAACTTCAAATATTTACTTTCCCTGTTCCCTATCTTTCAGTCTATACATAGCCCCACCATAAAGCTGTAAGGCCTTTTAACCTTGCACAAAAAAATTAACTTTATTAGATTCTTCTGTGGGTTCATAATCAAAATATCTTTCCAACTCAGCAATCCAAACCTATAAGCTTCCATTGTGATAAGGCACGTCTATCTAATTTGTAATCTCAATCCTCATGATTACTCTTAGAAATCTAGTCTCGACAACATCCTCCACTTCTTCTTTATATCCTTAAGCTTCCTAGGTCACCTCTCCCCATCACTCACAAACTTCCCTCCTTTGAGCTATCTCTTATGTGTACTCTCAATCTTCATGATGACTCTTACAAATCTAATCTCGACAACATCCTCCACTTCTTCTTTATATCTTTAAGCTTCCTAAGTCCCCTCTCCCTCTTATCACTCACAAACATCCCTCCTTTAGGTTGTCTCTGTTGCAGCCACTCTTGCCAGGATCTCCCTCATTCCTTGGGCTAAATCTGCAGAATTGGTTGCTCCAACTCTCCCACTTTGTATACCAGCATCCCACCCGAAGTCCATTTGTATCCAATGTCTTCTCCAACACTAGCTAACCTTACACTCAATGCAAGGAAGAACTCGCTTTGATGCCAATTAATCCAAGGACTATGGACCCAGTGAAAGTTTAACAGTCCAAGCAACACACTTGATTTAAACACTTAAATATTCAATGATAAGTAGATTGAATTGTATTGGCTTTAAATAAATTCTTACCCATTATTCAAATATACGTATATCATCAAAACAACTACAAATTAACAAAACTGAAACTCCATTGGAAATAATCTAAATGAATCCCAACTACATAACATCTTGATACAGACATCTACCTACAGCCAAATTATTATAAACAACTTTTAAACTATATCCCTTATCACCTAGACTCCTAATGTTATGATCAATGCCTACCAACATTAACAAACTTTTACCATTTCAAAAAAATGCAAATACAATCTCTTTGTCACTTTAGGCTAAAGTCTTGTGAAGGAGGGCTTCCTAAAAAGTTTCAGTAAGTGCTGTTGAGATTTTTTAGGATTATTTTAAAGTGGATGGTCCCATTAATTTTGCAGTGCAGTTTAAAGTAAAGTTAAGCTCTGAAATTTATGGAAGTGGGTGGTCTAATGAATTTTATTATTAAACATATTCAATTCAATACAATAATAAATATAAAACAATTAAAAAAATTAATTGTTAAAAATTGAAAAATTTCACATGATTGACAAGTGACAGAAAAAATACCTATGCTAATGGGAAGGAAAATTTATATCCTTCCACCTTTTCCATCCACTCAAACCTGCAATCCTAAAAAATAGGGAGTTCTATTCTTCAAAAAAAAATTCTAATTAATCCTGTAACAATTGTTTTTTGAAACCCAAAAGAACCCAGCCTTAGAACTCTCTTCTTTTCCACTACTCACCCAATAAAGCCTTCAAGCCTTTTTTTCTATTTTTTTCCATCGTCCAGCGCTCATCATTATTAGATAGAAATGTTTATTTAATAATTTCAAAATGATAACTGCATCACATGTTTGGACCTCTCTTAAGTATGCTCCTCCATCACATGAATTTAACACTTTCAAGCAAAGAATAATAATGTCATGGATTCATATCACGAAAGTACAAAATTGTTTTTTATGAAACTACGTGTTTTATCAGTTATGGTTTTTTTTAGGTAATCCTTGCAGTGCATACCTACACAAGTCATGAGCTGATTTCTAAGATGTCTCAGTAGAAGGTATTCAAAGTAAATTATGAACAAAGACTAGGGTAATATAGAATCCTGTGAAGGAAAAAAAATAAAATAAGAAGTGATGGCTGATGAAGGCACTTCTCTCACTCTAATCTACAAATTTGTAAACTCAACCTTTGAATAAGGAGAAACACAGCAGACTGAAAAGAATTCAGACAGAAGGATGTACAACTCTCAATAAATATCAATTGGAAAACAAAACAGTTACAAAACATCTCCTTTAGAATATGACAACATAAATGTATGCAATTTTTTTAATATAATTTGTTATGAGATACTACTATAAATGTATGCTGCAAAAGTGCGAAGTCTTTGTGAAATGTTTGACCTAGCATAGAAGAAAACCTTGCTTACTCTGTTTTGGTATGCTGAACCAAAAACTAGATCTAACATACTTCATTGCCAAAAGTCTGAAAATCATGACAGCTAAAATCTCAAAATATATGCAATTTTAATTATATGTATGGGCATACAATTACACACGCAACCTCTTCGCATTTATGGTGGGAAGAAATTTTAAGCAACGATACTGACAATGGACAATATATCAACAATCAGTAGCACAAATGAAACAAATAGTGCACTACTCATGGGAGTGAAACATAGAGAATAATGTAGAAGAGAAACCATGGAACGAAGTAAAACTAAATAGGGTAACGTATCACCAATTTCCACACCCATTCTAATTCAAAGCCATAGGTTAGACTGTTATCCATTATTAATGCATATCCCAAGAGTATTCCTTTAAATGACTTCCAATAGTTAATAATGTTTAAAGAAGGAAACCCAATCAAGTTCCCAATTTAGCGAGATTGAATAACACTCCTATCTAAAGACATCAAGGTCTTAAATTGGACTCACTGACATTATTATTTATTACTCAACATGAGCATCCCAAAATCTCTTACGAATTCATCTCATTTCACATTGACTCATCAACAAGAAAATCTCTTCGTTTGCAATAACACATTTTGATACATTCACAATCCACATCCACAATCCTAATTTATCATCATAGTACACAATGCGCATTATAATACATTCAACTCTCCACTAATTCATTATTTGTAGACACCCAAGTGTACTTGGTGACGAATCTGATGACAAAATTTTGTTTGACACTCTCCTTGAAGCCCGACTCGGGGGTGCTTGTTTTTCCCTTCTCTTGCTGCCCCGTCTTGTGATTTCGGTCTTTCTAAGGGCTTCATCTCACAGGTTTCTTCTATGGGGCACATAAGTTGAGGTTGGTTTTGATTTGGGTGGGTCTGTTCAGGCCCCCTCTCTTGTCTCCCCTGTGCAAGCGAAGTTGGTTGTGTCTACTATGCCCAGGCCTTTCGTTGTTGGGTTTTTTGTTGTTGTTGAGACCCTTGATGTGCTAGGGCAGTCCTTTTTTGATGGTTCATTCTGTGAGGGTGGTACTTTTCCTGCGAATAGGTTGGTTTCTTGGGTCCCCCTGACATCCCTCTTTTAGTTGAATTGCTCAAGAACCCTTTGGCAATTATTGAGAAGGTTGGTTCTCCCACTGTGGTGTCTTTAGCTGATGGGACTGTCTCAATTCAGATAGTTGATATTTCTGAATTGATGCTTTGATCGACAAAAGGGTTACTCCATTGGAGAATGCCCTCATTGGGTGGTTCGCTAGTCCTCAACCCAAGATAGATTCTATGTGCTATTGAGCTTCTAAATATTGAAGTGCTGCTAGGTGGTTGCAGGTGACTTCTTTGCCTAATGGTTTTTCACTTTTCTCCTCTGAGAACTCTATGAAGAGTAAAAGTATTTGGTTTGGTGGGCCTTGGTTCATTGGAAAATATGTTCTTTTTTGTGAAGATGGTTTACTGGTTTTAACACGTTCAAGGAGACTCATAACTGGATCCCTATATGGATTAGACTTCATATGCTTCCTTTGGAATTTTGGCATGACTAAGTATTAAAAGGTATTGGTAATGCTCTTGACTCTTTCACCACAGACAAGGTAATAAAAGATAAAAAAATGCATTTTCTTTTCTAGAATTTGTGTCTCTATGGATTCAAAAAGGGTTCTTCCTTAACTCTGTAAAGTAACTCTATGGATTCAAAAAGGGTTCTTCCTTAACTCTGTAAAGTTACTTTCTGATAAGAGTTTAGGAGTAGATAATTCACTTTGATTCCTCCTCTTTGGTGTACTCTTTCTCCATAGAGTTGGGTATCCCAATCATGCTGGAGGTTTTCAAAGACTCTTGTGATAGAAGTGATCTAGGTTTCTCTAATTATTGTATTGTTGATATGTCTAAGAGATTCCCCTCACAGGCTAAGCAAGAAGCTACTTGTAGTAATGGACCCAAGGTGGATTTGGTTGAGGTTTTGAGGGGAAGAACAATATGGATGTTGAAGGGTTTAACTTCATGGATAAAAATGTGTTTTTTGTGAACCCTTGCAAGGGGTGGGTTGGTGAAGATCTTGTTAATGTTTTGAGGGGAGCCCCTTTCAAACAGAAATACGTGGATGAGTCTTAAGGTGCCTTGGTCTAGCTCAGTTTCAAACCTCCTTGATCATAAGGTTGTTGGTGCTCGGTTGTTGTTTTGATTGATGGTTTTCTTGGGGCCTTATGGTGCTCAGTTGTCATTTTGATGGCTGGTTTTCTTGGACTTTTGTTTCTAGCTACTAAGTCCTCTTTGGTTTCATATTGCTGCTTTTTTTCTATGTTTTTCTTATGTTGCGACTTTCTATTTAAGGCTTTGGATGGCCTTCTTCTTGTCTATTTTTTATTTGTTGTGGTTTTTTATAAAAGGTTTCCAAGCCTCTTCAAAGTTTGTTTTTCCCCTTGTAAAAAATAAACTATTACTACATTTTACAAAGTTTGAACAACATTCTATATACACGTTTAAACTAAAGGAATTGAATAACAAACACACCCTTTATAAATTATTTAAGATTTCCCTAATTCTAATCTATAAGGATTTTACTATTCATCTATAAAAATAATCATTTATTCAATGTTTGCATTCCAATAATGTAAAGTGCAGTAGATTATAAGGCCATTATTTTATATTTATAATAATACTAAAAATGGTTAAATCTTAACTAAATATATTTTTTTGATTGGTAAACAACAAAGCCAGAAGATTATATTGGAATTAATAACATTTACATGATATAGAGTAGATTTTGTAAATTAAAAATTAGGCTTGCAACCCCAATTGATTAGATTCTTCCATTAAAGAAGAAATGCTAAGTTGAGTAGAACTAGAAAAAAGGCTGACGCTCAGCCTCTAAAGTCTAAAAGTTATAACAGAGGAGCAAAATTATAGTTTTCGAACGTTTCTACAAACTTAATTACAGAGAAACAGAAAACAAAAAAACATATATGTACTTCTTGCAATTCATACAGCTCTAGACTGAATCCTCAACCCTATCATGACCCTTGTTCTGCAATGAGGGATGCCCTTGACCACAACCTCTTGAACTTCAACTCGATGACCATTAGCAGCTCTCCCATTTCATTCTACCTTTGGAGGGATAAGACTATTCAAATAGGAAAACTCAAGGAATTCATCTTCCCTAGCTACTTTATTCAGTTCATCTCCCAATAACCTCCATTCTAAGAATCTGAGTGCCATTCCTATGAATGCTCTATGACTCCCTAAAGTAGGGACCTTTAAATCCAATAGAAAGGGATAGTAGTTGATTGTCTCTCCCAAAATCAAGAATAAAATTAGGTCTCCTAGGCGGGGCATTCCCGTACCAATAATTGCTCGGTTGAGAACAGTTGCCAATCCCACCAAAACATTTTGGTCAAATAATTGTGAGGTTAGTGCCAAAAACCTTTTCCTTTGAAACTTGGACATCTAGGAGAGAAGCAACAAATCTTGAAAAGATATTAGAGTTATCCCGTGGATACTCTGTCCTGTTCAAATGTCCATAGCTAAGAATTAACTTGACTGCCAAGATTACTGAAGGCTCTGAAATGCAAAAAAGTCATTTTAGCCTTAAATCAGCAATTGCAAGAAAAAGAGATGGGGGTATTTGTCCCAAAACAATAAATTGGCTTAAGGTGCTTTCTTATGATGAATTTGAAAGGAGCTTCCACCAATGTTTAGTAGACCCAAAGGAAAGCTACTCTGCAATTAATTTTAGAGCCTTCAACCTTCAAAGCCAATAGAATGACAAGGCAAAGTAAAGGCTTTGTTTCTTCTTTGTTTAAAAAACTCCCAACATTCATGCACATTCCTAAGATCATAAATGCAAAATTCTTGGAGTTGATGAGCCCAAAGAAAAGGTGGCAGAAAAATAAGCTTCCAACACTTCAACATTAATTAGCCAGTCCTTAGAACACTGCCAGAACGGTAGTGCCAGCCTCCACCAACTATTACGACGTACTTTCCCTCTTTTCTTGAAGATTTGTCAGATTTGCTGACCTCATCAAACCTTTTTAGTCCTCACATTTGGAGCACATAGATAAAAAATTAATTATTTCCAACATCCACTCCACAATCAAAAAGCAACTCTATTGGACATGGCATGTCTTTGAACTAATAGGCACCCAGCTCAGCTTCCCTAGTGATGATCAAAATTATGTAGTCCTATTAAGAAAATACATGATCAAAATTATGTAGTCCTATTAAGAAAATACAGGGAGCAGGGGGCCACAAAAATGAAAAAGGTGATTTCCTTGCATATCTAAGTTGGCAGGAAAGGTCTAATTTTAAAAGGAGAAGACCGTTGGAGTTTTAACAGAATTCTTCGTTTGAACTCAAAGAGATTTCCCTACTTAAGAAAATCACAAGCCTCAATGGATATTTGAGAAGTTAAAAATGCTTGTATCCAACTACATTCTTCTCTTCTCCTTAAGAAAAAATAATTAAAGGTTGAGATCAGACGCCCACCAACTCATTGAAGAACCAGCCGAAGCCAACTTGGAAAGAGCATCAGTGTTCATATTTGCTTCTCTATAAATGTGGTTGCAGGTGTAGCTATCAAAGGTGGACAGCAACATTAGAATTTTGTCCAGTAATGCTTGCAACTTCCAACTATAAAAATGAGACATTTTAATGGCATTTATGACAATGGTTGAATCCCCTTCAATAGCCAAGTTCCTGATACGTCGATTGGAACACTGAGAAAGACCAAACAAGAGAGCCTTAAAATATGCTACATTGCTTGTGTCTAGAGGAATAGGCACAACCATCTTACCCAAAAATATTGCCCTATGATCTCTTATGACACATCCAACTCCAGAGCCTCGTAGATTTCCTTTAGATGCCCCATCGAAGTTTAATTTGAGCTAACCCGATTGGGGAGGAAGCCGTGCTAAACCTTCTCTGTTACCTTTCTTCTTGCCCAAGCAAGGGGGAATTTTGATTCCATTCCATAAGAACCTCATTCTACCATCCCATGATGTGAATTCCTTGTCTAATTTGAGAGAAAGAGAAAGTCTATTGTTAATTTTATCAACAATGGTTGCTTCTAGAGAAGATAAGGTCGACTCTACACTTCTAGTTTTTCCATCAATTAATCTCTTGTTCCGCTCCTTCCAAACCTCCCATACTAGAGAAGAGGTAGCGATTTCTCATAGAGAGCTTAGAATTCCATCTTTCTACTTGATTGGCCAAATTATGAAGAGGGAAACAAGGTCATTTGAGAGGGCAGTAATCCAACCAAGTTTGGCACATAGCCACCTTCAACATTTTGCAGAGAAAGGGCAAATTAGAAGAAGACGGTCTATAGATTCCTCTTGAGATTTGCAAAGAACGCGCCTTGAAGGGCCCTCAAAGCCCATCTTCCTGAATCTCTTTGTCATAGGAATATTTTTCTTAACCGGTAGCCATGCAAAAATGCCAGGTTTGGGGATAATTCTGTTGTTCCAGAAAATATTTGGGGGCATACATTGATCCACAAAATCCCCTTGGTTAGCGAGGACATTATATCCTACCTTAGTTGTATATTGGCCTGATTTTGCATGGGACCAAATCAAAGAATCAAATCCATTTCTAAACATCAATAGCCTATCCTTGATTAAGCCTAAAAGATGGTTTAACTCATTTAGAGGAAGAGGGAGACCTTCCAATTTTTTCTAGCTCCAACGTAGAAAGGGATTATCCCTTGAAAATACAACATAGTCCTTGATATGAAATCCCCAATGATGTCTTAACCATTCTCTTGTTGTTGGAACTAAAATTAAAATATCTATGTTCAGTAGTCCCCCCCAAGAATCCTCCCAGAAAAGGTAAGAGGAACCATCACAGACATTCCAAGAAACATAATTTGCTATTAGATGTTTGCATTTGAGGATAAAATTCCAGGTCCGAGACCCTTTTGGATGACTAGATGCTCTCAGAAAATTCATGGGATCATCTGCAGATACATATTTGGTGAGCATCATTCTTAGCCATCTCACACTTGGATCAATAAGCATCTTCGAGACTAATTTGGAGCCCAAGGTCTTATTCTGAAACTGAAGATCATGTACTCCATAACCCCCTGAAGATTTAGGTTTGCAAATTTTATTCCAAGCAATCAGAGCAATTTTATGCCTTTCATCCGAATTTTGCCAAAAGAAATTTCTCATCTTCTAAATGATGAAGGAATTCATACCTGCAGAGAGTGCTAGTAGGGACAAGAGATAGATGGGGAGGGCAAAGATAACTTCTTGGAGCATAATCAATTTGCCTGCCCAAGAAAGACACTTCCCTTTCCATGAATTAACTTTCTTGTCCATTTTGAACTTAAGGGGATCCCACAGTTTGGAACTCCTCAAACCCCTATCTATTGGGATCCCCAAATAAGTGCAAGGGAGAGTTTCCTTTTTGTAGTTAAAATTTTTTAAGATCCTATTTTCCACAAATGCTGGGGTGGAAAAGAAATATATTTCTGATTTTTCCTTATTAATAACCTGACCTGAAGTCTTACCATAAGACACCAAAAGTTACTGAAACTGGGTTGCTTCCTTAGATCTTGTTGTGCCAAGTAGAAGGTTGTCATCAACAAATTGCTGATGCGTGGCAACAAAGTTGGTAGTTTTGATTCCTTCCAAATGCTTGTTGGCATGCCTTGACTTTATAGCCCTTCCAAATGCTTCTGCTATAATAATAAAGAGAAAAGGGGAAATTGGGTCCCCTTGACGAACACCCTTTGAGGATGAGAATAAACCTTCTGGTTTACCATTGACAAGAATAGAGAATCTTGGTGTTGATAAGCATTCATAAATCCAATTAATCCATTGCCTACTGAATCCAAAAGCCTGCATAGCTTTACACAAAAAACACCATTCCACATTATCATAAGCTTTGGAAATGTCCAATTTCACTATCATACCTAGCCTTTTCCTATTTTGAAGAGTGTGAATTGCCTTCTGAGCTACAATAACCCCATCCAAAATTGAACGGCCAAGGACAAACCCTGTCTGCTCCTCTGAGATGATGGAATTTATTAGTTAAAATATTTTTAAATAATTGTATGGAGTAGCACCAAAGTCAGTCATATCTAAACATAAGATAGTAGCAATCAAAATATCTTATTAATTTAATTACACAAATCTTTGAATGGCTATATGAATGTCCTACTATAATGTAGTTCAATGCTATCAATATCATAATCATATCATTTTACAATATTCTTTCAAATTTAGAATGCAACCCACAACATCAAGGCCGCACATAAATGTTATCTAATCCAACAATGATTACAAAATCACTTTCAACATTATCAGTTCTTAAATCATACCCTAGAGAGTAGCAACACTATATCAAGCAAATTATCATATGTATACATATACTTTCTAACATTAGGTGATAGCATTCTTAGCTTATCTAATCTTTATAAACTTTCATTATACTTAGAAACAATGGTACCTCCATCCAAACCACCAGTGTATACCCGAAGTACCATGTGCCTTCATTGAAAGCCAATTTTTATGAAGTATTGTATCTAATCTTTGAATCTCAAGATTGCTTTCATTGAATTTCTTATTCCCAAATATCATAAAGAGTACCAGGTGAAAACTCGTTGCAGTGTTCTGTTTGCAATTCAGAGAAATGGAATTGGGAGCTAATTAGAACATTTATATTTCAAAATACAATTAAACTATAGGTAGAACCTCCATCTGCTAAAGACATTTAATTTCCTATTTCCCGCTGCAAATAAAAGCAAGTGTAACTGTAAGTTTCAAGGCTCTTATTTCAGCACAAATATAGAGGATGCTGACAAAGGTGCTGGCGTCAAATTTTACACCTGCCAATTGTGTTTACTTGAAAGTTGCCAAAGCTTTTCGATAGATCAGTTTTGTGCATATCCACGTGAAAATATTTCTTCGTATATTTCCATATTTTGCAAGCTGTTTGTTAGGGCAGTTGCAGCAATCCCCTACGTTTCCTTTCATTAATTTATTGTGTTCATACTTTGATGGCTGTCCATACTTTTGTCCGGATGTCTATAACATGGGAGGTGACTCTCCTCATCATCTTAAATAGTATTTGTCTATTTTCTTTAGTTTCCCCCACCCTACTACAGCAAGGCACCATTGAATAACTCTGCTCAGCCTATTAGTAGGTTGCATTTGCCCCTTCCTTCTTCTAATAGCTAGCTTTCAATAATTTATGGTTTTACTATTTTCATCTTTGATTTCTTGCGGTTTTAATTTATGGCTTTTAAATGCCTGTTGCTTCAAAAGTTTACATTACTGTCCAATTCATCTTACCACTACCTCTCAAGTGGATTTTTTTTCTATTTGGAGTAGTTATAAGGTTAAAGAGTATCTTTAAAAAATATACCATCAAATATGCATTTTTTCTCAATGCCATATTTTATTTTAGGCCAATATTTATACTATTGGGTACATTTATCTATTATTCCTTGCAATGTACAAAACTACATTGCATCAAAAATCAATCTTCATAGTCAAGTGTGTTTCATATATTCAAATTACTTTCATTAATCTCTATATAAAACCAGCTGATATAGTCAAGTCATGCTCTTTACATGAGTTTATGACAAACATCACCAATGTCTTGTTCAACTAACATTATAAAAATTTCAATTCAATTGAACTACTTAATCACCAAAGAATACAATTACAAGCCTCTAATTTTTTGGTAAGTTATTTTTTACCATAGTCCAATTACAATGCAAGCTCATTTCCAAACTCATAAGAAGCTCATTTAAAAAGGTCATGCATATCAATTGGTGCATAACAATTTTCTTCTACCATTTGTTTCTTCCATATGTATTTGCATAAATGTAGGTATTGTAATCAAACACAGTTTGAATCATTATCAACAATCATTCTTTCTAGACGTAGCTTATATCATGGAGCTATGCATCAAATAGCTTTTGCATCTTGTGGATACATTATCAATTATTAAACTCATTCCAACCTACCTATTTGAGTGTATTTGCAACTCTATCTTTAACACGTACTAACCAATTCAAACCTACATCCTCGAGTTCTTTTCATTTTAAGCTCATAAGAATTCATGCTTATACAATGAGAAGGATTCTTGGTAATCTTAAATATGCACAATTAGTTACCGCATGACAACATGTAAAGTAAATTGAACAATTCGATTATAAAAAATAGTAATAACTAGATACCACAATTGTCTATTGTGCACTATGATTTCCCTTTACTATTCATCCTAGGTTATACCATGGATCACATCATTTCCTTCAACGCACCACCAACTATGATACATATCAAGCATCTTATACTACTTGTTGTCATATTTAACAAGACCATAATTATAACAACTTGCATAACACTTTAGGCCATCTAACATAGGTGCACAATAATTGACTCACACAAACATAATGTCCAACTAGCAATAGGAGGCGAATGAAGCACCATTGCATGTGTCTTCCAATATAGAATTCACTTAGTCACCCTTTTAGTGAATCCCAATTAGAAAGGAATGTCTGTGCATCCCATTCTACATTGCCTTTCACTTCCCTTTCCTTGAATCTTTGCATAAACTAATGAGAAATAATTCCATACTACTTGTGAGCATCATTAGATAGGATGTGAGCATATGTAACAATGCACATAACCTAAGGCTAGTAATAATATTTTCATGCCTCGTTAATCATCAAAGTCAACATGCAATCATGCAAGTTACATAATCACAATTTATCTTATGATCTACATGTAGACTCAATACTAATGCATCTAGTATCAATCAACTAAATTGAAATAATAATTTAAACCATGAAACTATACCTCAAGAAAACACCACATAGGAGACCCGAATCTTCTTTAATACACCAATTTAAATACTAAATTCTTGATATGGGTAGACTTTGGTATCCACTACCTACATGCTACTAATGAAGCCTATGTAAATCATATAAAACTAGATAGCTCCTAGCATCTATCATCTATGTGCTACTTGTGAAAGTTGACTAAGCCTAAGTTCCTATCATGCTAAAGAAATATTAATCTTATAAATAAGCAAGTTGTAGATTTTATAATTTTGATGATCACCTTAGGATGAGTGGAATAAGATATGTTAAGAAGAAAATTATATTTGACCTATGCCTTCATAGAGTCACTTGCTAAACATTGGTTGCAATGCCAAGAGTTTAGCTCCTATATGAACCTAAATTTACCATTGTGATATTAAAGAGTAAAAATTTGATCTATAATGTACCACTCAAAGGGCTTACAATCACATGCTAGCTAATTTTGTTACATTACTACAAGGGATAAATTAAACAATACAGTGGTCTTATAGGTATTGGTGTCAAAATCCAACCTTGAACTAACACGTTGAACACCAATGAGTTGCTTGTAATATGCTTGTTTATGGAATCCTCAATATTTTAAAAATACTATTATTAGATCCAATTACAAATAAAATCTATCCTAATAGATAGTAAGATTAATAGAATATGCAAAACTTAACCATAAACCCCAACAAATGAACAAAAATATACAATAACTACTTATTTCTCTAATTATAGTGAAATGTCACACTTACACTCAATCTAATTGTCTTTGAACAATAACCATGATATTATCATCAAAAGTATAACAAAACTAAAGAAAATGGATGCTACAGAAGCCACTACAAAATGACAGTCCCTAGTTGTTAAGAAAGAGCCACCTAACTTAATCAAATAGGCATTGACAAGAGTTGCCCAAACAAAACAAAAAACAAACTTCATATGTAATCTTTGAGTGGAATCACTAGATGTTAGATAAGGGTTTCCATTAACTAGCTTGCTATGGGGATCAAGGGACATTTTTCCTTCAATATGCAATAAAAATTGATGTTTGATGTATTTGAGGAATAATACTATAAAAAATAGATGATGTTACTAGATATTTGACACATGTTTAAATGAGTGATCGTGTGCTCACGTTCCATCAAAAATATAAATATAATTATTCTTTTCTTCTCTTGATGGAGCTCCACACATTCATTCATGACCAAAAGAACTTGATAAATAAAAATTGATTGTAATAATACAAAATGGGCCCTAGAATATGGAATACATACTTTAGGACACACTAAATTATTACAAATTCATTTCTCTAGTTTTTTGTCAAACCTATAATAAATGGTAATTGCACTTAAGGAATATCTAGTTATCTTGTGGAAAAATAGGACATGAAAATTCTCTCTTGCCGATATTGATTTCCTTGAAGCAATTGAGATTTGAATGTTTTAGGATATTGGGTCCTTCTCATATGTAGCATCTTCAATTGGAAGATGCTCCACATCACCAAATACTCACTTTAATGGTTCTATTCCTTAGATTTATTTTCTAAGCTTCCATGATAGCTTCTAGTACTAGAATGATTCTTCCTTGATCATCTAAAGGTGAAAAATATTTTCCTAGTACAAAATTCTACCCTAGTAATTTTTAAAGAAAAAAAATTGAAATATGTGAATTTTTCTATTCTTTGGTAGCTTTACTTCATAGGCTACTTCTCCTACCTTTCTTATTAACTTGTAGGGACCATATAATATGATTTTTTCACTAATTAGCTCCATCTTCGATTATAGCTTCCTATAGGATTACATCTTTAGTTAAACCATGTCCATGGAACTTGAAAGGTTTTCTTGGTATTTCATCAATATAAATAGAGTTTATATTAGTTCTAAGCATGTTGAATATGGTCCTAGAGGGATTTCAATATCTTTTGGCTCTACTTGATCATATTTTCTTCTTTACGAACCCTATTTTATATTAATACAATATACACAATAGTTAAATCACTATTTCCCTACAAATATAAGAGGTGACATACCTATGGACATATGGTAGGAAGTGTTATAACAATTTTCTCCCAAATGGAATCAAACAATGTTATAAATTATGGTAGGGATTATCTTTTCACCTACCAAATGAAATTATTTTAAGGACTTGATCCGAAACACAAACCTTAGTACACAATTAGAGAAAGTAGACCATCCATCAATACAAGAATTTCTTAAATCCTTGTATCATAATGGCTAGATTCAACATCATAATCAAATGTGAGTTAATAGGTTTTCATAATTAATTCATATCCAAATCATGACAAGGTTTATCATTCTTTTATTTTTTGGAAGAATATATCTCGAAAAATCTAGAGGCTAACTTACACCTTCACATTCTCTTCATTAATCTAAGACATAAGGAAATAGGTTAAATAACAACAAACCATTTTTTTTAGTTGATATGATATTTGAGGCATTCTCACACATTGACCTTAATATAAACCTCAATGACAATGAAACTATAAGTTCATCCAAAGTGGAGATAGATTTTGGAAATTCAAACATCCTAAACCCTAGAGTAGATAAGGTTTAAGATGACTATTTTTCCCTTTATTACCTCAAAACTATATGGTGGGTACATTAATTGAAAGGTAATACCACTCACATCTAATAGAAATTTAGGCTCAAGCTAAATCTTACTAAAAGTGGGAAATAATCAGTTTCTCTTGGAGCCAGTTCCCAACCCTCCCCTAGCTCAAAAGGGGTATTCTTCACCCAATGAATTGATAAATATCTTTCATACACTAAACATAAAAATATGTCCCTATAGTTAGGGTTTTCACTAAAATAAAAAAAATATTAGTCATGAAAGTGCAATAAAATGAATACTATATAAGTGAAGCCATGGAAAGGAATTAAAAAAAAACAAGACAACAACCACCATTTATGAATATCCATTTTATAAAAAGCCTTAGCTCATGGATTTTTATTAATTACTATTTCATATCCCAATATATTTCATTTAAAAGGTATCCAATAATTAATAATGCTTAGTTCTAATTAGCGAAACTCAATTTAGTTCCCAATTTAGCAAGCCTAAATTATAATACTTCCATCTAGGGACATTGATATATCAAATTGGATCTAACCACCTAATATTATTATTCATTATTAAACATGTGCATCCAAAAATCTCTTATAGGTTCATCTCATTGATATCAAGGCCATTTTGATTACTTATCGCAAGACATTAATATTTTTTTATAATAATGTATTTTGACCTTTATCAAGTATCTTATTCATAGAAATTAAAGAATCATAGAGGAAGTATATGTCATCTTATAGGTCTTAAAAAATAGTTATATATCTTTGTCTTAGTAATGAATAATACTCAAGACATACCCAAGATAGCTAAAGAAGACTTTTATTATGAAGTTAATTAAGGATCTCACAATTACTCTAGGGCACTAACAATTTTCAATAGGTCTAGCGAGAAAACCATACACAATTTCCATTTATAAAACTTACAACTCCATTTTTCTATATCTTGGTCTTGGAATTAGTATCCTCACATAGTAGCATTGCATAGATTGAGAGTAACCAAAACCACACAAATAATATCATTGAGTTCATTTCCATTTGGTCACTAAATGCCTCCCAAAAATTTGAAAGAGAAAGAACCACTAACCATTCACTGCTTAATTGATCCTTTTCCTATGATTGTTAGCCACGACTATGTCATAAACTCCACTGGCCTAGTCCCTTTCACTCAAGCTTAACCTTGGTATTTGAAGCTTGGTCAAAGTTATACAAGGAATCTTTCTTTGTTGTTCTTTGTAAAGTTGCACCAACTATACTTATTTGGAACATCTGGTGGGAGAGAAATGAGATGATTTTCAAAAGGAAGAGTAATGCAATTAATAATCTCATCGATAACATTGAGAATTTAGTCTTAGTGGTTGTCAAAGATTATACTTCAAAACAAAAGTACATAGAATCCCCCTTTATCTTGTGGGATGATTTACTCATGTTAAGGATTGGAAAGGTATCTCTCTTCCTTTCAAGGGTAGCCTCCTCAAAAACTCGGTAAAGAAAGAAAAGAGAAAAGATGTTAAATGGGAAACTTCAGATGGACACCACTAGAAATTAAATTTTGATGAAGTAGTCAAAGGTAACCCTAGAATTTGAGGGGTTAGTTTTTTCATTTGTAATTACAAGAGAGAAATCTTAGAGGCAAGGGTGGCAATAATTCTTGATGTCACCAATAATGTAGCAGAAGTTACTGTATTGGTATATGGTTTGTGTATGGCATATTATATAGGAATCCATAATTTGATCTTCGAAGGATATTAATTGAACATCATTTCAGCCTTAAAAAAATTTCAAGCCCCTAGGTGGAAGGTTAATTATGTTCTTTAGGAGGCCTAGCTAATCCTTTAGAAATTACAAGATTATAGCATAAGACATTGTTTTAGAGAATCCAACAAGCTAGCTACTGCCCTATAAAATAAAGGTTGTGGGATTATGGAATGGGAAAAATACTGAATGGGATAGAGATCCAAAAAGATAAAATTTTGTCACCAATTGTCTTAGCAGAATCCATTTGATTTATTTTTCTAACATATGTTGGCTTTTATAGGTTTTATTGTAATATTAATGTTGCATAATTATATCTTGTATCCTCCTTATGTCAAGGGCTACATGTTTAATGGCATCACACTCTCCCTAAATGATCAAGAAATGATTTCAATTAAGCTCCAGTGGTGCCCATTTAAGAAATTTGTCATCTCTAGGGACATATATTCTATATTGCAACTTTTCACCACCACATGTTATCACATCAAGTAGTGGGAAGGCTTTGGAAATGACATTTTTTATGGGAGAAGTGCTAAATTAGGTATGTGGAGTGTTTTATCAAAGAATTCGATTGATTTTTCCTTCCCACTTCATATCCATCCCTTGAGTTAGATTTATTTCACCTAACATCAACACATGATGAGGTCTATGTGATAGCAAAGAGGTGGTGATTTTTAAGGCATCTCGACATTCATTCACTACACCATTACTCTAGTTTTAAAGGGTATTTCCTTCTTCTTTCATAGGCTAAGTCTATGTCTCAAGGTTCCATAGGCTGCTAGTATGTGCTATATTTTCCTGTAGCTAGGCTACAAGGGTATAAATTCATAGAGTACAAGCCCCTTAACCAAAGAATCTCCTTTCCCTTCACTAGTTGGGAGTTTTCAACCTTCACTCTAGACCACATGAAACACATCCTCTCTTGGGATTGTGGTAAGATTTAGAGAGCTATCATCACCGTTATTGGAGAAGAGGTAATTTAACCTAAGGTACCGTAAGATATCTACACTTCTCAAGTGGTTTCTATTTTTGTATCAGATAGATTTGATATTTAACAAAATTATGGCTCCTTGTTGCTTCCAATGTTCCAATTTGTTAAGCAAGATTTCATATCTCTTGAGAATTTAGAAAAGGTTGTGAAAAAGTATGATTTGTTCAATGGAAAGGGTTGGGTTAGTGGCATTTTTTCAGGAAAACTCCTAAAGAAGAAATCCCAATATGCCAAGCTCTACAATTTCATGAAGATTAGTCTTGAATCAAACGATTGCAATTTTTTTAAGGCGGAATTGGGAATTTTCTTAGAAATCATCTCCCCCTTAGAATCCACCCTCTTCTTTAACCTCTTTTATGCCCTTCATCGACTTATGCTTCACAACCTGCTTGCATAGAATATAGAGAAAGTACATTTCAAGGATACACTATGAAAGGGCTCAAAATATTCCTACGTGGGCTTCAAATTTAGTGACTCATAGGCATAGAAGGAGTATGATGATGATGAAAGTGTTGGGAAAAATAATCCTCAAAACTAGTTGGAGGTATTGTGATATTTTTAACATAACAAAGTCTCCTCAACGTCGTTTTTGGTTTTTTGATAATAGCTAGCACTAATCCCTCCCTATGTGTGAAGTTGGGTTTTTTTTTCTTTGTTCGGGTCTAGGTTTCCTTTTAAACTTGAATATTATATAATTTAGTTCTCTATAGATTGAGCACGGATTTCTCTTGTCTCTAATTTTGTGGTTCTTTCTTGGTTACCATACCATTTTGTATGAAATCTATGTATGGGTTGATTGTAGATCGAACCATCCTCTTTGCTTCCTCTAGTTTTTAGTTTTTTTGGTTAGGTGTCTAGCTGAGTAGATAGGGTAGATAGGGTGTCTTCTCTTCTCTAATGTATATATTTTTAAAATTAATTTAATAGTATGTACTTGCGCTTTGCCCCAAAAAAAGAAAAATTATTTCACTAACTTTTTGACTTGATTTATTACATGATAGATTGTGAAATATAAAAATTAGTAGAATTTAATATCTACACTCATTTAATTATTTATTATGATCAATTCTTAAAAAATCACTTTTATGAAATGATTTTTCTCTCTAGACAAAGAAATTATAAAGTTACTTATCTAAGTTAACTTGACCAACCAATATGACTCTCATAAGAGTTCAATGTAATAATGGATTATTTGTATCTTGGTATTACCATGGAATGAAGAAACCTAATTGGTTGTGTAGAATAATTACTTGCTTGTGTTCCACTATGATTCTTGACAATCTCTAGATATTGATTTATATTTTTGGATTGATCATGGTGATTATAAACTAAACATTGTTGAAATATCTATCTAGTATCGGATTCTACTATGCTAAATTTTAATGTTTCCTTTGGCAATTAGAATTTAAGTAATATGTGAGCGACTAGCTATTGTAATTTTAAATTGGGGGCCTAAGTCAATGTTATGTAAAGTGTGGCCCCAAATGTACCTTATTTGTAAATTAAAAAGGTGGCGCCAAAAGCAAGGAAATAAAATAAAAGATAATATTTATAAGTTGGCCTTATAGGCCCAGCCAACTCATGAAAGAGAGATTGAATCTACTATATAACAAAACTCAATCTACACATTCAAAAACAAGCATTCCATTGTCATGCGAAATTATCAAGAAATAAAATTTAGTCATACAAGTGATCTGCCTCATGAAAACTATCATCTCTAACGAATATGATGCCTTTTTATCACTAGCGAATTGCTCTCATATGGTGTGAATCTGATCATCATTGTTTAGGAAACTTTGTGCTCAATCCAAGCAGCCATTCTCCTAACTTCAGATCTAAATCTGAACCTAACTTGCAACAGACTTATGTGAACTTGTGATCATGTATTGATGAGCAATCTGAGTAAACTTTGATGATATAATTTCTAGAAGAATTTGTGCGAATGAGAGCAGCAATCAAGTGCAGCAATCATACACCATTATGATGGTGAATCCTTGTGCTCAACTTCAGTAATTAGGGTTTTCATATCAAAGGTTTGAGTGGGCATGATTCTTCCCTAGGTTGAGAGCTATATCAGATAAGTAATTTGATCCATGTTGTTATTGTAATCTGCTCATAATAAAAGTTTTGATCAGAGACATTAGTTGTTGGGTTTCTCCTCTGAGAGGGAGATTTTCCCAGGGTATATTTATGTTTTGTGTTCTTCTTTCTGTGCATAGTGTTTTCTGCTCATAAATTGTTAATCTGATCACTAAAAATTAACATTGTATCAGAGCTTGGTTTGTAAATAGTTAGGTTGGAAGGTTCTGTCAACTACACTTCTTGGAAGGTTAGAATAATGATGGCCTTGAATGACCTTGTTGAATATGTTAGTAAGGATGCTGCTGAACCTAGTGGCGAAGAAGAAAAGGAAGCTTGGAAGAAGAAGGAATATCAAGCATGAAGGATAATAATAGACTCCGTCAAAGATCATATTGTGACAAGAATCTCCAAAATGAAGACTGCAAAAGAAATGTTTAGCACTTTGGAAAGGATGTATGAGATCAACAACACCAGTCATATACTATCATTAAGGCAACAACTTAATCACAACAAATTAGAGAAGGAAGAAACTATAGCTTCTTACTTCATTAGGATCTCTGAGCTAAAGGATCAGATCTCTACTGTTGGGAAGACTATTGAAGATAGTGACCTAACTATGATGGCTCTAAATGGTCTTCCTCCATCATGGGAAACTTTTGTTCAAGGAATCAGTTCAAGAGCTGAGCTTCCTCAATTTGATTGATTGAGGGGAGATTGAATTCAAGAAGAATCACGCTTGGCTACTAAAGGAAAAATCAGAAGCCCTCATGACAATGTTCATCATGTCCTCACAACTAAGAAGGAAGGTGGCCATTGGAAGAAGAATAACTTCAAGAGAAATAGAGATTTTAGACTCTCTTCTCCTGATTCAAGGAAGAAGCCAAGGGACTTGTCTCACATTAGATGTTTTTGATGTAAAAGTTTGGTCACTTTGCAAAGGAATGTCAATCTTAGCTCGAGCAAGGAGAAGCAAACCTAAATGAAGTCTTAGAACAACAAAATAATGAATATTTCCTCTTTGTCTCAGCCTTGTCAGGCAATATTTAGTCAGATAGTAATACGTGGCTGATTGATAGTGGTGCATCTAGACACATCACAGGCTATAGGGAACATCTCTTAGATTTGGTGGAGAAGGAGTCCAACCGTCATGTGACTATTGGTGACAATGCTCGTTATGTAGTAAAAGGTTTTGGCTCTACTTCGTTAAAATTAGATTATGGTATTTCCCTTCATCTCAGTAATGTTTTGTTTGTACCTAGAATAAAAAGGAATCTAATCTCTATATCTTCTCTAGAAGATAAAGCTTATTAGGTTGTATTTTCTGAAGGAAGAGTTCTTGCATGGCCTAAGGAGTCCAACCTCAAATTAGCTCATGCCATCGGGATTAGATGTGAAAGCCTATACAAGCTTTCAACTCTCACTTTCAATTAAGGATATAGCAAATAGATTTTTTATTTTTTTAAAACTATGGTATGGGTCCATTTCGTAAGTAAGAGTAAATCAACAAGTTTTGTGATTTTATCACTTAGATAGGGATTAAGAAGGAGTTACATATTCCCCATACTCCTTAGTGAATGCATTATATTTAGTAAAGCTTAAACATATTGTTGTTTTCTAATCATTGATGTTGAAATCTGATTTACATCTCTAGTGTTGGATTTGAGAGAGTATGGCTAAACACTTGAATTCAAATCAGTTCCAAATTTATAATTGTTATATGATTATTACAAGGATGTTCTTGATTATGATTCTATGTTTTATCATATAACTAACAAGTGTTCCTTGTTTCTTTGGAATATACTTTGGCTAAGAGGGAGTTTTCAGCTCCTATGATACATTGTATGTATCTTCCACCCTCTGCGGAGTGCAAGGTGGGACCACCCTCTATGGAGTGCAAGGTGGTAGTTTATTCTTTTTTGTAGAGATGTTTTAAGGTGTAAGACCTCTTCCACCCTCTGCGGGAAATGCAAGGTGGATCCATCCTCTGCGGGTGTACATGAGGGATAGCATGGAAGGAATCCATGATCATATTCTTTGAATCAATCCTCTGGAGATGTGTATGATGGATATCTATGGTTGTATCTCAGATCCATCCTTTGCGGATGTGCATGATGGATATCATGAAAGAAGTTCAAGATGTGTATTTATATATATATATTTGTGTATTCATTTCTTGCAGGTGTACATAATGAAAGTTTTTGGATCCATCCTCTATAGAAGTGCATGATGGAGCATGGTCATGACGTGACTCAATTATTCATAGAATCCTCTCTAGCTAAGAGGGAGTGTTGAAATATCTAGCTAGTATCAAATTCTACTATGCTAAATTTTAATGTTGCCTTTGGAAATCAAACTTTAAGTAATATGTGAGTGAGTAGCTATTGTAATTTTAAATTGGGCCCTAAGTCAATGTTATATAAAGTGTGGCCCCAATTGTACCTTATTTGTAAATTAAAAAGGTGGCACCAAAAGCAAAGAAATAAAATAAAAGATAATATTTATAAGTCGACCTTATAGGCCCAACCAACTCATCAAAGAGAGATTGAGGCTTGTATATAACAACACTCAATCTACACATTCAAAAATAAGCATTCCATTGTCATGCAAAATTATCAAGAAATAAAATTCATTCATACAAGCATTCTATCTCATGCGAACTATCATCTTCAGTAAATATGATGCCTTGCTATCACTAGCGAATTGCTCTCATATGGTACAAATCCAATCATCATTATTCATGCAACTCTATGCTCAATCTGTTGATTGTAACTAGGTAGAATGTAGATTGGACCTTAAGGCAACATTAGAATCCACTAAGGGTTGGGCCCTTCTCTCCCTTCTCACACGCAACACTAAAGGGAAATGTGTTCCCTCTAATAGGGCCGACCCTACAACTAAAAGACACATGGCACTCAAAAGGGAAACATGTTCCCTCTAATATGGCCGACCATATAAAGTAATAAAACAAATAAAAAGGAATTAGCAACAAGCCGACCTCAAATAGGTCCTCTTGCCTCATATAAATAAACAACTACTTGACCTCATTAACACAATGACATCACATGCCATAATTATTCTACAAGTGTGAAAATCAGAAAGAAAGAATTCTAAATGCGAAGTGAAGAAAGTGTGCATTGAGGTGATTGTTAATACAAGGGTGAACTTCAATAGAAGATGCGAATTGCAAGACATATGTGAAGCCAAAGACAATTTCCAGATTTTCTCATCTGAAGGTCATCTTGTTGTTATATGCAAAACATATTCAAGAGGTGTATTGCTGTGTGAAAGGTTTAGACAAATTGGTGTGCCACATCAAAGCTACCAGCTAAGTAATGTATTGTTACAATTGGATATAATTCATAGTCAGATCTAAAGATCTGTTGGCTAGGTTTTTCCTCCTAGGAGGTTTTCCCAGGGTATTTGTGTGTTGTGTTCATTTTGTTCAATTTTTGTTTATGTCTAAGTCTGAAAGTAATTAAACTAAACATCAAATATATTGATTTAGTAATTTAACTTTAGTTTTCAGAGTATAGGTTAAATGTAAAAGTCTAAAATTCAACATGGTATCAGAGCTAGGTTCGTACTAACTAGTGATCAGATTTAATTATGTAATTTTAGTCTCTTGTTCCTTCCTTCTTTGGTGATAGGTCCAAATAGAAATCAGATATGAAGCAACAATGAAACCAAAAGAAAGAATTAGGTTATGGTGTGTTGATCAATGAATTAGGTCTTCAAACCATGAAAATCTTCCTTAGGCTGGAAATAAGTTTCATTGATCAGCGAACCTAATGCAAATGAGGGCGCAGTTGCATCAATTAGGATATGATTCACCTCTGATCAATGGAGAAGCCTGCATGGTAGTATTTGCAATTAGTGTGGAAGTCTTCGTCAGGTTGATAGTGAATCTGACACATTCAAGTGTATTCTCTCAATAATTTAAAATAAAAGATTTGTTCATTTAACATTTAATGTTTTCATTGTCATCAAAGTTGTCTTATTGAGAGATCCTTATATTTACTACTTGTTAAAGAATCTTTATTTAGTCCTTGTTAAACCGAATATTATAAGAGGGTTCTTGATTAATTAAGGTTGTTGTTAAGGGCTTATTATTTCGTTGGGCTTCATATTTATGTAGTGTTAAAGATCTGATCTAAATAAGAACTACAAATATGATCATGAAAGGTTGTGTCCCTTTCAAAGGGCAGATATAATGAAGAGTTACACTCTCTCAAAGGGTGCTAATTGTGGAAAGGGCATACATGATGAAGAGGTGTCACCTCTCCCTCACATTTAGAGATAAAGGAAAGGAATCAAAAGCATCCAGTGACATCACCATGGATTGGATTAGATCACAACCATTATTGAGTTACAAGCAGTAACATCTTTGTTCTTTGTGGTATGCATGGGGATGAGTTGAATATGTATGCTTAATATATGAAGCCTGATAATATTCTTATGCATAATTTAATAGTAATATTAATATAGACTGTAATATGTATGACAATTTAATAATGCTTTTCTAACTATTCATATGATGATTAAGTAAATTATGTGATGGAGTCTGTAATACCTTTCAATCTCACCATCCAATTATGGAAGGAGAATATAAGGAAGCAAGAGTACTAGGCTCCAATAGGTACACCAACCCCAAGTGTGGCCCAAGAGGCCAAGTTGATGGGTCATTGGTGCTCTTGGGCTTGTTGGAGAGGGATAGCCTCAAGGCACCTTGGGTGATTCTCCTTGAGCTCCATAATGGGAACTGGTGTAGGGAGAGAAATGGTTTTTCTAATCCTTCATAAACTATGATATGTATATAGTCTATAAAGGCATAATGGAAATGTTGACTAATCTGTTGTGCAGGGTCCAGGCCAAGCTTAGTTGAGAATAGTGTTCCCATATTGTAATCACTATGCACAAATCTTAATATAACACACACACACACACACACACCACCATCACCACCACCAATAGTTGTTGGAGTATGGAGTGCTGAAAAGGGCAAATCTGAAAACAATATTAGACTACTATTTTATGCTTGATCCGAAGATTAATTCCTTTGATGTATTTTCTATTGGATGACTAGAGGTTTGATTTGCAATACCTTTATATACTTTATTAGATTTATTTTGATTATATACTGTAGCTTTATAATTGCTATTGATTCATGAAAGTATAGTTCTCTATCAGACTCTCACTATAATTGCTTGGTTAGTATCTTCATTGGTAATTATACTTCACTCTCCTTGTAAACATTCTATGTCACCATCATGTGGCACTTCATTATTAAAAGGTATTAGTACTTCCTCATCTATGATCTGATTTAGTTTTGATTATCAATTGAGTGATTCTATATTAGTAACATAAAACTAATTTTTTCAGTTGAGTATTTGTTATCATGAAGTGTGAAGTATTATGGAAATTAATGATATACACTATATCCTCAATTGCTGACTTAGAATTGTTCTAGTTGATAGCTATCATACTTTTGTGAGCTAATTGTAGACTCTATTAGGTCACACTAGTGGTTGAATGCATGTACTCTAAAATCTGTGGAAACCCTAGGGAGGTAGAAAATGAACATGACTTAACCCTTATGAGTTTATTTGTACATCCTTCATGAAAAATTAGATTTTTGTTATAAACTGTATGATGATGTACAAGTTTCAGGTTGTATGTTACAGGCTGGCTTTTTTAATTTGTGTCACATAAGTATTGTCTCAGCATTCTATGTATCATTGGTTATATTGTTAAAGGGATGCATCTAACTTATAATGAATGTTGTGATCCTCACCCAAGGTCATTTTTATATAACCTCATATAGTAGGTGATGTATGTTGAACGCCAAGGCCATACTAACATCAGAAATCCATAAGATTAGATTGATGTGTCTTCAGAGGGAGCTTTGAAATAAGGCATAAGGATCTTCACACTCAATTAGAAGAAGTTTGAAGATATGTCATGATCATAATTGCACTATGGGTCCAATTCATAAAAGGTGAAGTTGGCATTTATCATCCTTGTTTATGAATACTTATGATACTATGATGCTTGGCTATCAGTCTAATATTGAGGATTAAGAGGGAGCCTTATGATCTTCAATAAAACTCTTGATATGAAAGAGTACTTGATAAGCCTAGGGTTTTGTAAAGATTCTAACCTGTTCCTTAAAGTATTTGAAAAAGTAATTCTGACTCCTTATGTGGATGATCTAACTCTGACTGATAAAGATAGTCACATGATTTAATATAAGAAAGAATTAGCTCAGAATTAAGATGGAAGATCTAAATCTAAAATGCATTACTTCTAGGTTAGAAGTGTGGCAAGGATCTAATGAAAGTATTTTAAGTCAAGTTTTCTATTGTTATGTTAGAATTATGGATTGTAAACTTATATGTAAACTAACTTGAAGAAGTTGAGTATGTCTGCAGCCAACTATGATCTTGCAGATTCATCTGAATAGAGGCAGGTTGATTGGTTAGTGCTTCAGCTAATCAAAGCTAAGTATATTGTTGCAGCCAAGCATATTTTGATATATTTGCAAGACACAATTGATTATGGGCTGAAGCTACTGATGAGCTTAAAATATGCTCATAATTTGGATGTTATGATAAACTTTTAAATGCCTTTACTTTTGTTATTTCATGGATATTCAGACTTTGTTGAAACCTTTTTTTAAAATATCCTATAGCAAGATACTTTTATATTCCTGCAGCTCATTGTGTTGACTTGATTGCATTTATTGCCCTGTTGACTCCCTAAAATGACTGGTATATCGTATACAGTTTTTTTGAATGATGAAGTAGATTTAAAATGTGTGATTAATGAATAGATATCATGTATGTGCCATACGCCTTTTTCTGTTGCCTGTTACCTTTTGTTTCGTAGGTTGTTGAAGAATGATTGAGTCAAGCGCAGCCGATCTTGGCCTTGCAGTAAAGTCCATTTCCTGCACGACTTCGAGGGAGCTCCGGCGAAGACTCTCTGACCGAAACCATGGGAAAGAATTTTAATGTCAGTCAATCTGGAAAGAGTGGAGCGTTAGATTTTCTCTGGATTAGGTTGAACGCATAAATTCATTTATGGAGTTTGTTCTTTGATTCGGGGATATATTTTACTTCCACATCTTTCCTTGATGGAGTTAGTTAGTTAGTTGCTCAGCTGTTTTTAAATAAAGTTCTCGTCCTGTGCGAGAAAAAAGGAGAAGAGAGTTAGAATAAGATAGAATCAGAGTAGTAGATATCATGTAAGAATCAATATGATAATGAAAGACAGAATCTGTTTAACGAGAGACAGAGTTTGTTGTTAGTTTCCATATCAACAAAACAATGTATATCATTCTGTTTTTATGAATAAAGTTCAATGAAGTTCTGAGTTTAGCATCTGCATAATCAGGAGATGCTTGCTAAGGGGGCCCACTTAGTAGGTATCTGTAGCTAGTTAGTTAGTTGTTCTTTCCTGTTAAGCTTCAGTTTGCTTTCATCTTTAAAGTTTTTATACAAACTCAGCTTTACATTGCTCCTATAGCACAAGGAATCCATCACTGTGCCTGTTCCTGCAACATAAGGCCAGTGCATAGTTTGTGTTTCAGTTGTAGTTATTATGATTTCTGTTTTAATTAAATCATAGTTGAGTTAAAGAGCTTTGCATTACCTTCCTGTAGCGTAGGTAGAATTTTTTTCCAGTATGTATTTATGCTAAGATTTGACCAAAATGAGTTCCTAGTGCATATATTTTGCTGCGCCATTTAAAGTATATGTCCCCTGGTTTGGCAAGTAAATGAACGTCTACATACTGGTTACCTGTTGGAATGCCCAATTCCCAGGAAAGGTTTTACTGTGATTTTCATATCCTTTTGTGGGTGCGACCATTTTTGGTGCCATTGTTAGGGATGGTGTCTAGCTAGGAGTTTATCAGAAGTCATTTTTAGCATTAGTTTAGCTTGTTAGTAAAATTTTCTAGATCCTTCAAGCCACTATTCATCATATTGCATGCATAGAAGAAGAAGAAACACCCCGGGAAGGTTCCTCCCTGAAAATCTGTTTATTGAACTACCATTTGACCCATCTGACAACGAACCTAAGGAAAATCCATTCGCTCTGTTATTCCAGCAACCAAACATGACAAATAATCCACCTAATAATCCACCTCTTACATTTAAGTTTCCCATTGTCCCCCAGGGAGATACTGACAATCTTAAAAACATTCCCTCTTCTTTGCTTCCAAAGTTTTATGGCCTGGTCACAGAGGACCCAGAAACCTTTCTGTTTGAATTTGATGTCCTCTGTCGCAGTTATGACTACAACACAGACGCTCATAAACTAAAGTTATTTCCTTCCACCTTGAAGGAAGGAGCTCTCAGATGGTTCATGAGTCTGGGAAGAGGTGTCGTGAATAGTTGGGAGGTCATGCAGACGAAATTCCTTGAAAAGTATAAGGAATATTGTAAGAGCGCCAGCAAAGGTGATGACATATTTCGAATTCAGCAGAAGGACGATGAAAGTTTGGAAGATTATATTTCCAGATTCTTGTTTTCACTTCAGAGAAACTCAAACCATACTCTCAACGAGGACTCTCAGAAACTACTGTTTCTAAAGGGAATAGGTGATGCTTGTATAGCCGCCCTAGACCTGATAGGAGGAGGTGATATAACCCAGGTGCCTTGGGATGATATAAAGAAAATATGTCTTAACTACTCTTGAGCAATAGTTAAGAAAGGTCGAGGTCATCATGCTACAATAGGGAAGTCTTCTTCTGGTGGAGTTTCTCGAATGGAGATAACAAATTTGCTGTCTGACTTCAAGCAGGACATCATTAATAATATGGCTACGCAACTGGACACTATGCAAGCTCGAAAGAAACATGAGGAGGCTGACGCAGTTTTGGCCGAGTTCTGTCCATACTACAGACAAAAGAAGCATGACTGCAGATGCAAGATGGTGGCTAATTTGGAAGCCAAACAACTACCTACTGACTTCAAGCCAGTAGAAGGAGATGATGATCAAGTGTTCTTTGTTGCACAAAGGAGACCATGGGCCCAAAGACAAGGTATGCCTCAAGTCCCTTTAAATTTTGGTAATTCTTATTCTGGATATAATAACCAATGGCAACATGCATATGGACCACCACCACCCTGGAATCCACCTCAACCAAATTGGCCTAATTATTACAACCAGTAATGGCAATCCCCTCAAGGAGGATGGCAGCAGCCACAAGGGCAATGGACCCCAGCTTCAGGAAATTGGCAGCAAAATTCCCAATGGCAAGGCCCTCAGCAATGGGAAAACCAGTCCTCTGGATTCTTGCAGCTTCCACAGCCACAACCACAAGCCCTTATGCCGCCTCCTGCAGTAACTGCCACAAATATGGACCTCCAAAACAAACACCTATGCCTGCCCAATCATTGCCCAATCCCAATAATAAGCAATAGCAGCAGCCTCAGCAGCCTATGTATCTTGCTAAAGCCAACCAATATCAACCTTATGCCTTAAATGTTAATGACATCCATTTGAGATCTGGAACTACTTTACCTGCTCCAAAACCGCCTCTGATTACTGAAATATCATATTCTCCCCATGAAGAATTTACTGCACTGTTGTTCCTACTGAGCACATGCCCATAACTGATACAGTTCCTAAAGAGCCTGTTCTACAAAATCAAGACAACCCACCTTTTCCTCAGAGGTTGCAAAGTATTGCATATAAACCCATGGAAGAACCCACTTTTGACATTATGGATCAGCTCAAAAATGTGCAGATTCAAATTCCTTTATTTCAGGTTATTAAAGATATTCCTATTTTTGGAAAAGCTATTAAAGAAGCCTATTTGAAGAAGCCTAGACGAAAGAAAAAGGATCCTCAAACAATTCATGTATTAGGGAAATTGGTTGATATAATGTTGGGAAATATAGTTATTCCAAAGTATATTGACCTTGGAAGTCCTGTAGTGCAGATAAATGTAAATGGCCAAGTTGTAAAAAATGTTTTGATTGATTTAGGTGCTGCCATTAATGTCATGACAAAGCATACTATGGACTCCCTGAACATTTTAAACATTAGGTCTACACCCACAGTTCTGCAGCTTGCAGACAGCTCCACAGTTAAACCTGATGGGATAGTAGAAGATGTAATTGTCATTCTTGAATCTTGGGAGTATCCTGCTGATTTCACAATATTATCAGTTAAGATAACTTTAGGAAGATATCTAGTTATTCTTGTTAGACCATGGTTAGCAACTGCTGATGCTTTTATAGGATGCCGTTCTGGAGATATGACCATTTCTGATGGGCAGTCCACAAAGAAATTGGCTCTGTATCCGCCTGCTAGACCTCCGCCAGATTTGTCCCAACCTGTTTGGCCAGATGTGGGGGAGGAAATTGAAGAAGCCAATTCTTTGGCTCAATTAATGATGACTCAAAATGACCCATTCTCACAACTTCAGAGTGAAGATGCCTTGTTATTTCAAATTCTACAGTACAACTCTGATACGGGTAGTTCATCTGATCCAAATGGTACTCATTTACAATGTTTCCTGCAGCAACCAGATTTTGAAAGTTCACTGCCTAAACTTTCAGCGATTTTTCATAATTTGCTTCCACAGGAGGTACAAGTATTACCTGTAGACTCTATGAGTAATCTCATGGAGCAGATAGAATTGTCTCAAGGTCATTGTTTGAATATCAATAACAAGTTGTCACAGTCTCAATAGGCTGACCTATTAAGAATGCTACAAGAACAGCATAAAGCTTTTGCATGGGAATATAGGGACATGCAAGGAATAGATCCTCGAGTTTGTACTCATAGGATATATATCAAAGAAGATTATTCACCAATTAGACAACCTCAAAGAAGAGTAAATCCAGCACTTAGAGAAATAGTTAAAAGTGAGCTTCAAAAGTTGCTTGATGCTGGTTTTATTTATCCAATCTCTGACAGTCAATGGGTTTCTCCATTAGTCATTGTCCCCAAGAAAGGTGGAAAATGGAGAGTATGTGTAGATTACAGAGAATTGAACAGTGCCACTAAAAAAGATCACTTTCCACTACCTTTTGTAGATCAAGTACTAGACTCACTGTCTGGCAAAAGATATTTTTCCTTTTTAGATGGTTACAGTGGGTACAATCAGATAAAAATTGCATTTGAAGATCAAGATAAGACCACTTTTACCTGTCCATGGGGAACATTTGCTTACTCGGTCTTGCCTTTTGGCCTATGCAATGCGCCAGCAACATTTCAAAGAGCAGTAATTAGTATCTTTGCTGATATATCTCATGAATGTATGGAGATTTACATGGATGATTTCACTGCCTATGGAGTCACATTTGAAGAAGCACTGGTAAATTTAGAAAAAGTATTGAAAAGGTGTAGAGAGCAAAATTTGTCTCTAAACAGTGAGAAGTGTTTTCTAATGATGGAAGAAGGTATTGTTCTAGGTCATCATGTTTCAAAGAATGGAATTCAGGTCGACCCTGCTAAAATTGAAGTAATTCAAAATTTACAAACTCCTGCAAAACAAAAAGATGTCAGAAGTTTTCTTGGTCATGCAGGGTATTATAGAAGGTTTATAAAAGACTTCAGTAAAATTGCCAGTCCACTTTATGCTTTGTTAACAAAGGATTCCCAATTTGAGTGGAGAGAGGCCTGTGAAAAATCCTTCCTACAACTAAAGGACTTGCTTACTAAAGCCCTTGTTCTTCAAGGTCCAAAATGGAATTTGCCTTTTCACATACATGCTGATGCTTCTGACTTTGGCATAGGAGCAGTTCTGAATCAAAAAGAAAATTCAGTTGAACATGTTATTTACTTTATCAGCAAGAACCTTCAAGGTCCTGAGCTCAACTATACTGTCACAGAAAAGGAGTTGCTTGCAGTAGTGTATGCTTTGAATAAATTTAGGCATTATGTCACAGGTTATCAGATATTCCTCCATACTGAACATGTAGCAATCAAGTATCTGATGAACAAACCTGCCATCTCTGGTAGGTTGGCACGTTGGCTTCTGTTGTTACAAGAGTTTGACATTTCCATAATTGACAAACCAGGGAGAGCTAATATTGTAGCTGACTTTTTATCAAGACTTCAATTAGCTGCACCTGTTGAACATGAGATCATTGATGATAGGTTCCCAGATGAACACTTATTTTCCATCGCTGCACATATACCCTAGTATGCAGACATTGCCAATTATCTTGCAGCAAACATAATACCAGACCACTTTTCTCCAAAAGAAAAGAAATTGTTAATAGAGAAAAGTTTTAACTTTTCCTGGATTGCAAATAGTTTGTTCTATACTGGACCTGATCAAGTAATGCAAAGATATGTAAGAGAAGACGAAACTTATGACATATTGCATGCTTGCCATGATGAACCATGTGGAGGACATTTTGCAGCAAAAAGAACATCAATGAAAGTTCTTACAATAGGGTACTACTGGCCAACATTACATAAGGATGTTGTGGCCTATACAAGAAAATGTGACAGATGCTAGTGTATGGGAAGACCAACTAAGTCTGATGAAATGCCACTATATCCGCAGATAATAGTTACCTCTTTTGATAAATGGGGGATGGATTTTGTAGGGCCAATTGATCCACCATCAAATAGAAAGTCATACATTCTAGTTTGCACGGACTATGTAACAAAATGGGTCGAGGTAACAGCTATGACTCATGCTCGAGATAACAAAGTTGCTGAGTTTCTGTATGAACAAATTTTCACAAGATTTGGAGTTCCCAGAGAGCTTGTAACCGATCAAGGAGCTCAGTTTACGTCGAATCTAATCACTGCACTAATGAATGACTATAAAATCAAACATAGGAAGTCTAGCCCTTATCACCCTCAAGCCAATGGTCAAGCAGAGGTAACAAACAGAGAAATTGAGGCGATCTTCACAAAGATAGTGTAGATCCATAGAAAACATTGGAGCAATAAACTTCCTGAAGTAGTTTGGGCTTACAGAACTACATGGAAAACAACAACTGGGTTTACACCTTTTGAGCTGCTTTATGGGAAAACAACCATGTTACCCATAGAATTTGAACACAAAACTTTGAGGAAAGCTCTTGAACTCAATATAGACATATCTGAAGCACAGAAGGACCGTCTTCTGTAGCTAAATGCTTTGGACGAAATGAGAAAAGCCACTCTGTAGCATACAGAAGCAATCCAACAGCAAAGGAAGAAATGGCATGATCAGCACATCAAAACCAGGAAATTTTCTGCTGGAGATTGGGCTCTGTTATATGATTCCAGATATCAAGAAAACCAAGGTAAGCTCACAACACGCTGGCTTGGCCCCTATGAATTCGAAAATGTGTTCGACAATGGAGCTGTACAGCTGGTAACAATAGACCCAGTCCGCTTCAAATTGCTAGTGAATGGCCACCGACTCCGGTTGTACCACAAACCAGTCTCCAAGGAAGAATTCATGCAGTAGTTCGTTCAGGTTCCTCCCACTACTCTTCCTACAGTCGAAGGCTTTAGCCTTTCTCCTACAGCGTTACCGTAATTTTCAAAAAAGCATGCCCATAATAAATGTTTTCTTTTTAAAAAGGAAACCCCTTTTTCTCCATTCTTATTTATCGCCCCCATTTCACGTCTTTATCTTCCATCCATCCATTCCATCCATTCATTTCATCCGCCCATCTCACCCATCCACGTCATCCATCCGCATCAACCTTAATTAAGATATCTTTCCCACTTGTCAATTCATGCAGATGCCGTCATCTTTCTTCACACGTACGTGCAATTATCAAAGGTACGCCATATCTTTTCTTATCACATATTTGATTTATTTCATTCTATTCATTTACTGCTATGCATGTACCGGTCATTATTACCCGAATCTCTACCTATTCTTTACGACATGTGAGGACACATGTCATACTTTAAGTAGGGGGCGGGGTAATCCATCTTTTAAAATCTGTCTTTTCGCCACTGCCATAACTGCAAAATAATCTTTCTTTAATACTTTTCTGGTACTTTCCAAATATGATCGCATGTCCTTCTTTATTGCATAATTACGATTAAGATTGCTTGTTCAAAAAGTTCATTTTTGGAAAAAGAAAGAAATGTGACGGCATGAAAGAAGAAAAACCAGAGCAGAAAGGGAAACAGAGAATTTGAACCTTCAGCAAGGAATTGAGTTCAGCTAAAGGAAAACTACAAACATGGGTGGTCAGTTGGTGCGACATGAGCCTATAGCTCATGAAATGTTATTGCAAAATCCGCAAACAGTCCACGCATTCAGCCTCTGTGGGTGGTTAAATTATTTCTTGAGCTTAAATGATTTTGATGAGGAGGCTGCTAGAGAATTTTTGAGAACCCTTTCTGAAGGGGAAGCCACCGTATGGGGTCTAACGGTTGTTGCAACCGAAAACAGAATTGCTAAAGTAACTGGGCTTCCAGCCGTTGGAGAAAACTTTTCTTTAGACGCTGCAGCTACAAGGGCTGAGTTTTCAATGTCTACTGATGGACCTCTGGAAGTCTCCAAGCAGGGATGCAAGTGCATATCATTGTCTCCTCCTTATTCAGAGTATGCTACTTACATAATCAGGTATTTGACCTGTGAAGGCCGTTTTTCCTATCTGCATTCTCATCATTTTAAATTATTGAGCCATATGAGGCATGGGTTAGTTATAAATATTCTGAATTTCTTGTTAAAATTTTTAGAACAAAGTGCCCACGGAACTCAATAGGGGAAAGATAATTCTGTCGCTCATCATGGCCTTATTAAATTACTGATTGAGAGCTCTTTGAGGGATGTCTCACCTCTCTCCTAGCAACAATTTGTTGCCCAAAAGAGTTTGCAAATTCCACAACCCCCTAGGGTACTTACCCCACGACCTCAGAAAAAGAAGAAAGAAATTGCATCTACCTATAAAACAGGGCAAGGGTCATCTACTCCTGTAGCACCTGGTCCTGCAGTTTTCGCACCTGAATCCTCTGCTAGGGTACAAACTAGGTCTGCCACTAGGAGAGAGAAGGGAAAAACAAAGGCAGGAGGGTCCCCAAAATCTGACCCTCATTCTCAGAAAAGGCAATGCCCTTCTCTTGCAGCACCTTCCTCTGCAGCTGTTTCTCCTACAACAACACCTGTTGCTATTACTAGTTCACCGTCATTCTTTGGTAGGGCAAAGCCCTCTGAACAAACAAGGAAGAGGAAAGCTACCGAAACACCTCCTGCAGCCGCATTAGTGCTTAGAAGGGTTTCCGCAAGGAAACAATCTAAGACCTCCCCTGCTTCACCGCAACCAGAGGTGATTGTAATTTCAGAAGGGTCTGTTGAGTCCAAATTTAATGTTTCTCAGAATGTGTCCAAGAATGCTACCCAGAGTTCGTTCGTTCCTGAAGAGGAACAAGTTGAGACAAAAGAAACAGGGCATAATGAGCAAGGGTTACCAAATCTTGATGATTTGGCTACTGCTGCTATGCAATTTTCGGAGGAAGCACAAACTTCTCCACCGCAGCAACAAGAAGAATTTATCTTGCAGCAAGAGCAAGAATAGACTGAACAATTGAATGTGCCTAGTGAAGTTGTATTTCACCCTGCAATTTGTAAAGCCATTGTTGTGTATAAGAAAACATTTTTAATTGAGTTTCTGGAATATGTTAAAGCTAATTGGGAAACAGTTACATTGCAAACCCTGACTTTCCGATACATAGCCCAGACTGACATGCAACAAAATCTATGAGAAATAGAAAAGAAGAAATTGAAAAAGAAAATTGAAAGTCAGAAGTAGGAAATTGCTGAGTTGAAAGCAAAAATGGATGAAATGTTAAAAGTAACTGGTCAGATTATGGAATGTAGACCACCACCCAGAGTTTATGCTCTGTGCCTTAAAGAATAGTTTTTATGGTTCCAATTGATGAGAATTTTCAGAAACCAAGATCCTATAATTCATACTGCTAAGGAATTCTATGAAGCATACCAGGCAGCCCCTAATTGGTTAAGGAATTCTTTGTGTGAATTCTATTTGCATGGCTTTTTAATACAATTTGAAATAGAATGGAATCCTCTTCTATATATTGGTGATATTTATTTGAGAGCATTTATGTCATGGGCAGCAAATGAGGCGAATTATGGCAGGCAGTGGGAAACATATGAGGAAGTTGAGAAAACAGAGCCTGTTCCATTACGTTCTCAAAGTTCAAACCCCCATGCAATGTTGAAAGATTGGTTTACTCTGACATATGGTATTAATAATGTTTCAGCAAGAGAGAAAATATTTGATATCAGAAAACAAGTATATGATGAATTCTAGACACAACAATATTCATTTTGGAAATTGACATTCACCAGAAGTGAGAAAAGATGGGAGAGATTAACTGTTGGGTTAAGAAAGTCAGAACCACATGGTCCCCTAAATTTCACAGCAGCTCTCAAACGAACCAGCAGATATATTCAATTGGGACTTCAAACAAGATTTAAACTGTGGTTGCCGCTGACATTCAGACCCCCTGTGCCAATGTGGCCACTTTATCCTCACCAGACTACAAATCTTAACAATGAATTAGAAGACCAAAGGTATGAAAAATGTCAGGATTTCAGAAGATTTTATTACAAGTTTAAAAATCCATTTCAGAGTCATGTAGCAACCACCGACTTCAGAGAAACCACCAGGAAAGTTAATGCTGGAGGACCAGCATTGGACTAAGTAGGGGGCAGTGATGAGTTTAAAATATGCTCATAATTTGGATGTTATGATAAACTTTTAAATGCCTTTACTTTTGTTATTTCATGGATGTTCAGACTTTGTTGAAACCTTTTTTTGGGATATCCTGTAGCAAGATACTTTTATATTCCTGCAGCTCATTGTGTTGACTTGATTGCATTTATTGCCCCGTTGACTCCCTAAAATGACTGGTATATCGTATATAGTTTTTTTGAATGATGAAGTAGATTTAAAATATGTGATTAATGAATAGATATCGTGTATGTGCCATGCGCCTTTTTCTGTTGCCTGTTAACTTTTGTTTCGTAGGTTGTTGAAGATCGATCGAGTCAAGCGCAGCCGATTTCGGCCTTGCAGTAAAGTCCATTTCCTGCACGACTTCGAGGGAGCTCCGGCAAAGACTCTGTGACCGAAACCATGGGAAAGAATTTTAATGTCAGTCAATTTGGAAAGAGTGGAGCGCTAAATTCTCTCTGGATCAGGTTGAACGCATAAATTTATTTATGGAGTTTGTTCCTTGATTCGGGGATATATTTTACTTCCACGTCTTTCCTTGATGGAGTTAGTTAGTTAGTTTCTCTCCTGTTTTTAAATAAAGTTCTCATCCTGTGCGAGAAAAAAGGAGAAGAGAGTTGGAATAAGATAGAATCAGAGTAGTAGATATCATGTAAGAATCAATATGATAATGAAAGACAGAATCTGTTTAACGAGAGACAGAGTTTGTTGTTAGTTTCCATATCAACAAAACAATGTATATCATTTTGTTTTTATGAATAAAGTTCAATGAAGTTCTGAGTTTAGCATCTGCGTAATCAGGAGATGCTTGCTAAGGGGGCCCACTTAGTAGGTATCTGTAGCTAGTTAGTTAGTTGTTATTTCTTGTTAAGCTTCAGTTTGCTTTCATCTTTAAAGTTTTTATACAAACTCAGCTTTACATTGCTCCTGCAACACAAGGAATCCATCATTGTGCTTGTTCCTACAGCATAAGGCCAGTTCATAGTTTGTGTTTCAGTTGTAGTTATCATGATTTCTGTTTTAATCAAATCATAGTTGAGTTAAAGAGCTTTGCATTACCTTCCTGTAGCGTAGGTAGAATTTCTTTCTAATATGTATTTCTACTAAGATTTGACCAAAATGAGTTCCTAGTGCATATATTTTGCTGTGCCATTTAAAGTATATTGTGATTTTCATATCCTTTTGTGGGCGCGACCAACTACCATCATTAGAAGACTACTTAGGTTCAGATTGGTCAAGAAGTGTTACGGAAAAGGAAAACACTTCAAGAATTCACCCACTGCGATCTCTTGGACCTATAGGAACAGTCTTCAGTTGCATTGAGTATTGCTGAAGCTAAATACATTGTTGCAAGTGTTGCATCAAGAGAAGCAGTGTGGTTTCTCAAAATTGTTGTTATGTTGTTTTGATTTATTATCAAGGTTGTATAGAGATGCCTGACAATTCAATGTTTTATGACAAGACAATCCTGTGTTGCAGATGTTCTCACCAAGTCTCTTGAAGCTTGAGTACTTAAAAAGATAAACTTGGAGTTGTGGAGAACACCACCTTGGTTGAGAGGGAGTCTCAACCTCAGTGATACATTATGTTGTATTAACCACCCTCTACGAGAAATGTAAGGTGGTAGTGTAATCTTCTCAAGGAGAAGAGTAACTGTTACCATCCTCTGCGGGCAATGTAAGATGGTAGAAAAGATCCTCTCCACCCTCTGCAGGCAATGTAAGGTGGATCCAGTCTATGCTTGTGTGCGAGTTGGAAGACTATGTTATGTAGTTCCATTCTATGCTTGTGTGCAAGATGGAAGACTACAATATTCTGATTATGTTTATTCCATTCTTTGCTTGTGTGCAAGATGGAGCACTATGTTTATTAGATTCCATTCTATCCTTGGGTGCAATATGGAAGATTATGATGTTACATTCTTCTTTGGGAGAAGACTGAGGTAAACGCAATGAATGATGGATATGCGTGATGGATGGCATGGAAAGACTCCATGATGTGCATGAATAATTGTGTATATATTCATGACTTGCAAGTGTGCATGTTAAAGTTTTGGATTCACCCTCCACAGGTAGTACAAGATGGATGCTATGGGCTACTATTTGTGGCTACTTGTTGTGATCCTCTCTAAGGAGTATTTGAAATTGACAACTAAGTTCCAATTACAATTTAAACATTGTATGTATTACTTAGGGCTGGGCCCTAATCTTGCAACCTAGTTGTAAGATTGTCTTTCTCCCTAGTTAAGAGGGAGTGTTGATTGTAACTAGGTAGAATGCAGATTCCAATTTCCTTAAGGCAACATTGGAATCCGCCAAGGGTTGGGCCCTTCTCTCCCTTCTCACATGCCACACTAAAGGGAAATGTGTTCCCTCTAATAGGGCCGACCCTATAACTAAAAGACACATGCCACTCAAAAGGGAAACATGTTCCCTTTAATAGGGCCGACCCTATAAAGTAATAAAACAAATAAAAAGGGATCAGCACCAAGCCAACCTCAAATAGGTCCTCTTGCCTCATATAAATAAAAAACTACTTGACCTCCTTAACACAATGACATCACATGTGATAATCATTCTACAAGTGCGAAAATCAGAAAGAAATAATTATTCTAAATGCAAAGTGAAGGAAGAGTGTGCATTGAGGCTATTGTTAATAGAAGGGTGAACTTCACAATTTGAGACCATTGGCTATTAAAAAGAGAAACCAAATTTCTTACTAGATAGTTCAATATATGTAAAAGAAAGAATAGAATGAATAAATCATAGAACAGGGTAGAGCAAAGACTATTCATTAATTTCAGGTGAAATACATAAACTTTGTGACTAAACTAAAGCATATGAATCTGATTTGGTAAACTATTCTTCACCGCCACCTATTGACTGGGATCTACTCAGGTTCATAGCTAATGCAAGTCTATAGATATCATACGAAATAGCTAAATTTATGAAGAATATGCTAAACTATAATCTTTCGACAGTTGCTCAAGGAAGCAATGTTAGCCTACATAAAAGGAGTTCAAACAGTTCTTTTTTGGGGTAACGAAATTGGTCTGTTTTGAGCTTCGAATGAAAATAGAAGATCTCAATCGCACAAACATTATGATTGAGACTGTAAAACTGAAATGATAATACCAACCATGACCAGAAATCACTGCTAATCTATAAGCGGTGGTAAGGATGACAAACCCTAATAATCTAAAAGGAGAAGTTCAAACAGATGTTGAAAAGGTCTGAAAGTTGTTTGGAAGTTATCAGAAAATCGCTTAGGGTAATGAGATTGGTGTGTTTGGAGGTTGGAATGAAAATATAAGATCTCAATCACACATGCATTATAATCTGCTCACTTCGTTTCAAACCCAATGGCCAAAATAATGTGACTGTAAAAAATGATATCATAGAAAGTGATTGAAGATTTACCTGAAAATAGCTTTGAGAATGAAGAGCTTAGGGCAATGAGATTGGTCTGTTTCGAGATTGGAATGAAAATATAAGATCTCAATCCCACATGTATTAAAGCTCACTTTCTTTCAAACCCAATGGCCAAAATAACCCGACTATGCAAATGATGTGATAGAAAGTGATTGAAGATTTACCTGAAGAGCGAAACCGTCCTTTTTTTCCAAAACCGCCTAACGACTTGATGGTCTGGTTGCGCGAAGAGTCGTAGGAAACAAGTTTTGTTGTTAATAAATATTTGAAATGCATGAGTTCCCATGAAAATTTGCAGGATCGGTTGGAATGGGCGTATTTCAAAGGTGATCTAAATTAGCGAAGGTGGTGTGTTTTGCTGTTAATTGTCAACTCCAAATCAACCAATCATGGGACATTAGGGAGGGCCCACCACATGAGTGGATTTCATCAACTTACACCTTCTTACAAAAGAACACACCTCAAATCAGATTCTGTTTTATGGGAAATTGTTTCCACCGCTTTCTCAGCTAAGTAATTCCTTATTTCAACACTTTTTTCAATGGCATTTGATAATTTTTAACTACCTTTACGAAGTTTAAATAATGTGTAATGATTAAGATTTCTTGATATAGTGAGTTTTGCTGTATTGGTGAAAATCATAGTAACACTGAGGATGCACTTTTGGTTGTATTTATTAATTAAAAAAGGTGTTGTATTCTGATTTACAAATAATTAATTAATAGAGTCATAGTGCATTCTAGGTGTTGCATAAACATTTCCATCCTAATAGACTTGTAGAAAAATAGACGTTTAGATTTGCAAGTGTAGACTTGACCCAAGTCACTTCTATAGTCATGGATTTAAACCTTCACTTTTAGAACTCAAACTCCAAATAAAATCGTTGCTAACTACTTCACTAGCTATTATCAATTGACTTAGCACTTGTTGATTTATCGGATTTGTTGTTGTATTTAAGGATATTCACTTACTCCTTTGAAATCAAATAGGGATCATCTACAAAATCATAGGGAATTCTCATTGAGCACAACTAGGTTTTTATATTGGAGAATAAAATAGTCTAGCACCATTGACTTTAGAGCACTTTGTCCTAGAACCACTACCCTTAATCATTTGCACAACCATGTAAATCTAGTTTGTTAGGTGTATCACCAAGAAAAACATGACCCTTATAATTTGGTAAATTCCTCCAATGTGTTTTTAAACACTAATTATCCTTACAACAAGTAAACCCCTAAAATTAAGGCTAGTGAATTACATTATACAACCTCTTGCTAGTTTAGATATATTTGCATCAATTCAAATCTATTCTATCATCAAATTCATATTCATGGAGGTGAACTCTAGTACAAATAATCGATAACTTGAAAAATTAGAGATTTTTATCTATGTTAGCCCCAAAGATCCATATGTGAGTAAATTGCTTCTTGGTATTTAATACATAACTTATCCATCATCAAATCCTTAGCTAAGTTTAAGACATCAAATTTAGAATTTATTTTGTTATTATTGATCTCTAAATTTGCTTATGGAGATAAAACCTTATGGAAAACTCAGTGTTGGGGAACCTATGTGTTTTCATTGAATGACCTATGGGATTTTAGAAGTCATCTCTTCATTCATTGAGAGGGAAAAGGGAAGGAAGGAACATAAAAGTAAATCTAATCTAAGGAGATATGCCTGAATTGATATTTTTGTTAGATAATTAGCACAAAGAACTTCAAATACATGCAATTCTAAGGCCCATTCAACAATCTAAATGCCCTAAAAATTTTGCAGGATACATTTAAAGGCTTTTTAAAACATGAAGCAAAGCACACCAAAAACATCTACCAGAAAGAAAGAGTGTATAACATGATTCAACTAGCAAAGATTAGGTATACGTTATAAGTGTTAGGACTGAATTTGAAATTGCACAAAAAACTATCAATGCACATTGAACAAAATAGTCCCAGAGGCCTAAGGCATAGTTTGATTACATTAATTCAGAAGAACAACAACAGTTTTGAGGCTAAAAGTCCTGTATATAAACTTTATCCCTATATCTCTAGAAAATAAAAATTTAGAGCCTTTGTTCATACAAGCATTCCTCAAATAGAGGAGAACCTAACTTCTTGTTGTTGGAGACAAGAAAATACGATGATAATTCACCAGCTAGCACTCCATCATCATTTTGAACATTCATCAGACATCGTGAAAGAAATAACTGCTTTCGGCCCCTGGCACAAACAATTCACCTTTTTGTTAATCGGATAAAAAAGGGCCCCTAATTGCTCCTCTGCAACAAATTCTTAGACATATTTGGAATGACAACCCAAAATTGGTTCGAGGCCACTCATTACACTACTTGCATTCCATGAGAACCACCCAAAATTTTTGCTAACCGAACACATGGAACTTCCGACAACTTCCTTCGAATGACACGTGGTAGTAGGACGGGGAGTTTCGTCTTTCGACAAAACTACAACCCAAAAAGTCCCGCAAGGATACCACGTGTCTTGAAATATGTGTCCCATCAAAAGGTGGGCCAGGCTCTACAGGAAAGAAAGAAAGATGCTATGTGGCACTCAGGCGAGGCTCTACAGCGAAGATAAAAGAAAACCATCCAAAAGGCGCGTTGTGCCAACACATGGCGGGCGAGCATGAACTATAGTCCAATGCATCTCCAACTTAAACTAAAGCTACACTTATACAAAATGAAAGGGAAAACCTTTGCAAGGTGATGTGAATTATAAATTCACAACTTTTGGTGACTTCTAGGGTAATCCTTCCTACGAGATGTCAATACCCAAAAAATTATGTTTTCGTAAACCAATCTTATGCATTTGCTCTGGAGAGTTGGTTGAGGGCCTACTGTAATGATAGCCAATCATCTTCTGAAGGTAGAACCTGGGATTTAAGACTTTGATAATTATGATCCAACTCAATGATTTGCTTGAAAGGAAAATTACTTAGCTCATTATGGATTAATTCAAAGAGAGTATGGAGTTGAGCTAGGGGTGGATCAATTCCTCAACTTTGTCTGCATCAGGAGGATTTCTTAGAGCCCAGAGATATGATTGATCTTGTTCCTACCTTTCTATCAAGTCCATAACTTGCCCGATTTTCATGATTGAATCATTAGGAAGAAAAGGCAAGGGTAGGCCAAGACTTATAAAGCATTCAAAATGTTCCTACATGAGCAACTGAGGATTTTAGCATTGTCAAACTAGACATGGTCTAAACATCCTCTTTATTGCAATTTAAAAGCACATTAGCTTTGCTAGCCATCTCCTTATGATCTTCAATTCCCGTAGCAGCTAATTCCTTATTGAAGGCAATATATAACCAACTCACTAGCTTTTGAGAATCGAGAATTTTAGGTGTAGTGGACTGTATGACCCGATCAATAGTTCTATTTGCTTTTTTACATAGGGTCTGAGCATGTGCTAAGAAATTAAGGGCTGGTTGCAAAAATGGAAATAATTGCTTCATCTTCTCCCAATTAGAAAAATACAGCTCTCGTATTATAGGGGTAAAATCTATATGGGGAGCAAGAGGGAGAATGGAAGGATTTGAGAGGAGGTTGATCTTTTCTTCCTTCTATTCTAGCTTCTCATACAACTCTTTCATCTTCTGGGCTACATCAAACACTTAATGTTGAAACGCTAGGATCCTCAAGCCTTAATCCTGGACTTTTTTCGGCATCTGACTATGATTACTACATTCACTCTCCAAAGCTAGCCTTGCATCCTGAAGCTCCTTACCAAATTGGGTCTACTTATCTTGTAGCTCCTAGAATGTCCACTCTTTTACCCTTCTCTCCTCTGCAAGGAGAACCTGTGTACTATTCAACTCTAGATAATATTGATCTTTTTCTTTAATGGCAGGTTGCAGATAAGCTTGGATTTGAGTCATATCCAAAAAAATTGCCTAAATCTGCAGAAACTCTTGTTCCTTATCATGGAACTCTTTGGTTAACTTATTTTTTGCAACCTTCTCTACCCGCAACTGGGTTTCCATGTTATTCAATGCACTCTGAAGCCTTTCTTTCTCCACTTTCTCCTATTGCATAGTAGACTGAAGTCAAGCGATTTCTGCCTCTCTAGCCTTTTCTTCTTTTTGCAAATGCTCAACTATGGCCTTAATCGCATCCAATTCGGTTGTGACTTTATCTAAGTGTCAAGTATGCTTCAAGTAATCAGATGACACCACTCTCTGAGTTTCTTCTATGAGCTCTACTTTATTCTATGGTTGTGCCTGCTTTAAGTTGATGCTAATGGTGTGCACTGAATAGACCTCTAGATGTATTTGTCCTATCTATTTGATGGCATTAGACATCATAGTTGCAAATAATAGCTTTTCATGATCCTCACTATAGAGTGTCTATATTCTAGGCTCATCATGCTACTAAGAATCTTTTGCTTTTCTTTTATGTATCCTCTGAGCTTGAGAGAGCCTAGCAAAATTTGCATGTTGTATGAACTCAGCTGGAGAAGGGATCATTTTCCCTGCAAAGGGGACCCCAGGTGGAAGAACAAATGGAATTGGGGCTATAGGGTCTAGCGATTGAGTTTGCATGAGTAGGGTGAGAGTAGTAGGGGAGAATGGAGGGATTCCCTATAGAGAACCAATAGGAGGGGAGGGAAGAAAGGCAACACTCGATGATACCGAAGGTGTAAAACTTGCAAAAAAAGTCTAAAACTTGTGCTATGAAAGTCGTGGATTTTGATTGAATTGGGGTCATGGTAGAGAGGGAAGCACTCACTACTATGCTTAATAATGAAACACCAGTGAGGATGAGACAACAAGGCTAGTAGATGTGGAAGCGGATTGGGATTGCATAATGACTATAGACGATACCGCCATGGCAAGGGAAATGGATACAACAACAAAACTATGCAAGGATGAGGCCGCGAGCATAACCAAATATTCAGAAGAGAGGAAAGAGGCAGAAATGTGTACCTGAGCCGAAGAGGTTGTTGATGTGACTAAAACATGGGTTGTAGTAGGTACTTGTGGTTGAACACTTCTCGGGGAATTGGTTATATTTTGTCCCCTCTTCTAGGGAGCCATGCTAGCACTTGGGAAACTCTAAAATTGGGATGCTTCGCTGGGCTACTTCCTTGACACTTACGAGTGAGGTCTGCTAATGGAATTCTTTATAGCTTCATATACATAGTCATAGGTTCATAGACTTGTGTAGATGGTCTTAATTCAATCCACTTCCCTTTTTCCCCTTGTGATATTATTTCTTGTAAAATAACTAGTTCATCAGTGTTACTTGGGGGAGGATCATAATCCTCCTCAATATCGTTATTGCATTTTTTCCATTCCTTCTCAAACACCTCGTCTGTGGGAAGGTTACCAAGTCCTATTCTGGTTTGTTGAATTTCCTACCTATACGTCCAAAGGGCTAACCTCTTTTCCTCCAGCCAATTATCCTCATCCATCTTCTTGGTGAGAAGGAGAGGTAATTTTTCTAGGGTCTACTTTCCCTGTTGGTTTATAGAATTGTAACCAGAGTGACTGCTCTTCTTTGGGAATGAGATCTAGTTTCACATATAATTTAGGATCTTCTTGAGGTGGGTTTATCCAGGCCTCCCAAGATTCGTGTGGCATGTGAACTATGGGTATCTTCTTCTTCAACGGGTAGCCATCTGGATCATAACTCCATTTATCATCAATAATACAAACCCCAACTAAACTAGCTTTGAGGTAAGTAGTCCTACCTGAAGCCTCTTTTCAAGAACAATGGGGCCTAAAATCTTATGATCTTGAGTTATGGCAGTTTCATGCCTTCTTGAGCCGATGCGGAGCTCAAATACAACTAGCTTCCTAAATTTTTTGAAGGCTAGGGTATGTTTAGTGATGCAGGTTGGGAGGCGAAAAGGATCTTTTGTAAAACCATGAACTAAAAAAAGAAAAATCTTAACCCAAGAACTAGTCACAACGGGTTTGGCATGATGTCATCTAGCCAATTTGGTCTTTGGAGAAGCAGGTAACTGAATCTAGGTCTTTCTTAACCAAACCTTGTAGGACAAGATTCAAGAGGGAATCAGAGAGCGCATATGAATCATGCGTAGCGGAGAAAAGATGGGTCCATATGGTTGCAAGTTTCTTCTTCTTTTGGTTATCAAATATTGACTACTAGAGACTTTGGGTCATTCTTCTTTTTCAACATCCTCTCACAAGCACATTCTCTGAGATTCTTTCGATGTTCACGCAGGTCTAGGTCATAAACCTCTTCACACCTATTTATGACTACGGAGGAATTTTTCGTTATGGCTTTCACCTTCAACCTTTTTTTTGCATGAATAGGTTTTAGGTGCAAGACATGGGAAGCATAAGATATGTCTCCAAACATGTTCACATAGGGGTTAGTTGTGGAATAGCATGTGATATCATCTGGAATGATTTCCTCTGTAGCCATCCTTTTGTTCTAAGTTTTAAAGTTTCACTTCAATGCAAATAAAAGTTTCCTTTGCAGGACACTATGTTTGCATGCACACCTTTCAAAGTTGTTAATCTTCTTTGAGACGCTACAACCCTTGGTTTTCATGCCAAAGTTAATTATGCATTATGCCTGATTCATGCACCACTTAAGATATTTGTGTGAGTTTAATTCACACGCTTCTTGCACAGTTGCCACCTCAACAAAGTTGAAAAGATAATACGCTTTTGCCGCCATCACCTGAAAGGTCCAGATAACTTTATTGGAAAAAGAACATTTCTAGCTTATTGAATATTTACGACAATCTATTGAACATATATGAGTGAGGAGATACTTAAGATTTCCCACAATAAGGAAATTCTACGGATGGAAGTGTGGCTCAAGCTCATGCCTTGCACACTTCTCAATCCTTTGTACTACCAGATCATAATATTTTCAATTCTTTTCATCTGTTGTAAAATGAATTGGCACTACAGAACAACTTGCACTGATTTATGAATTATTATAACTTTCTTTTAACTCATGTCATTTTCTTTCTATAAATATCCCTCGAACAAATGACCATACTCACTCAGACATTTTGGTTTAGCTACTAAGTAGTGAGAATTATGGATACAGCTATTTGTCTAGAAAGCACTAGGACTCAAGAAGCTTTCCTAGGCAACATTTCATATCTTCGCCTACATAGAATGACTGGTCATAAAAAATAGGTTCTCATTGCAGCAATTAAGTGGGTGTTGGGTGAGGACTTTGTGGGTTCTAAAGATAGATAGCATGTGAACAAGGATATTTTGTTCCCTCTTTGTGGCTTCCTTGCTTGACATCAACTTGTCAAAGCACCTCATCATTCATCATACTGAAGTGCTCTTTCCATAAATGTACCTAGGTGGACTGAATGAGGTGGTTGAGGTCATCGTTCCTTATGTGGGAATCCCCACAACCTTAGACTTGTGGTGCTTCGTTGACCCCAGTGAGGTTGTTCCATGACTTTCTTTCATTACTGGATTCAAAACCATGACCCTAGTGCAACATTGAGACTGGGTATGGCATGCTTATGAATTTCTGCTACATCTGCACTGCTTGATTCCTTTCAAGGGTGTTACTTGGTACTCTAACTTTCGAGATTACATCTTCTTGAGAATTCTTACTCCAAATGAACCTTCAATTCTCAAGGTTGTTATGCTCTTCTCTGAATCTGACTCCGAGTACATGGAGGAGGAAAAAAATGAGGAAGAAGATGAGGAAGATGCCTAGGACCTCCTTGCTACTACTCTATCCTTCTTCTTTCTCCCGTAGGTCTTATAAAAGGCCTAAGAGCCATTTTGATGTATATGTAAATAAAACTCCATACATAATATAATATAATACTTTTGTTTGCATCTGTGCCATGGCTCTTTGCTTGGAATGTATGTCTTCTTATTTCTACCTTTTACTTTATTTTACCATTCAAATGCTCTAAAAGGCTTAAGGATTTAAAAATTCAGATTCTAGACTAGGACAAAAACACACAGCCTCAAGGAAAGAGAAAACACATGCTATTTATAATATTTGCATATCTATCCCTAAATGAGGTTAATTGAAAGGCTTAAGATGGATTCCGTTAAAGAGAATCCCAAGTGCCTTACCTTGCATGTCTTCTATCTCAAAAGCGTTAAATTGTTTGCATCTGTAAATACGGAAAGGGCCTTCCCAAAGGCTAGCGCACTTAGCATGCTAACTTGGCTTAGCAGCCCATTCATTATATTTTAAAAAAGTGTCTCCTCACTTGAAACCGAGGTTTGAGCTTTTCTTATCAAACCATTTCTTAACAATCTACTTCCTATTTTCTAAAGAACATAAGGCCTTCTCTATTTCTTCCTGTAGCTCTAGAAGTTCTATTGTTGGACCTTCATAAGCTCATTCTCCTCTAACTCCAAAGACTTGAGTAGTTGACATGCTCAAATCTCTAATGGAACCAAAAATTGAGCTTCTTTTCCATGGTCAATATTATAGGGAGAAGTCTTCAATATCTTCTTTGGAGTTATGCGGTCTTCCCAGAGCGCACTCCTAAAATGCCTGTTCCATTCCCTTTTATATTTTGCCCCTATCCTTTTGATGAGTCAAATTAATTTCTTATTTGTTGACTCTGCCCAACCATTCCCTTGCGGGTAATAGTTGGAGGATTTTTTTAGGTATATATCATGATTGAGGGAAATTTGCATGACCCGAGAGCCAAAGAATGCCTTAGTATTATCTGAAATGATGGTTTTTGAAGGACCAAACCTGGTTACAAGTTCTTCTAAGAAACTTAAGATCTTTTTTTTTGTTGCATTTATTAAGGGAACCACCTCCATCCACCTAGTAAAATAATCTGTTGTAGTAAGGATCCATTTGTGACCAATAGTAGATACTAGCTTGATCATCCCTATAAAATCCAATCCCCACTAGGGAAAGGGTCTGTCTACCACTATAGGCCTCAGAGGCATGGTTGCATTTCTATGTTTGCCAACATAGAATTGACATTCTTTATACTCCTAGACCAGAACATGAGCATCATTGAAAAGGAAAGGGTGATAATACCCTACATGGGTGATTTTGATGGTTGTGGTTTGAGCTGAAAAATGACCTCCTATAGAGCCATAATGAAACTCATGCAAGGTCCTTTTTTCTTACTGAGCTTATCTACACAACGGAGAAGCACTCAATCAAAATTTCTTTTAAACAAAAATCCTTCAACTAGGCGGTAGCCACTGTTTTGCAGCTTATAGAATCTTCTCTTATTGTGTGGGAGATCAGAAGGAAACCTCCCAGTTTTATTGAACTCCACTTTGTCTTTTATCCAACACCTTTCAACCATAGACTCATAGAAAAGGATTGTTTCATCGTACTCCACTTCAGGAACTTTCGCTTCTTGAGCTAAGTACTCATAGAGACGTTTCCCCAAATTACTTTGGTGGGCCGGACATCAATGTCATACTCCAGGATTTCTGTAATCCAATTAGCTCTCTTTTAAATGATCTCCCCTTGCATTATGTATTCTCGAACACTCGGATGAGCCACATACACTGTAGTCTCATTACAAGCAATGAAATGCCTAATTTTTTTTCACTCCTTTGACAGTTGCAAATGATTTATTTTCAACGAAGTTATATTTGGCTTCATACTTCTTTAGAGTTTTTGAATGGAAAGTGATAAGTTTCTCTCCCTTTCCTTCATCATCCTTCTATGTCAACACTACAACAATGCTAAAATTAGTAGTGTAAACATACATTAGGAAAAAATTGGACAAGTGAAGTTTACCCAACATGGAGCAGATGAAATAGCCTCCTTGATATTTTTGAATGCTTCCTTAGCCTCTTGGGTCCAATTAAAATGTAAATCCTTCTTCAGCATCAAAGTAATAGGCCTAACCATTCTAGCAAAATCAAATATGAATCTGCTAACAAAATTGATTTTTCCTAGGAAAGACTGAATGCCTTTCTTATTCATAGGAAGATGAATCTCTTTAATAGTCTTCACACAGTCTGGATCAATGGATACCCCATCCTTAGACACCATATATCCTAGTACATTTCCTTGTGGAAAGGCAAAGATACACTTTTGTGGGTTGATGGAGACACCAAAATCTAAGCATGTTTTAAAAACAAGCTCCAAGTGATCAAAATGGTCCTCCTTATTCTTTGAAAACACAGTTAAATCATCTAGATATATCAAGATGATTTTACTTATGAGCTCTCTAAAAGAGATATCCATTTCTCTTTGGAATGTGGCTCAGACATTGGAAAGGCCAAAAGGAATTTTGTCATATGCAAACATTCCCCACTTCATGGTGAATGTTATCTTATGTTGGTCTTCCTGTTCAACCAATACCTAATTGTACCTAGAGAAGCCATTAAGAATTAAAAATATTTCAAATCTAGCTACTATGTGAATTTTTTTCCATAGACGGGAGAGGGTAATGATCTTTTAAGGATGCTCTATTTAAATCCCAGAGATCCACACAAAGGCGAATATCCCTATTCTTTTTGCGAATTGGTAGCAAGTTAGAAACCCATGTGTTGTGATTAATTGGATAAATGACCCAAGAATCAATCAATTTGCAAAGTTCCTGGGACATCAGGAACTCAATTTTAGGAATCAGTGACTGTTGTTTTTGTTAGACTGGTTTTGCTCCTCCAATGAGCTTAATGGTGTGTTGAATTATGTTAGGACTGTAGCCCTTAAGCTTGTCATAAGACCATGCAATTACTGCCTTGTATTTGTTACAAAAATGAATTAGTCTATCCTTGTCCCATTGAGGAATGTTCTTACTAACTTTAATCTTTTTACCATATCCCACCGGAAGATCAGTGTAATCTCCTTTATCAGCAACAAAATTTCTTTTATCATTTCTTACATCATCACAATCAAAAAGATTTTCTAATGTGATTAGGCCCTTCAAAAGCTTGTTTGACCTCAGTTGAATAACTTGATCACCATACAATTCAACAACTTCAGGTTGTAACTACTTAGCAAATTCACACATTTGTTTTATAAACATTGCTATCTATTCATCATTTTCAAAAACTTGTCAATTTAAATTGTTGTCTGGTATAGCTAGTCTAAAAATACATCTTGCTCCATCAAAATACAAGGTCCAGAGGTTTGAGGTTTGATCCTCTTCTTCTCTTTCTCTGTCTCGTGGGTATTTTGATAATTTAAGAATTATTTAATCCTCATCAAAGATCACATAGGTTCCAAGTCCATTGGCATGATAATTTCCACAGGGGTCCTCATCTATGAACTCATTAAGAAAAAACTTCCTGATCTAGGGTTCAGTCACCAATCACTTCCTCATCTTCGAGCAACTCAACACACACTTCATTTCATTTTCAATAATGGACATATGAGTTTCTTTAAAATTAATCATGGCCTCATTTTCTATAGGCTCTCTATGTAAAGGTTCAAACAATATTTTCAATTTAGCTCCATGCTTGGTTCTAAGGATCAGGTGGGACCAGTCTAGGGAGAGGTATCCTCATATTCTAGCAGTAAAATCTCTAGACAAACAAAAGATCAAGATAGGGGGATATCAATAATTACTATTTCTTGATGGACTGTGATGCTTGGACAAGCAAATAGGGTGATCAGAAGGCTTTTAATTAAACTTATAGCCTAGACTTTGTTTCCATCAAGTTGCATCACTCCTCTATTTAGGGCTCATATTCTAACTTAGACTTCAACTATTTGCTTAGGCATTACTGTAGTGTTAGCTCCAGAATCTATCATAGAATTATGGAGCAATTTATCTCCTACGATAAGAGTCAGAAAGAATGGAGGAGGTTTTGGTTTACCTACCTTGCCATTATCATAAAATTCTCCTTCATTAGTGAGTATTGTAGATGATTGTGATTGAATTCCAGACAGTAGCTCTTTTGCCTCTTGTGCTTGATGAATTTTTTGTGGATCTTATCAAACACTTTTTTGCTTCACCAAGTGCTTCTGGTAAATGAGTCTTTTGCTCTAGAATTCAAAGAATGTCCCATAAGGACACGTTGGCAGGAGCCTTCTTTAATTGTTCCACCACATCAAGAACCATAGGAATGGGATCTCTTGACTCCTTAGGCTTGTAGGGCATGAATTGCTTGTATTTCTGAAAAGTGGAAGCTACAACGGGCTACCTGTGAAACTTATCTAGACTCAATTTTGACTGTTGAACCACAGGTTCTCCTATAAAATGGTGTTTTGAGTGGAGGTTATAGTTGCAATACCCTAAAAATGGTCAACTAAACCATGGGCCCCTAATCTTGACTACATCACCAAGGTCCTAACCAAAGGAAACTAAATTAATCTTGAGCATCTAATTAATTAATTCCTCAATCATCAATGTCACATGCCAAATAAATCACTCTATATTAATTAAATGTTTATTTAATTAATTAATCATTCCAAGTAAATCATTTTAATCAATTTTCCTACTTATTTAATTAAATATCCTAGCATATTTAATTAATAAATCAATTTTCCATTAAATTTGCAAAAAGGAATTAAATTGAAAAATCTTAGAAAAGCAATTAAATCAATTAAATCTCAAAATTGAATAAAAATATGGAATTAATCAGTTTTTTTGATTTATCTTAATTTTAGCTCAATTTCCTTTAAAACTGAGAAAAGTAGCCAATCACATGAATTCACTTGTATTGTCCTTCCTCTTGGAGAATCTCGGCCGCTCATCATTAATCGATATTTAACCGTTGGCCTCTCTCTAGATTTTCTATAAATTCAGGCTCTCATCTCTCAATCAGTTTACCCTAGAGATTTATTGTTATTATGTTGTTTTTTCTCTAGAGTCATTGAGAATATTGTTCTTTGATATTATTTCATTTTAGCTTTTTGCATATTTAGTTTAATCATTCATAAGTTAGTTTTACATATATAGCTTAATCTTGCATATCTAGCTTAATCTTGCATCTATCTAGCTTAATCTTGCATCCATTTAGCTTAATTTTGTGCTCATATAGATTAAATCCTTTTTATTGATGTAGTCTAGTCATTGGTATTGCTTACACAAATCTGAGAGAAAGTCTATACTCGCATCTTTTAGAAGGCAATAGGTCGATTTGTTATGGTTTTTTATATTCATGATTATATTTGTCTAATCCTGCATGCAATGATTTATTGAAGTGTTTGTACCTTACAACTTGCAAATTACCACTTTTCACACACACAATAGTTAGATTGTACCTAGGGCGCTTTAAAGATGATGTGGAAGCATCATTTGTAAATATCGTTTCTTTGCCTTCCATCCATGAGAAAAGGACACGATCTGGGGTGATTTTTGCCTCTTTCTCCATGGACATACTCTGTATTTGAGTTGTAAGCGCAACGTTCTCCATCCCTGGGGAAGCATATACTCCATCTTGTGGCTTCATTCCTTGACTTCTTTGTTCTGCAACCTTTTTCTGCAAGTTCCCCCTTGGGCAATTTCATGGCATGTGAGTGTCATTGCAGGGGAAGCATGAAGAGTTTGTATCATCTACTAAGTTATTCAACCTGCTACCAACTCCCTATTTTGAATAGGTAGTATGACCTACAAAGGAGTTGGAATAGGTACAATTTGATTGCAAGGTTGCATCTGAGTTGCCTTTGTGCCTCCTTGAAACTAGTTTTGCTGATACAGAGGTCTTTCTCCTTGGTTATTCTGAAAAGGGGGCATAGCAGGGGCTGATTTCTGCCTTTTGAGGTTAATTATTTCATTTGAAAAGGTCCTTAATAAGTTTTTCATGTCACTTACTTCAACAAATAGGGAAGTGGAAGCAAAGAGGCTAGTTTGTTGGGCATTTGGATAGACATACATGGACTGTGGCGTAGATGTACTCGGGAGTGCTTGACTTGTCAATTCAAGAAATACTAGCATGGGTGGTCTCGAAGGGAGCTTTCTTGCATGAATAAGGTTATTTTCTACTTGCACTGTAAGCTCATAGGCATCTGAGAGGGTACAACAACCTAAGGATTGAATCATAACATATATATATATATATGAATTGAAATCTTTAAGGTAGAAAACAAAAGCCATATCTGTAGGAGGATGGACTATTGTAGGTATCCTTAGCCAAGTTTTTTGAAACCTAGTATTAAAATTAGTGACAACTTCTTGAGGGGCCCGCTTAATAGTGATTAAATATTGTAACAAAGAAGATCTATCTCCCTTTTCAATGAATCACTCAAAAAAATGATTTCCCAATTGATCCCAATCATCTATTGAATTTGGCATGAGAGACCTATACCAATCCTGCACTTTTCCTTTAAAAGAGGCTGCAAGCAGCCTCAATGCCACATTTTTTTGTGTGACATTGTGCACGGTACATACATCAATGACATCTTGCAATTTCTCCCTAGGGGTTTTAGAGTCCTCTTTAGTAAATTTTGGCAAAGATTTTAATGCAGAAGTAGGAATAACATCCCATTGGTTAGGAAGAGCAAGTGGAATAAGAGGACCCCCATTGTTCCATGTCATGAAATTTCTAGGAGGAGGAATTGCCATTAGCACTGGGGCTTGAACAGGGATTTCTGCACCTCCTCTTGATGCTCTAGGTTGGACTGCTACTAGAGGTGGTACCAATAGATGTGGATTTAACAAAGTTTGGCTTCTAATAACACGCCTATGGCTCATACACACACTTTAGATATAAGAAAATTTCGGTCCCACTAGGCATGCCAAAAAAGAACTATTGATATCAAAAATTATTTATGGAGATACAACCTTATGGGAAACTTAGTGTTAGGGAACCTATGCATTTTCACTGAAGGACCTTCGGGATTATAGAAGTCGGCTTTTCATTCATTGAGAGGGAAAAGGGAATGAAGGAACATAAAAGTAAATCTAATCTAAGGCGATGCACTGGAGTTGATATTTATGTTAAACAATTAGCACAGAGAACTTCAAATACATGCAATTCTAAGATCAATTCAATAATCTACATGCGTTGAAAATTTCTCAAAATAAATTTAAAGACTTCTTAAAACATGAAGAAAACACACATGAAACATATACCAGAAAGAAAGTGTCTAGAACATGATTCAACTACAAGAGCTTCAGTATACACTACTAGAGTTAAGACTGAATTTGAAATTGCAAGGAAAACTATCAATGCACGCTGAACAAAATAGTCCGAGAAGCATGACGCATAGTTTGATTACTTTAATTCAAAAGAACAACAACAGTTTTGAGACTGAAAATCCTACGTAGAAACTTTATCTATATATCTCTAGAAAATAAATGTTCAAAGCCTTTGTTCATACAAACATTCCTCCTGAAATAGAGGGGAACCTCACTACCCACTGTCGAAGACAAGAAAACACCATGATAATTCACCAGCTGGCACTCCATTATCATTTCTCACGTTCATCAGACATCGTGTAATAAATAACCGCTTTCGGCCCCTAGAACAGATAGTTCACCTTTCTGTTAATCGGATCAAAAAGGGCCCCTAACCACTCATCTACAATAAATTCTTGGACATATCTGGAATGGCACCCCAAAATTGGATCGAGGCCACTCATTACACTACTTTCATTCCATTAGAAACACCCCAGATTTTTGCTAACCGGATGCATGGAACTTCTCGCAACTACCTTGGAATGACATGTGGCGGTAGGATGGGGAGTCTCATATTTCAGCAAAACTACAACCCAAAATTGCAAGGAAAACTATCAATGCACGCTGAACTACAACCCAACCCAAAATGTCCCGCAAGGGTACCACGCATCTTGAAATATGCGTCTCGTTAAAAGATCGGCCAGGCTCCATGCGAAAGAAAGGAAGATGCCACGTGAAACTCGGGCAAGGCTTTACATGGTGAAGAGAAAAGAAAACCATCCAAAAGGTGCGGCGTGCCAACCCGTGGCGGGCGCGCACAAACTATAGTCTGGTGCATCTCCAACCTAAAAGAAATCCACACTCAGACAAAATCAAAGGGAAAACCTTTGCAAGGTTATGTGAATTATAAATTCATAGTTATCAAGACCTAACTCATTACCCTTATGTTTACCTTTACAAAGCACATAACCACACAAACGACCAAGTCTAAAGAGGTAGAAACCATGGGAAATGACTAATGTTATTTTCAAATCATGGATTTAGGATGTCTAATGTTATTTTCAAATCATGGATTTAGGATGTGAAAACATGATAACTTTAGCTTTTGGAAAAAACTAGTTCATTAAATGAGTCAAATTAGGTGCTAAGATGATTAGAAAACCAAATCTTCACTATAATTAGATAAAGCTATGTTTTTTCTTCATTTTAGTTAAAGACTCCATTTTCAAATAAGAATGAGTTGGGTTTTGAACCATCATGTACTTGTATGCATGGTTGTTGAAGACTTGTGATAATCTGAAGCATCTCTTGGAAGAAATAGACTTGTCTGCAAGCTTAAGAACTTTTTTATTTTTTCAAATTTGGTAAGTTCACCACTTACATAATAAAATACCATATCTAAAACAACCATTTCCTCCTTGGTTTTCATTAAGAGTGGTGAAATATTTCTCTAAAAAGTAAACTATTTCTCTAACAAGAAGAGAACTCATAGATGTTCATGCAAAATAAAAAAATTGAAAGGTTTTTTATATTTATTTCCACTTCTAACCATTGCTAAGTGTTTCCACACTCATTGGAAATGTGTTTGAGATTATCTGTACTAACTTTTGTGACTATACAAGGGTTGTGTTAGGTCCCAAAAATTGTGAGTGCACAATCCTAAATCTTTTACCTCCCCTCAAAGCTAGAGATTTTTCTTCAATAAAGTAAATAGAAGCCCATCATAGACTTAAGACAATTAAATGCTAACTATGAGAGTAGGTTATCTGTGCTACACTTTGAGCCCATCTTAAACATAAGAGTATATTCCTATATGTTGCCTAAATAGGTTATTATATTCATTTAATTTTGAATGCCTAAGGCCAGTGTATCAAACAACATCTATACCCAATTTCATTCTTGACCTTTTTATAAAAAATTTTAAACCCAACATAATTTATCTTATTATAAAAGTAATTTTATAGTTCTTAAAATAACTCCTTTCAACATATTCACACACAAAAAGTTACAAGTATACTAGACATGATTCTCTAAATCTTAAACAATTCAATATCCCTTAGTAGCAACCCTTAGTTATATTACTAGATCATGAATTATATACAAATTTCTTACTTCTATTTTTATTAATATTAATTAATTTTTTTTAATATTTTAGATAACTATAGAAGGTCGAGTCTTAATTGACCAGTGCTATCAAAGTTGTATCTAGCTATTCCAAGAAAGAAATAATAAGGAATATTAAAGGTATCATGCATAACAAATGCTTCTACTTAATAATTCCTCTTTGAACTAACAAAAGTTGTATTCAAAATTTCTTTCATTAGATCAAAAATATGTTTTAGCTAACAAATTTATTGTTCTAGGAATTAGGGAGATCAAACTAATCATAAATGACCTCTAGGATTGTGTAGGGGGTAAGTGAAATGTATAGAGAAAAATGGTAAAAAATTTAAATTATTGAGGGTTGAGGAAAACTCATGCCACACACATTTGGGTGTGGTGTCAAGAGTTAGAGGTGGTGTAGAACTCATGCTATTGAGGTATGTGGAATAAGGGAAGTTTTAACAAGAAACCCTAAAAAAAGTTATAGTTTTCTAAATGTTTAGGATTGAGATTTGGGACTACCTCGTGATAGGTACCAAGGTGAAAGGAAGGGTGAAATTTTTAATGTCGATAAAAATACAAATGGAGCAAGGGAATTGTAAGAGATCAAAGAAAGTATGAAAGGAATGATAAGTCCAAAAATCTATAAAATGGATAATTTTTTTTGATAAGGTGGTGAATTGAGATACTTAAAATGGCATGGAAATGGTATATGGGTAAAAGTAACCCACAAACTTGACTTTTATAAGGTACTTTGAGTATAAAATTGAGAATTGGGGAGAAACAAAATGATGCATTCTATTTATATATAGCTTAACTCCCTAGTCTATAATACTTAGGAATTTTTTTATATGAAATCCTAGTATAGTGGGGCTATAATGAAAGAGGTACTTAGGGAAGGGTGAGTTTTGTCAATTATTGAAGGGGGAAGACTCAATAATTTTAGTGTATTTTTTTGTGGACTAGAGTTATGGATGCAAATGAAATGACATCATGGTAGATTCAAGTCTATTACATTAGTGATAAAATATTTTTAAGGCATTAGGTTAGGACATTAGGACTCATATGGATGGTATGAAAGTTAGTGAAAGGGAGAATCCAAAAATCTAAAAAAACATAGAAAACATACATAAAATTTTGTAGCCTATAATTTTTATAGATTTCTAGATTTTCACTTCAAAAAGGGTACATAAAATATAGACAGTAGAAGGGGTGTGTACTTGGAAAAAATATAAGTATGAAAAACCAAATAATTATTTCTCACATTACTTATAAATAGGGGAAAAAAGAAACTAAAGTGAAAAGAAAATAAGGATATGATAAAAATAATTTTGACAAAGCTAGATTGAGTCCCAATACGTTGGAACTCATATTCACTTGTAAAGAAATATGTTTTATATATATCAAGACACGATTGAAGCAAGGTTTATGGAATAAATCAATAATTGATATATCTTACAATAGCTCCAATAACTTGTTGATCCTCATAGGTTACATGTTAAAACCTTGAATACATTGTACTTGATAGTACATGGCAATACTTGACTACTACATAGTTATTGATTAACAAATGTGTCTCTTTAATTTTTTTTTAATAAAGACTCTTATTCACCCAAAAATGGAGACAAGATCTTTAACAATAGTTGGGTGAACCATAGGTCAATTCTCCTCTGAACTTTTATAAAGGTACCACTCCCTAAACAAGATTTGATATTTTAATGAAAATTAAATGGTGGCTATACTTTTAAGCAGAAAGTAGGAAAGGTGCCTAATACTTGCACATCAACATGCAACAAGTACAAATATTAAAACTGAAAGAGGGGAACTCCAAACAAATTACTGATTTTAAGGCCCAAAGGTCATTCAATTTCTAGACTAAATCACAATTGATGTCAATACTTATATTTCAAACATCAACGTGAGAAAATAACTTTGATTAAAATTGAATTTCACTAAAATCCTAGATAGAAAATAAGTATTTCTTTAAATGAATATCATTACCTGCCCATCCAATTAAACTCTTAGAATCAATATGAATGATAAAGTAAAAACTTATAATTAGTGCACATAGACATTAAAATCTTTTATGGATGAACACAAAAAATTCATTGATCTTCTTTTTTGATCATTTCTCACTCTTATACCACAATATAATGAGGATTAAAAAATTCAAATTCCTTCAAAGTCCATTAAACATGGGTGAATTCACAAAGCTGGTTCCCACTTTTGCCAACGAAGGAATTTGGTGAAAGTGGGAATTTCGGATTTGCCCATGTTCGAGCGAAATGGGAATGTTCGCTCGGACTACCCCTAGCAGTCCGAGCGTACCAACCTTCTGACTTGGGTTCGCTCGAACATTGCGTAACTTTTGGGTTCGAGCGAACCCACTTTAATATTAATATTTTAATGGGTTTGCGTGAACCCCCCATTTGCTCGAACCCGTTGCGGTTAGGGTTTTTTAAAAAAATTTATAAATATAAAAAATGATAGTTAAAAGGTCATTATCAAATTTGACTTTTTCTGTCTGGTGGGGGTTGGATCGAACCAGTCGTCAGCATCACGTCACCAAACTTTGTCTGCAACAGTTAGCATCTTTCCTATTTTAGTTTTCGACCTTTGTTATATCAGGTGCACAAAATAACCCTTTGTTTGGTTTAATAATGTTTTTTTTTATTAAATTTGTAAATAATTTGTTCGTTAATTTATTTTTTTAATTAAATAATTGTATATAGTTATTGTTTTTCAACATTTTAGAAAAATGTTTGATAATTTATTGTTTTTCATTATTTTAGAAAAATGTTTGATAATTTAATGTTTTGATTGAAATGTGTCAATTTGTTTTTAAAATTACATAATTGTATAGATGTATATTTTTTTCGACATTTTAAAAAATTGTTATGAAAAACATAGAAAACTAACCTGTAGTAAATCAGAACTTAGAAAAACATTAGCAAAAAAAGAAAAATGTTAGAAAAATTAATTTAAATAAACATTAGAAAATTTAGATAATAAATTTAAACAAATTAAATTTCCTCTACAATGTGACCCATTTTCACATCCTATTACACGCACAACATGACCCCTTAAGACCACATATGACACTATACGTTCCCTTAGGAGGTCATAGAGGATCACATATAAAATAGTAGTGTACATGTATGACATTCCCTTAAGGATCACATCTAGTGTCCTAAGGGGTCATACGTGGTTCTAAGGGGTCACACATGTGTTATAACACATGCGTGACCCCTTAGAACCACATATGACCCCTTATAAAATTGTAGTGTGAACGACATACCCCTTAGTCCATCAAATAGTGTCTTAACACATGCGTGACCCATTACAACCGCATATGACCCTTTATAAAATCCTAGTGTGAACGACATACCCCTTAGTCCATCACATAGTGTCTTAAGGGGTCGTATGTGGTCCTAAGGGGTCACACATGCATTAACACATGCGTGACCCCTTAGTAGGTCACATAGGACCCCTTATAACATCCTACTATACATATAACATTCCCCTTAGGATCACATAGTGTCATAAGGGGTCATATGTGGTCCTGAGGAGTCATGCATGTGTTATAACATATGCATGACCCCTTAGAACCGCATATGACACCTTATAAAATCCTAGTGTGAACGACATACCCCTTAGTTCATCACATAGTGTCTTAAGGGGTCGTATGTTGTCCTAAGGGGTCACACATGCATTAACACATGCGTGACCCCTTAGTAGGTCACATATGACCCCTTATAACATCCTACTGTACATATGACATTCCCCTTAGGATCATATAGTGTCCTAAGGGGTCATATGTGGTTAGAACCACATATGACCCCTTATAAAATCCTAGTGTGAACGACATACCCCTTAGTTCATCACATAGTGTCTTAAGGGGTCGTATGTGGTCCTAAGGGGTCATGCATGCATTGACACATGTGTGACCCCTTAGTAGGTCACATATGACCCCTTATAACATCCTACTATACATATGACATTTCCTATGTGTCCTAAGGGGTTGAATATGTGGTCCTAAGGGCTCACGCATGCATTAACACATGCATGACCCCTTAGTAGGTCACATATGACCCCTTATAAGATCCTACTGTACATATGACATTCCCCTTAGGATCACATAGTGTCATAAGGGGTCATATGTGGTCCTAAGGGGTCATGCATGTGTTATAACATATGCATGACCCCTTAGAACCGTATATGACCCCTTATAGAATCCTACTGTGAACGACATACCCCTTAGTCCATCACATAGTGTCTTAAGGGGTCCTATGTGGTCCTAAGGGGTCACACATGTATTAACACATGCGTGACCCCTTAGTAGGTCTCATATGACCCCTTATAACATCCTACTATACATATGACATTCCCCTTAGGATCGCATAGTGTATAAGGGGTCATATGTGGTCCTGAGGGGTCATGCATGTGTTATAACATATGCATGACCCCTCAGGACCACATATGACACCTTATAAAATCCTAGTGTGAATGACATACCCCTTAGTCCATCACATAGTGTCTTAAGGGGTCGTATGTTGTCCTAAGGGGTCATGTATGCATTAACACATGCATGACCCCTTAGTAGGTCACATATGACCCCTTATAACATCCTGCTGTACATATGACATTCCCCTTAGGATCATATAGTGTCCTAAGGGGTCATATGTGGTTAGAACCACATATGACCCCTTATAAAATCCTAGTGTGAATGACATACCCCTTAGTTCATCACATAGTGTCTTAAGGGGTCGTATGTGGTCCTAAGGGGTCACGCATGCATTGACACATGTGTGACCCCTTAGTAGGTCACATATGACCCCTTATAACATCCTACTATACATATGACATTTCCTATGTGTCCTAAGGGGTTGAATATGTGGTCCTAAGGGCTCACGCATGCATTAACACATGCATGAACCCTTAGTAGGTAACATATGACTCCTTATAACATCCTACTATACATATGACATTCCTCTTAGAATCACATAGTGTCATAAGGGGTCATATGTGGCCCTGAGGGGTCATGCATGTGTTATAACATATGCATGACCCCTTAGAACCGCATATGACCCCTTATAGAATCCTAGTGTGAACGACATACCCCTTAGTCCATCACATAGTGTCCTAAGGGGTTGAATATGTGGTCCTAAGGGCTCACGCATGCATTAGCACATGGATGACCCCTTAGTAGGTCACATATGACCCCTTATAACATCCTACTATACATATTACATTCCCCTTAGGATCATATAGTGTCCTAAGGGGTCATATGTGGTTAGAACCACATATGACCCCTTATAGATTCCTAGTGTGAACAACATACCCCTTAGTCCATCACATAGTGTCTTAAGGGGTCGTATGTTGTCCTAAGGGGTCACGCATGCATTAACACATGTGTGACCCCTTAGTAGGTCATATATGACCCCTTATAACATCCTACTATACATATGACATTCCCCTTAGGATCATATAGTGTCCTAAGGGGTCATATGTGGTTCTAGGGTCATATGTGGTTAGAACCACATATGACCCCTTATAGATTCCTAATGTGAACGACATACCCCTTAGTCCATCACATAGTGTCTTAAGGGGTCGTATGTTGTCCTAAGGGGTCACGCATGCATTAACACATGTTTGACCCCTTAGTAGGTCACATATGACCCCTTATAACATCCTACTACACATATGACATTCCCCTTAGGATCATATAGTTTCCTAAGGGGTTATATGTGGTTAGAACCACATATGAACCCTTATAAAATCCTAGTGTGAATGACATACCCCTTAGTTCATCACGTAGTGTCTTAAGGGGTCGTATGTGGTCCTAAGGGGTCACGGATGCATTGACACATATGTGACCCCTTAGTAGGTCACATATGACCCCTTATAACATCCTACTATACATATGACATTCCCCTTAGGATCATATAGTGTCCTAAGGGGTCACACATGCATTAACACATGTGTGACCCCTTAGTAGGTCACATATGACCCCTTATAACATCCTACTATACATATGACATTCCCCTTAGGATCATATAGTGTCCTAAGGGGTCACACATGCATTAACACATACGTGACCCCTTATAACATCCTACTGTACATAAGACATTCCCCTTAGGATCATATAGTGTCCTAAGGGGTCACACATGCATTAACACATGTGTGACCCCTTAGTAGGTCACATATGACCCCTTATAACATCCTACTATACATATGACATTCCCCTTAGGATCATATAGTGTCCTAAGGGGTCATATGTGGTTAGAACCACATATGACCCCTTATAAAATCCTAGTGTGAAGGACATACCCCTTAGTCCATCACATAGTGTCTTAAGGGGTCGTATGTTGTCCTTAGGATCATATAGTGTCCTAACATATGACGTGTTAGATCTCTCTATTCTTGAATTTTTTATGTATGTCAAATATTTAAATATGTACACATGTTAGATCTCTCTATCTCTCTGAAATATATGTTATCTCTAGATTTGAAATATATGTTCTCTCTCTCTCTCATTGAAATATTTGAAATTTTTACATGTATTTTTTGAAAATGAAAATGATCTCTCTCTCTCTCATGAAAATGATCTCTCTCTCTCTCTCTGCTTACGTATTTATTTTAACTTTATGACATGTACCTAGATAGATGGCATCCCAAGATATACCTTCGCAGGCTCCTGATCAGGATCCACCTGCGCAGGCTCCTGATCAGGATCCACCTGCGCAGGCTCCACATTAGGAATCACCTGTGCAGGCTCCACATCATGAGCCACCACAGCAGGATCCCCCCTTGCCCGACATTGCTACTATTTTTCATTACAGTGATCGGGAGTTGCATAGGTTGAGGGCCATACTAGATGACCCTCGTACTGATGGCGTGTACAAGAGTACATGTACGTCCATTTTTGACAGTTTGTGGACATTGAGGGACCACTTAGCATCTCATACCATCAAGGAGAGATGCTTCCCACAATATCAGGAGACGAGTAAGGTGAGGGGATATCAGGTTACCAGATGTATCGACCCACAGGTTGCATCACTGATTTACCCACGATTCTTAGCAGCCCATGGTCGTTATCCTAATAACGACCAGATTCCATTATACTTTGCACAGTAGGTATTTGCTAAGGTTCATTATCAGATGAAACCAAACTACCTTGATATTCTGGGATATTATGGATAGGGGAGGGGCAGGATTGCTGATAGAGATGCATATCATAGGCGTGATAGAGCTCCGCCTAGACACAGGGACCTTGTTGGCTAGAGATTTCCTGCAGTAGTCCTAGCCATGGCACCCATAGCAGATCACGTTGTGATTGCTTCTCAGAGAGAAGCAATTGATAGGATTGGACAGATTGCATCAGCAACAACCACCATATCTTCTGACAGGGTGGGTAGATATATGATGAGTCGACCACGTTCGCGATCATCCATAGATCATGCATCTTCTAGTCATGGGGGGGCTTCAGATTTAGATGATCGGTATATTTCTGCTGGCATCCCCTCCCCAGATGAGGTAGTAGCTATAGTCGGAGGTAGTAGACATGTACAGATGTCGCAGTATTTAGCCGAGGACCTACTACATGCTTATAGTTTTATTTCATCTCGACTTGGGATACCATTGGGTGATGTTAGAGAGGAGATTCTCAGAGATGGTCAGGCTACAGTGGCATCGACGCATACCCCGAGGCAGTCACAACATTCTCATCACTCTACGCATGCTCGAGGCACTGACCTACCTACAGATCACTCTATTGCTGCAGAGGAGGAGCTACGAGCTAATCAGCTCCATATCACAGATGAGGGCCGGTTGGATTCATTTGAGGAGGAGATACGAGCTGATCAGGTACATATCACAGATGAGGGTTTGGACTCATTTGAGGATCAGCTGAGAGATTTGAGCCATACTGGATTTATGGACATGCTACTACAGTCAGACACTTCATCCATGATGCCCACTCATCTAGTTAGCCCCTTGCACTCCTCAGTGATACGTACAGCTAGAGAGAGATATGCAGGAACGAGTGATGTTGTTGATATGATCACGGGACAGGATCAGACTATACAGCCTACTCCAAGTGATACACAGGTATGTACATGTACATGTGCGTTTAAAATTTTAGAAGATATGTATACATACATTGCAAATTTGTACCTGATAAATCTATCTATATAGATCTCATGTTTAATAAATAATCTAGAGTTCTAAGTTTTAATTTGTAGATCATTTAAATTGATTGTGGACTAATCCTTAAATTGACAGTTAGCTCATGTCACTCCTTCCTTGAGCTCTGAGCATGTGCGTAGGAGAGATTCTATAGATGCTGTTAGTGTACAGGTTAGTTATGGTTTTTGGTATATATATTTGATGTACATGCACGTCTAGAGAGATAGATATATTATATTTAATATTTAAATAAATTCTACTTTTGTAGGACCCCCCCTCAGATGGTCGCTCAGTTCGTAGCCGACATGATCCCTGTTGATTTGCTCCAGAATTTATAGCTCATTTACATTTATCTTTTTATATACTTTCATATTATATATATTCATGCACGTACATGGAGTTTAGACTCTAGATTATACTTTATACCTGGTTTGTGTTTGACTCTAGATTATACTTTATACTTTATACATGGATTTTAGACTCTAGATTATACTTTATACCTGGTTTGTGTTTGACTCTAGATTATACTTTATACTTTATACATGGAGTTTAGACTCTAGATTATACTTTATAAGTTTTATACATGTTTGATTATATTACATTTATACATGTTTGATTATATTCTAGATTTATGTACATGATGTTTGATTAAATTAGATTTAAATACATGTTTGACTAGATTGTATATTTCATGCATGTACAACGACTTGTTTAGACTCTAGATTATACTTTATACCTGGTTTGTGTTTGATCAGATTATACATGTTTGATTATATTAGATTATATTATATTATACATGAAATGAACAAACAAAACTTAATAGTTCATGTATTGAATAGTTCACATCCAATACATTGTAGGTATGTGAGCTTCTAGGTATGTATATTGTAGTTAAATAGTTCACAAATCATGTACATGTCCTAATTCCATATTAAATATCAATTTTACAAATTTACATATTACATTTTAATTTAAATATGCATTTTTTAATTAAATACAAATACAATTACATACAATTAAACATGTATGTACATTTAAATACATCCTAATTTGATATAATGTATAAATAAACTTAAAAAATATTTATCCTTTAGTTTCAAATGTTCAAGTTACTTGAGATCTAGAATTTATCTTGATTGTATTAATTAGATTTATACATGTTTGATTAGATTAGATTTAAATACATGAAATGATTTTCAAATGTAAAAGAGTATGTATGATTATACATGTTTCAAGATTTTCAAACAAAAGAGTATGTATGAAATGAACAAACTAAACTTAATAGGTCATGTATTGAATAGTTCACATCCAGTACATGTATATTACATCTAGGTATGTATATTGTAGTTATGTGAGCTTCTAGGTATGTATATTGTAGTTAAATAGTTCACAACATGTGCATGTCCTAATTCCATATTAAATATCAATTTTACAAATGTACATATTACATTCTAATTTAAATATGCATTTTTTAATTAAATACAAATACAATTACATACAATTAAACATGCACATTTAAATACATCCTAATTTGATATAATGTATAAATAAACTTAAAAAATATTTATCCTTTAGTTTCAAAACAAGTTACTTGAGATCTAGAATTTATCTTGAACTTACATTAAAATTCAATTCATGTGGATTACTAAATGTATATATAGTTCATACCACATCAAGTGGTTCACAACGCTCTTCAATAACACTTAATATTTTGTCATGATCTTCACTATCTAGTCTCCACTTTTGAGACCGCCCTCGATGTGGAACTGTTTGAAGAATTAGGCCAACAACAATGACCAAGTGACTATACTGATATACCTTGTTGTCAATTTGGTATTCAGTGAAATGAATCCCATGTTGAACAATTTTAACTTGTTTGAAATATGTCCCTTGCACTACAACTGATCCTACATGTACATGTATATAAGAAACGTGAGAAATTAAAAAATTTCACATAAGCGATTTGTACATGTACATGGACATATTCAAATCAGAACTCAAACCTGTGGGAAATGACATTCCATCACTCATCTCAGATTGTGATAACTTCTTTCTCTCTTCTGTGCAATGCAATAAATAATAACTAACACCTTCTATATTTCCATCTTCTGCTATGACTGCAAAAATATCTCCTGCAATTTGACACAAGTTAAATAAATTCTAAGTTATATGTCATTTTTAAGGAAATGTTTACATGTGTACGTCATGTATGTACCTTTTTTAATCAATCCTGAAATATGATCGTAATCAACAGAAATCAAAGGAATGTCTTCAAAGTTTTCATCCTCATTTGAATCCTTGTATGTGTCAGAAACATCTAGTGGCACCATTTTCCATTCACTAACATATCCAAGCTCTTGGTTCTTGCAATCAACATAGTTTTCGAAAATGCATTCAGAACAAAAACATGAATAATCCCTAGTGTATAATGTCCATGGGCGATTATCTGTACTCATGACACAATGCAAAGATCTTGTCCTCTCCACACTCTTACATCCATGCATTGATTTTCTATCCACATCTGCAAAATGTACATGTGTACAAGAATGTACATGTAGATCAAGTTGTTAAATTAAAAAAAATTAAATAAAATACAAAAAGAGAACATGTACCAGTTATCTCCCAAAACACTCTATATGGAATGGGCTTATATGTTCTCGATGATGATTCCCCAGGATAATTCGGTTGCTCAAAGTGTTTCTTACACCATTCAACAACATCATGTGCATTTTCTATACGTTCTTCTGTGTACTTTATTTGATGCTTTCTTAGAGCACGTTTGATACAAGCTCCTGCACCATCATGTTCACCCTTTCCATGACCACTCTCAAAAAAACTCCAAACATGTGGTATTTTGTCATTTCGATGATATCTACATAGTGCATAAAATGGCCTCAAAGATTTAAATTGTGCCGCACATCCATCAGACCAAACAAAATGTTTAACTGTTGTTATGCCTCTATCTTTCAAATATTCAAAAAACTTCTTAAAGCAATGTTGTACAAAAAGTGTGTCATGCTCCTTATCATCACTGATATAGAAGTGGTACTCTTTCTTAATGACATGATTTTCAAATGTACTATCAACACCATCCAAATTCATCTGTGCATGTCGATAACACACATGCACAAAAATAGTGATTTGCTTTGAAAAGTAATACTTTGATTGAATCTCTTTTTGATGTGCAAAAGAGTAATTCTCTGCAAAGTCAACTACAGATAGAATAGTTCCAAGTGGGAAAGTGTCTCTTAATCTTTTAAATTGTTCTGCTTGCCACTTGGCAAAAAAACGATGGCATATGTATGGTTTTATCAACTTACGAAAATTTTCCATAAATGTTCCAATAGGTATTTCCTCTTCTACATAATCTAGTCTTGTAGATTCCTTTCCAAATTTTGTTTCAAATTTTTGGTACTTGTAACTCTTGCAATTTACCATCTTCCTCATGTCAGTATCTTCATCTCTCAAAGGCAATTTAGCCAAGTCCCCACATGTTCCACAAATTCCTCTTATGCAATTTATTTGACCGATTGCATTATCATCTGATTTATCACATAAGATGGATGCTATGAATTGACTTGTTCGTTTAGGAGGAGCATTTTCATAACCATCATTATCTTCTCTAATCTTTCGAAACACCTGATAGTACAAGTCAAATTCGATGTGATAACGACAACAACAAGTTTCGAAAACTTTGTTTAACTTCACATCATATGGCCTTAACCGTTCAAACATGGTTTGTCCAATCTTTATATGAGGGTTTGTTTTAGTAAACAATACATACAATTCATGTTTTGTTGTGTCTATCCAATGTTTTACATGGAGATCATAATGATCAGGACCAAACCTTTGCTTGATAACATCTCTACTATTTGATGAAGGGCGAGTATTATCATTCCAAAAACTTGTCACAAAGTTCCTAACAACATCTTCAATTCTATCAGAACGAGGAGCTCTACACATAATTTCCCAATTCCCTTCTGAGGTAGTATCATCCAAAATCTTTCTCCTTTTAACATATTTAGATATTGTCCTTCTACTAAAACCAAACTCAGATGACAGTGAAGAGATTTGTCTTTTTTGAGGCAATCTTTCATTTACTAAAGATGTCAACATCACTCTTCTTGAAATGGTCTTATCTAGTTTTCGAGATTTTTTACCAACGTTCATCAAACCTTTCTTAACATTATCAACAATAGATTTTTGTAGCTGAGAAGATTTTCTCTTTTGACTTGTTGTATCTATACCCAACAATTTCATTGGATCTATTAAGTCTTTATGAGTAAGTACAATTGATAACAATTGAGCTTTTTCTAGTGTAGTATCAAGATTGTTGAAATGCGACATTATTTCTTTTCCACTTTTATTCATTGACCTCCTTTTAGTATGTCTAGGTTCTTCACTGAGACGTTTCAACTCATCCACATCCATTTCAAGTAAATGATCTGAATTTTTATAAGAAATATTTCTCTTCACCTATTTAGCTAGATCCACAATATGCTCATCCATATCAGTGGTAGGAGGTAAGGAGCCTGACCCCTCTCCTTCAAAGGTCTCCATTGGTTCAACTTGGACAATCTCCTCCCTATGTTCATCAACTATATTGTGTTCTTCAACAAGTTTGTTTGCCCATTCTGCACATAATTTAAGAGTTTGTGTAAGGTTCTTGAATTAATAAGAGATTATTCAATTAGGATTAAGAATAGGGATGAATTTGGCTTAAAGCTTTACATGTTAAAATTAGCCCATTCAATTTGGTTTATTAAATTTAATTACTTTCAGGACCTTATTGAACTTATAACTCTAATTAAATTACCTGTTTAGGTTTAAAGTTCAATTTGTTCTCAGGTTAGGATTAAAGTTCAATCTCTAATTTTGAGCACTAATTTAACACATAAAATAAAATTTTGATAAATTAGAAATTCCAATTTTGAAAATTAAAAGTACAAATATTTTGATGCATGCATACGATAACTTAGGTGACCTCATATTAATTTGTTATGGACCATAATGTAAGTGGACTATAATTTGTCACATGTGTTTATATTTAAGACCTATTATTGCATAATAAACCTCCTAATCTGAAATGTTTTTGCATGTACGTGAAGTTGAATATAAATAGTTCACCTAAATTATTCAACATGTTTAATAGGTTATAAAGTTATGTCACATTTAAGACCTATAATCAATGTAATAGTCCTAATAGGCCTTATCATTAAAATCAATATGACCACATTTGAAAAAACATTTCACAATTAATATACTTAACTACCCTTAAGACAGATATATATTATGTGATATTAAAGGACCTATCACATGAAATTACTTGTACATGTAGATTAAATATTCAATATATATAATTTATAACCTAGAAATTATGACATAATACCTGTCTTATGAATTTTATGACTTAATAGGTCTTATCTATTATAAATAAACTTAATTATATAGGAGAAAAATACAATTACACAACAAGCAAGTTGATGGAATTTGAAATTTGCAAATACACATGCATTATCTCAAATTAATTATGCTTTCCAATTAAAACAAAATTATTTTTAATCCTATTAAAAATATTAGATAAAAAATATTGAATTCTAATTAATTGATACGTAATACATATTAAATTAAAAATACATACTTGCATCATGATATCTTTGTCTTCTCTGTTCTCAATATCTTTCTTCCGTTTCGGGAGAATAATTCCTTGAAGTCTTATTTTGCCTTCTCTTCTTGTTTCCCATGCTTTTACAAAAAACCTTCAAATTATTGCCTTCAAAATAATTTTCAAATGTCTTCTTTCATCCAAAAATGTGAATTATTTTAATCATTTGGGTGATAAAAAATGAAAAAAAATTATGGATATTTATACGATTCCACAAATGAAAAAAAAAACAAAAAATGCGTCGGCCAGAGTTCGAACGAAAGCCGATAGTTAAAAATTGTTGGGTTTGCTCGAACATGACAGTTACAAAAATGTGCGTGCCAAAATCGAGCTCATTGGTTCGAGTGAATGGGGGTTCGCTCGAACCATTTTGGGTTCGAGTGAACCCAATTCGCTCGAACTCGTGTTCGTTCGAAACCGCAAACTAGGGGTTTCTCCAAAAAAATTTCAGAGTTCTGAAGAATTAATGACTTCAGAGCTCTAGATCAATACACGAATGAAATAATCTTGATAACCCAAAAATATTAGATAGTAGTACTCGAAGCAAGCTTTCTAACGAGTATAATTTTGTTATATTTTGAATTTGTTATGTTCTTGTTTTTTTAATTTTATGGAAAATTGGTGTTTCATCGAATATGAACTTCTCTATTCAACGCCTTGGGAAAAATAAGAAACTAATTCAAAAAAATTCTGAAAAATATCTAAGCCCCTGGTATTGATGTCTTCTTTCTAACAAAAAAAATAAAATTGAATTTCGATTTATATAGAACAAGTTATGTGTTCAAACGTAAACCTATGTTTGAATTATGACTAGTCGGACTTCAAAACATTATAAAATGAAAAATATTGAACACATCACTATAAAACCAAATGCAAGCCCTGGATATTGATGTTACAAACCAAAATTCGAAAGAATTGAGTTTTTATCATTTATAGAAAAAAGTTATGCGTTTCGGGAGGCACTTCACTCTTAAAAAATGTAGTTTGTTGTAAAAAACTACTTTTCGAGGGAGATGGAAATTTTTTTAAAAAATCCTTCACAAAAATTTGAAAAAAATGTATATAGAATCTACAAACAAAATGCTAGAAATCACTAATTTACATCATCTTCAAATTTTTAATAGTTTTAAAGTTATAGTTCTCGGAAGTTGAAGATTATTTTAAAAATGTACATCTCAGTGTCAAAAGTGGCAAAAAAGTGGGAACCATTATTGTGAGTTCACCCACATATTTTTGTACATTTCTCATATGTAATTGTCCAATAGTTCTTGAAACTGATTTTTTTTAAAGAATCATTAAAAAATAAAATCTTTTAATTATCTAGAGAATATTTAATAGGAAGGTGGAAGAAAGAAAAATTTAAGGAGGATGGAATGTGAAGGAAATAAATAGATAGATGAGGCGAAGGATATATTGTAGAAGTTAGAAGCCAAAATTGTCATTATTTCTTCACACATGGCTAAAAGGACATGTCTGAGAGTGTTTTACTTTCTATCACACAAATTTTATACAAGAGATTCCCCAAAAAAAGAGTATCCAAGGATTACTTGTGAATATGGTGAAACATGAAATCGTGGCAACCATATCACATTCAAATTTGAGGAAAAGTTAGAAAGTTAGCCATATAATGGGAACGTGAAAGAAAAAAAGATTGACCAATGGACCCCTCAAGTAAAGGTTCACTTCACCTTACACAATGTAAATGAAGCTATCCAAGTAATAGTATTTCATTCACCCAAATGAAGCTACCCAACCATGATTTGGCCTGGTAAAATGCATAATCTACTTCCTTGTAAATGACAAAAACTCTTCTAATATTAAAATAGAAATACCTTTAGCAACTTATCAAAAAAACAATTTACATAGTATTCTATAAAGAGAGTAGTGCTATCAAATGACACTTTTCATCAAAAACAAGGGACAAGCATCCAACACTATATCAGTTAGTTTCATTAAAAGGAAATGTATCTTGGTAGGGATGTGACGGATTAAGCTATGCTTACAAGGTATATTGAAGGATTATTTTTCCATATTGAAGAAAATTAGATCTTCTTTCCTCTGTCTTATCCATCCTCCACCTCGCATGGGGAGTAGGCATTGGTCTTAATTCTTCTACCTTGTCCATACTCCACCTTCGTAGGATCTTTTCTCTTTTCTTTCTCTCAATATTTTTCCCCACTTTCACACCTCCATCATAGTTTTCTACTTCATTTTTTTGTTAATTCTAACTAGGTTATCAATACCACCTTCCATGTGTTTAATATGTTCTCTATTTGTTTCACGTCCTAGGAAGTTCTAAGTAGTTTTCAAACTCTCAACACTACCATTTATGTTATCTAATTCAGTGTCCATCACATGCTAATCTTGAGACTCATTTATGACACCACTTACATTCTAGTCCTCGGCATCATCGTCCCCATAATCCTTTAAACTATTCAGTGCTTCAATTTCTTCATCTAATTGAGTCTTGATTAAAGGGGATGAATGAGAGAGGGAATCTTCAAGAACCCATTCCCTAATAATAGAGCACTTTTGTTGCAATCCAATTACCCATACACATAAAAATCAAAGAAAACACATTTAGGGTTTTAATAAAATCATGTGAAGATTTAGTATCAATAAATATCGATTTGATCATGTAATTTTTATTAACTTCGATATTTTTTATCATTTTTTGTGATCCATCAATAAGATGAAATTGGTTTTGTTCTCTAATATAATTTTGTCTTTATAATGGATCATAGGATATGATTGCAACATTGATGTCAGTAAATATTAATAGTTAAATCTAGAAATCTATGCATATTGATATCATGAATTGTGAAAATTCACGATGAAAAACTAATTTAAAAAGAAAATTAAATTCTTGTGTTATTGTTACCTTGCTTTCTATCTTTTGGAATTCATATTTTCAAAATTCCTTTGTTCTAAAACATCAAGAAAAAGAACACAAATGATTAGTATACAATATTTTTTAATTCAAGTAATATTTTTCAATGTATATAGAAATATTTCTTTCTCTCTCAAACTTTCTTTGTTGCAAGTAAAAGATTCCCTTCAAGATAGTCAAGAAAAAGAAGTCAGATTGGAGTATGTACCTTATAAGGACTATATTGTTGACATATTCACTAAAGTTCTCTCAAAGCATACTTTTGAACATCTTAGATAGAAGCTAAGGGTTATTGCCCCTCCTTCCAACTAAGATGCATATATGGGTGCATCTGTCCAAAGGGAGAACTTCAAGGCATATCCCCTGACCAAGATTGATGTTGATTGCTACTCTTAGGGGGAGAAGATGGATAGCTAGTTATTGTTAAAAGGGAAGAATATAAATAAGAAATTGTATAGGAGGATCTAGATCAAGTGATTACATGTGCCCTTTCTCCTCAATGTCAAAGGGGGAGAGAATATAGATATGGAAGGAGATAACATTGTATTGTGTAGTGTTACCATTAATGACAAAGGGGGAGTTTTTTGGCAATATGTGCTACATAATTGATGTCAAATTGATGTCTAACAATGTATTTTGTCCTTGATTATTGTGGTAATTGATAATATGATGATTGGTTGAGTAGTGTATTGTTGCAGCTATTGAGGAAGTGATTGTTGGCAGTAGTTGTGTGACTATATGTATGGTTGATTAGATTACTGGAGATGTGATGATGAGATTTCATTAGCTAATATTTGTCACTTGTTGTCATGATTTGTGTTGATCTATATGATCAAGGTTGATGTGAAGAATAGATGTATATTAGTTGCAGATGGTTTGTGGATGTCCACCTCCTTAGTGTCTAATGTCTACACTTCGTTGATTGTACTGATACTATTGATAATGCTAATGGCAGTGATGGTATGTTGAGATATTAAGATGAGGATTAGATGCATGACAATATAATGAAGACGATGTACTAAATGAGAAGGTGATAATTGACAGACAGTTTGGTTCCTAGAAGCCTAATGGAGAAAGTTTGTATAAGAAGTATGTATTGATTTGTGTGTGATGTGTTCTCGAAAGAATGATCTAAATTTCTCTACATTTGTATTATGTTTTTTTAGACTTTGATATAATGTTTATGTTTTGTAGACATTGCACTCCTATCTTTTCAAGTCCTTGATGTTGCAATTGATATGGCTAGTAACTTCTCTTGGCTGGCAATTCGATTGTACGCATTGATCTTTTTGTTTTTGTGGCTTGGAGGTCATGTTTACAACATATATGCTATGTCTTAGTTCTTTTTTCAAATGGTGCTGAGATCTACAAGTAATAATATTATGTTTTGTTTTTTATTGGCTCACCTAAATAAAGTGTTTAGTATTAGTTATGTTGTACCAATATGATCTTGAAGTGGAATAGTAAAGAAAGGATTTCAAAATATTGTTGGATGTTCATGGAACATCCTAGTGTACTCTGCATGATGTTAAATGGTTTGTTTTTAGTTGTAGGATGATTGGAATTTGTGTTCCAGGGTAACTGCTCTTGGTTTGGTCAACTTGTATTGTCCCTTGGCTTGCAGTGAATCCTTTTATATCACCACTTTCTTAGAAGATTGTGTTGAATTGACTCTGGGTCCTACCTTAGCTTGTGAGGATCCACATTGGGCCGGTTCATCTGAATGATATGTTTTGGGCCAACCTATGGCATGCTACTTGGTGTATCTACGTGTTACCTTATTGCTGACCAAGTTGGAGAATGAATGATATCATGAATTATTAGTAACTTCTTAGAAAGAAGTGATAAGATTTTTTTCGTTTCTCCGTGTCTCCTACATCTGACTAATTTCACCATAATTATGTTTTGGTGGTCGACTTGATAGGACCTATTTTTGTACTTAGCCCTAGCTGACCTAATTGATATTTGCATCTATTGCCCACCGGTCCGTCACCCAACTCACCTCTACCACTCTGCCAGTGTAGAATTCCCAAGACAAAATTTGACAAATTTATCACTCTTCCCTTCTCAGAATGATATCATGATGTGTTTGCAGGTTTATACAAATTACATTCAAACTCATATTCAAGAATAAGCGGCAAGTACTGAGATGATACTAACTTCTAAGATTAAACAAAATAGAGCATTTTAGCATTGAATTCATAATCAAATTACATGGAGCAAAAGAGCATTTTCTCACCTCAGTTCTGTTCTGAACAATTAGAATATATACTGCTACTGTGTACATCGCGAACAGGAATAGGACGAAGAGAAGGAATGCTTCCAATCAACGGGAAGCTAAAGACAGAAAATTAATAAATAAATATACATACGCCCAGCAATTGAAGTTTCAATCTTTTATGACATCATATGAATATAACTGTTCTCCAATATAAAGACATTCCAATGGGCTCCTAAAAAATAAAGTTTTAAGGTATCAAGTAAGCCATCCAAGCATCTGCTCTTACCAAAGGACGGAGACTTTCACGCTTAATAACTGATCCGTATCATTCAAGGTAAAGACCCAAAAACTCCATGAGAATCCCTTAGCATTCAAGGAAAAGATCCCGGGGAAATGAAGAGGCCGTGCAACAATAATCCAGGCAGTTCTACCCAAGAGACTCTCATCATAAACTCTTTGCATCCTTTAAATCTATTCATGCAAGGAGTCGCCTCTTCGACAACTCTCGATTCAGAAAACATGAAAAATTTTCACGATGCTGAAATATAAGATTTTCACGATGCTGAAATTTGGTTTAGATAGCTTCTTAAAGGAAGCTGGAGTGCTACTTGACATCAAGTATACAACTCATCACGACAAAATAAAAAAGATTCTCTAATGTTGTTTCATTACCAAGAATGATTTTGAATATCTTTGCAAGTATATTGGTATATTTAGAATGTTCGAGTGCGTGTGATTTGAATTTGGTGGAGCTTTTTCAAGATTTATTTGTTTATATTTTGATTAAGCCAAGATTAGAAGAATAATTAAAAAATTATTTCATTTTAAATGTACGCAAGCTTTATAGTTGAAACCATATTCAATTGTGTGTAATATTACATTGTTAACATGCTATTCATAAATTTTAAATTAGTATAGGTATCACTTATTTTAAATTAATATAGGTATCACTTATTTTAGATTAGTATAGGTATCGCTTGAAGTTATATGAGAATGCACGACAGTCCTAATGCACATAGGATGATTCTAATGAACTCAGGATTGTCCTAAAGAACCTAGGATAATCATTGTGAACATATGAAAGTCCTAATGAATGTAGGAAAGCCCTTATCAACCTAGAATGGTCCTAATGAACGTAGGACAATGCAAATGAGATTATAATAATGCAAGAAAAGCTAACTATGACAAATAATGCAAAGTGATATTAGGATAAGCAATATACTCTTATTTTGAGAATGATGGATTTGAAACATAAATTGAAGATAAGTCTAAAAGTAAAGGAAGTTGAAAAATCAAAGAGCATTACATTGATCATAGACTTAGTAAGTAATTTGTTTAGTCATAGAATTAGTAAGTAATTTGTTTGATAACTAAATGAAAGTTGGGGAACAACAAAGGAGGTAAAACATGAAATTGAATCCAATTTTGAGTTATTATTACCATGCACTTATCAAGTCAACAATTTAAGCAAGGTTGACCAAATTTGATTTTTGTTCAAGATGATAATCTTTGATTTTGTATAACCCTTTTGAAGGGGATATTAAGGAGATAATTAGAATCACATTTGGGTTATAAAAGACACACAAGACTAAGAAATGAAACATGATGTTATTCCTTTTCTACAAGTATAACAATTTTTTAAATAGTGTATGATTGTGGCAAGTGGTTTCAATAGGAAGACATAAGTATTGCTACAATTTTTGGGTCTTCAAGCATACACTACATGAGGATATGTAAACTATGAGAATATTTCAAACAATTTAAACTACCAATTTATGAATAGAATATTTATATAAATTGATCTCCATAAGGCCATGAGGACGGACAAAATGTCATCAAAATATCATACAATGCCATCATGAGGTCATCCAAAATATCATCAAAATGTCATGCAATGCCATCATGAGGGTGCACAAAATGTCATCAAAATGTTATACAATGCCATGAGGCAAATGTGTTCTCTCTTAGTCTATAAAATATCATCAATACATATAGCCATGCCAAAAATGTTATCTATGTGCTATGAACAGGCATACAAAATATGTTCATCTACAAATATTGAACACTATTCTTCAAACATTCGGTCTCTTTTTTCTTGACTATACATTAACCCTCGGTCCCTTGTAATAGTCAATATATTATGTCATTTTTATCTCCTACACTCCTTACTATTTGCCACCTCAACCTCTACATACAAAATATAAAAATAGATACTATGCCAAAGTAAAAAAAACATAAAAAAATTATTTAAAATGATATATATTATAAACACACTTATAGCATATTGGTAGTTCCATCTCTTCGTTCCTACGATGATCAACATCATTAAGAGATGTTTGTACTCGCATAGGGGTGTTGACATCCATCTATAATATAACAAAGGCATATATATCAATTATTTTTGATAGACCTACTAATATCAATATACACAAAATAAACATTATTAAACATATATATTCATATTCATACTAGAGTTAAACACACTAATAATGAAATTACTACACCAATTCAAAATTTCAAATTTTCTCTTATGCTAGGAGGTGTGACTATTGTATTCATCAACTAAACAAACAATAATATAATAAACTCAAAAATAATAATATTTATAAACAATAAATTTTAAATTTGTTAAAAAAAACTTAAATTTGTTATAGCACGTACCTATTGAAATCCAATTAAATAAGAATCCATGGCAACATGTGTACTAGATGGTGATGTGATGGCGATATATTCAATAAAAAGTTGTATTTTAAAATAAACATTAATTTGAATACAAAGTACTATTTTATTTTGATATGTTACCAAATTTTACCTCTAATATAGATGTAGATGTACAAGTTGTTATAGTAAAGGTCGATGATTTACTAGACTCTGGTGTTACACCCTAAACTTCATAATATGTTGCATTAGTTTAATTCAATTCTATAATTTAAAAATTATTTGCATTTACACATTTTAAGTATTTAATAAAAAAAATGTTATAAATGTAGATCAACATACCTCCATTTGAGCAACATACACCTCTTTCAACAACCTACCTATCATCACCATATTATTTGATGCACCTCCTTGATGACCCCCACTTCTCCCATAAAATATATACTAATAATGAGTAAATGCATGGGAAGTGGAACTATCTACACCCTGCATCAATGTCCCTCCAAAAGAATAGAATACAATAGCTTTCTCGTATATGTGAGTGCTTTAGATACTGTCCTTGATGGCTACTAGAATCATCACATGATGAATTGGTTTTCCTCAATGTGTTCTTTGATGTTCATAGTTATCTATTGAATGGTGTCCATGACTATGTTGGTTAGAGTCTCTACCTCTACCCTAAAATTCTCTCATATAAAAATATTGGAAATTTCATGAAGGATAAACTCACAATATATTTTTCTAAGAAAATAGAGTGAGACCTCATATTATTACAAGGAGATGTTAGGAAAATGGTCTCTTAGTCGTGCAATAGTAAAAGGGTAGTAGTACGTTTAGATGACTAGATAGACCCTTTTCCACTTTAGGTTCATTTTGAGTATTGGATAAGGAAAGTTTAATTTTTCTCTCTGGTGCATTATTATGTTGCAAATGTCAATGTAGAGTGCTTGATAGTTGATAAAGCCATATTTTATGTATAATTTATCATTGTAAATCTTGATCGTTTATTATTAGATCATAGATCTAAGGGTGGATAATTTTTGTGTTTTGTTTTCCCTAGAAGGAAACCCTATATTATGAGGGCATTGTATTATGTCTATGTATTGTGATGTATTCTAAGATTATGATAGCTGTTGAGTTTTGATTAATAAAAGAAGGACAGGCCCATATTGATACATAACAACAAAGTGACACCAAGAAAGCATGAGGGATGCCCAACATGTAGAAAATAACCTGCTACCAAACACAACAAAAACCCAATACGACGAACAAAGAGCCAACACCTAAACTAAAAACCAACATATAGAAAAAAATCAAGTCTACCAAAACACCAAACAACTTCCCAACATAGATACAAAGTGATGGTCTACTACTTGGGGGTATCCCTATCCTACCAACCTTGGTATAAACTAAGAAATTTATGAAAAAAAGAAACATTTTTTCTCAAACCAATCCTAGAACCAAAGGAGACTAGCGCAAAGTCAAGGGTGGCCTTGACAAACAAGGTGGTAGGGTCACAACCCATAGCCAAGGACTCCATGCATCTTCTTTTTATTCCCTTCTCCTTTCCATCTCATCGTTGATATTTTGTAGGGAGGCATCGTGCTTGATAGTCACATCCCTACAAGTATAGTTGACGTTCTCAATTTGCTTTTTAAGAGCCTCTTGTGTTTTCTTAATCTCTTCCAGCTCATGCTCACTACCTGCATTCTTGATCTTGGAGTCCATGTCAAAAATATTTCCATACATATTCTTTTCCTACTATCCTATAATGCAAAAAATATTATTGGTCATTTTCCAAACTTTTTCCTCATCCAACTCATCAACCCAAGCATTAGCCCTGGCTTCAGCCTTGACCACAACTTCTAGTTGATAGATCTTTTTGATGGCCACATTAATTTGTGCAAAGAGCCATTTAATCAATTCTTTATGTCTTTGAGCGTCTTTATGCATGTCCTTCATGATAACTGTTGAGTTGTCTCTGGATCTGTATTGGTGAAATTCCTATGAGAAGCTTTCTCTGTAAGTATTTATTGTAATTTGTTGTTGAATTTTGAATAATATATTGGTTTTATTGTTGAGTGTTGATTTTTTTCTTTTGAAATGGTTATTCCCACATAAAGCATTGTGTTTTGGTATGCACGCTATTTATGTTTATTTCTATCAAATTTATATAATAGTTGTAAAGATCTGCAAAAGTTTTGCATTATCCTCCTGTTGAGATTAGTGTAGGAAGTTGTTCCACTACCATAATTTCCTTACAAAAGGTTGGTCAAAGACCATCCACCTCCTACCCTAAAAATTATTTCTTATCTAATCATAATTACACCAATTTATTAGAAACCTCTTTGAATTCATGGGGAGAATTTTATTTGTTCTAGGATCTATAAAAAGAATACATATTTGTGTGTTTCTTATCAGTGTCTTTAATTTTCACTTGATCATAGTGTAATTTTGTTGCTTAAAATTCATAACATGAATCTATATAATTTTCATTGATTTATTTTATTTGTAATTATGTCAACATTCATCATCATTTCTTCCAACGCTAATGTATGAGATAGGTGATGTTGGTTTGATGTTGAACCCCTCAGTTTTGAAATTTATTCAAAAATTACAACTTTGTTTTCTTCTAGAAGCCCTAATAAACCCTTTAGGCTTTATCCAAGGCTTTATCCAAGGCTTGTTGGAAGGGTTGGAGGGTCAAGCATCATAGTGTTTTCCTCAAGGATTTCATCATTTAAATTTGGTTGTGGTTCAAGGTTTACATTATCAGCTATAAAATTTCAAAAAAAAAAAATTACTAAAAAACAATCCATTTTCTTAAATACAAAAAAAATAACACTTACCTCTTCACTAGTGTGGCATTGTGAAGATAGGTTGCAAATGTCTAAACAATTTTCGTGTTATATAATGAGTTGAGGATGAGAAAAGAACTATAGAAAATGTGAGCTATAGGTGAGCAAAATGAGCAGGGTATTTTACAACTTAATGTGAAAAAAACATGTGTGTGTTTTTCTCTCGTTAAAAAATGTGTGTTTTGAATGCTACAAACACGAGCATGTTTTTTATTCAAATAACATGCTCATTTTTTGGCTTGTAAAAACTAGGCCATTAAACGTAAGCATGTTGTTTAAATTTCTTCATAAAACGATCGTGTTTTTCTCATTGTTGGGTATTTAACCACTTTTTTGTTCCCCATTTTGGTGCACATGACTGATTTGTAGAATTTATATTATATTAATGAATATTACAAAATAAAATGCACATAACACAAAGTAGGATCAGAAATGCAAATAAATGTGGGCTTAGCATAAAGAAGGGTCAAAAAGATCCCCCCCACATTCAAAATATAAACAAAGTCCATCATGTAATTACATACTTGGATTTTTGCAAACTACAACACCTAGATAACTGAAAATATTTTGCATAGCTAATATAGATAATAAATATATTCAAAGCCACCAAGAGATACTATCCCATCCATTTTTGCATCCATGTTAAAGGCATGGCCCTCTAAGGTAGCATGACACCCTACATCAGTGGAGGATCAATTGTATGGCCAAATAGGGGGATGGGTTAAATGGGTGATTAGAAGAAAGGGGGCCTATGAATCTCCAACCTCTATTTTCCTATCTTATGTTGGGATTTGCATGAAGATTGCATTAATGATATGTTATGTTGTCATTGATGTCAATTGAACTGGTAATGGTATTTATGATATCGCTGATATTGATGTTGTTATTGATATTGTCTTGTAACTAGTAGGAAGAGATTTGAGGAAGATTTTGTAAACCAATATGTTAGTTTGTAAGTTGAACTGGTAAACCGGTGTATAAGGTTAAACCCTTTTCTATGCAATGTAACCGAAAAACCCTACCTGTTGTTTCTTGTTAAACCCTAACTGATCTAATGATGATTGGTAATGATGGTGACACATGTGATCATTGAATGAGGATTAGTTCAGATTGTTTTGGCTCATTTGTTCATTTGTTTGATTGTATAGCGAAGGAGCAAAGTGGATTGCATCTAATGCATAACGCGTGATGAGTTACAAGTCCGATGAAGCGGTGATCATGGAGTGGTTGGAATTTTATTGAAGAATGTATATAGATTTCTATGTAAATCCAACGGTCAAACTTGAACCAATTTGTTTGTAATCTCTATCAGAGAATTGGGTTTTTGTTGTGTTACCGACCTAATTGATTTGTATTTAAGGTCGATGAAGTTGTTTGTAAAGTTATTGGCAAAGTGTTGGTTGAAATCAGTTGAGTGTGTGGTTGCCTAGCCGGAGAATGGATCTGCAGTTTGAGTAAAGTCAGATTGAAGCTTAAAAGGATCTGATCAAACAAATGTAGTTCTATTCAGACAGATCAAGAAAACATGTTGTTTTCTAGCAATTATAGCAGAAGTAAAATCCCCTAGCCAGGTAAGCTCTAACAAGCTTGGTTACTTATTAAATCCTGTAGCAAGGTGATCCATTAGCTTGGATTATTAAATCCTCTACCGAGGTTACTCCTAACAGGGTATTTGCTTTTCATCAAGGCATTTTGTAAATCCCTTAACCGGGTGATTCCTAACATGATCAATTCTTAACAGGACTTATTGTAAAAGCTTTAACAGGCTTGGCTCCTAACAAGGAAAACTTCAGAAGAGTTCAGATAGCTATCTTGTGAGTCTCATCTCACCGTATTTTTTACCTATTTGGGTTTTCCACATATAAACATTTGTGTCAAGTGGTGAATGTTTTTGTGCTTGTGATTTTATTTGTTGATTTCATTAACTTATGATAAGGCATGATAACTGGAAACATTGAGAGATGAAGTATGTTGATATATGATTAAGCATTTTTATGTTTACAAGATTGAAGTTGTTTACTATTAAGTTGTTATAACAGTTAACTGGTTGATGTTGACTATTCTTATGAGTATTGATCTTGATAGTGAAAGTTTACTTTTTGAGTTTGAATTTGAGATTGGGAAGTTTGTATCAGTTTTTCAGTTTACTGATTCACCCCCCCCTCCCACTCTTAGTAATCTACCGGATACTTATTCTTTCATCATACCATCAGCTTAATCTAGTGAAAGGTCAGAAAAACATTGAGGTTTGTATCATATTTTGATAGTAGTATTCATTTAAGGCTAGTGTAAAAAAAATGCTAGAAATTTCAAATAAATAATTTCTTCAAAATAACCCACCTATCAGAACCTTAACCACATGGAGGTTATAATTTTGAATTGCTACATTCAAAGATTTCCTCAAGTAGAAATTATCAAAGACATAATTCATAGAAATTTAAACAACCAATCTATATGATCTTGCAGGACATCCATTGTGTTGGAGAAGAAAACAAAGGCAACTTGAGAAGGGTACAATACCCGAGGAGAAGCAAGTGTTAGGGAATTTTCAACCACATAGTGGATGGTGTTCTCTACTTGAGTACAAAGGAAATTGAATATCTCCCAATCCACATATCTAAAGAGAAAACACTAGATTCGTAGTATTCACCAAAGGAAATAGGGTGGCGAATTTGCTTGTTTAGCAGAGCAATTACTATTTTGCAAGGAAGACAAAAACAAAAAGTAGAGAAACAAAGTAGTTAAAAGTCTAGATGTGAACTAAAAAGAGGGCCACTTAACGTGTTATAAGGAAACATTTTACACATAAAAGAAACATAAATCGTGAAAAAACATTTGAAAAATGTGTGCATTAAACTCCTATAAGTATCACATAACATGCAATAATTATGCTCCACATTAGTATCCTACATACAATTAATCGAGTTTCAAGGAAAATTTTACATGTAGTAGGAGGTATGAACAATTAGAAAAGCCCATAGAAATGATTGGAAAAAAAGTCACAATAACTGTTGCTCATATTGTAATTAAATGTATAGAAGTATTGCTAAATATGCAATAAAAAATGCCACCACGTAAGCGACACTCTTGCACATAATAAGATCAAACAGTCAGGAAAAAACTTGAGGTTGGGTCATGTGCTCATTGGTAATATATTATGAAAGGGGTGCATAGGATAGATAATTATTCTCATCAAAAAAATTAATGTTCAATATATGTCACAAGCCAAATTTTCCAATGCATCTACAACACCATTCATCTCCCAATAGTAATGTTGAATTCAGAAAGTATCAAAATTTTCCAAAGTCAACCAAGGACACTCTAAAATATAACTAATCTTTGAATTAATCTTCAATCTCTTTGTGTAAGCATTAATGATATTCATAGAATATCCTTCAATCGCCAATTTTTTAATTTAAACTCTTCGCCAACTTCAACCCCATAAAAAGAATGTGAGCTTCAACTAAATTATTTGTCCCTCTTGGTAATTTAAGAGTAGGAGATTTGATAATATCTCACTGTGCATTTCAAATAACATAACCCACACTAGAGATCCCTAGGTTACCTCTACCAACACCATCAAAAATTAACTTGACTAAATGGGAAGAAGGGGGTATCCAAATAACATTACTTTGATCAACTATAGCTTTCAGATGAAAAGTACCTCTACTTGAAATTGGTAACAAACACCAATCCTTCGTGTTAATAGAATTTCAATTTGAAAAATAAATATTAAATGAGTTGTGTTTATAAACCTTTGATATCACAATTTTAGATATAGAGGTCTCTACTTCAAAAATGTATTTGATAAATTAGAAAAAAGCTTTCCTAAATATAGATTCTAGGTTTTAAAAAATCAATTAAATTTTCTAATGTAGTGAAATTCTAGTAATTACCATGCTCCTATCATCATTCTCTCACTCTCTCTATCTCACTATTTTTGTCTCCCCCAAACTCTAGACCTTTAGATATCTCTCTATCACTCTTTCACTATCCCCTTTCTACCTCTCTCTATCTCACTCTCTCCTCACTCTGCCAAGATCTAGCACTACCTCTTTACCTCTATCTCTTACCCTTCACTCTCTACTATATGTCTCCTCTCTCTCTTTACACACCTCCCCCTCACTCCCTCCCTAACTCTATTTCTTTAACTCTCTCCCACCATCCCATCCTCTCTCCCTTTGTACCTCACCTTCCCTCCTTACCCCATCTCTATCACTTCCTTCCTCCCTCACTCTTCTTCTTATGTCAGATTGTACATGGTGCATATTTGAAGATGATGTGGAAGTATCATTTGTAAATGCGGCTTCTTTGCCTTCCATCCATGAGAAAAGGACGTGATCTGGGGCAATTTTCGACTCTTGCTCCATGGACATACTCTGTATTTGAGTTGTAACCACAAAGTTCTCCATCCCTGGGGAAGCATATACTCCACCTTCTAGTCTCATTCCTTGACTTCTTTGTTCTACCACCTTCTGCTGCAAGTATCCCCTTGGGGAATTTCATGGCATGTGAGTGTCATTGCAGGGGAAGCACGAAGAGTTGGTATCATCTACTAAGTTATTATGACCTTCTACCAACTCCCTATTTTGAATAGGTAGTATGGCCTACAAAGGGGTTGGAATACGTACGATTTGATTGCTAGATTGCATTTGATTTGCCTTCGTGCCTCCCTGAAACTAGTTCTATTGATACGGGGGTCTTCCTCCTTGGTTATTCTGAAAAAGGGGGCCTAGCAAGTGCTAATTTTTGCCTTTTGAGGTTAAATAATTTTATTTGAAAAGGTCCTTAACAAGTTTTTCTTGTCACTTACTTCAATAGCTAGGGAAGTGGAAGCAAAGAGGCTAGTTTGTTGGGAATTTAGATAGACATACATGGACTATGGCATAGATGTACTCGGGAGTGCTTGTTCAGGTGCTTGACTTGTCAATTCAAGAAATACTAGAATGGGTGGTCTCAAAGGGAGATTTCTTGCATCAATAAGGTTATTTTCTACTTGCATTGTAAGCTCATAGGCATCTGAGAGGGTACTACCACCTAAGGATTGAATCATAACAAATATATATGAATTAAAATCTTTAAGGTGGAAAACAAAAGCCATATCTGTAGGAGGATGGACTATCGTAGGTATCCTCAGCTAAGTTTTTCAAAACCTAGTATTAAAATTAGTGACAACTTCTTGAGGGGCCTACTTAATAGTGATTAACTATTTCAACAAAGAAGATCTATCTCCCTTTTCAATGAATCTCTCAAAAAAATGATCTCTGAGTTGATCACAATCACCTATTGAATTTGGCATGAGAGACATATACCAATCCTGCACTTTTCCTTTAAGAGAGGCTACAAGAAGCCTCAGTGCCACATTTTGTTGTGTGACATTGTGCATGGTACATACATCAACCACATCTTACATGTTCTCCCTAGGGGTTTAGAGTCCACTCCAGTAAATTTTGGCAAAGATTTTAATGCAGAAGTAGGAATAACATCCGATTGGTTAGGAGGAGCAAGTGGAATAAGGGGACCCCCATTGTTCCATATCATGAAATTTCTAGTAGGAGGAATTTCCATTAGTAGTAGGGCTTGAATTGGGATTTGTGTGCCTCCTCTTGATCCTCTAGGTTGGATTTCTACTAGAGGTGCTATCAATAGATGTGGATTTAACACAGTTTGGCTTCTAGTAGCATACCTATGGCTCATACACAAACTTTAGATATAAGAAAAATTCGGTCCCACTAGGCATGCCAAAAAAGAACTATTGATATAAAAATTTGGTTCTGGAGATACAACCTTATGGGAAACTCAGTGTTGGAGAACCTATGCATTTTCACTGAAGGACCTTCGGGAATTTAGAAGTCGGCTTTTCATTCAATGAGAGGGAAAAGGGAATGAAGGAACACAAAAGTAAATCTAATCTAAGGCGATGCACCTGAATTGGTATTTATGTTAAATAATTAGCACAAAGAACTTCAAATACATGCAATTCTAAGGTCGATTCAATAATCTACATCCATTGAACATTTCTCAAGATACATTTAAAGACTTCTTAAAACATGAAGCAAAGCACACATGAAACATATACCAGAAAGAAAGTGTATAACATGATTCAACTACCAGACTTTCGATATACATTACTACAGTTAAAACTAAATTTGAAATTGCACAGAAAACTATGAATGCACGCTGAACAAAATAGTCCCAGAAGCATGAGGCATAGTCTGATTACTTTAATTCAAAAGAACAACAACAGTTTTGAGGCTAAAAATCCTACCTAGAAACTTTATCTATATATCTCTAGAAAATAAACGTTCAAAGCCTTTGTTCATACAAATATTCCTCCTCAAATAGAGGGGAACCTCACTACCCACTGTCGAAGACAAGAAAACATGATAATTCACCAGCTGGCACTCCATTATCCTTTCGCACGTTCATCAGACATCGTGAAAGCAATAACCGCTTTCGGCCCCTAGAACAGATAGTTCACCTTTCTGTTAATAGGATCAAAAAGGGCACTCATCTACAATAAATTCTTGGACATATCTGGAATGGCCACTCATTACACTACTTTCATTACATGAGAAACACCCCAGCTTTTTGGTAACCGGACGCATGAAACTTCTGGCAACCACCTTGGAATGACATGTGGCGGTAGGATGGGCAGTCTTGAAATATGCGTCTCAGTAAAAGGCCGGCCAGGCTCCATTGGAAAGAAAGGAAGATGCCACGTGACACTTGGGAAAGGCTTTACATGGTGAAGAGAAAAGAAAACCATCCAAAAGGTGCATCATGCCAACATGTGGCGGGCGCACACTATAAAATACCATATCTAAGACAACTATTTCCCCCTTGGAGTTCATTAAGAGTGGTGAACTATTTCTCTAAAAAGTAAACTATTTCTCTAACAAGAAGAGAACTCATACATGTTCATGCAAAATAAAAAAGTTGAAAGGTTTTTTATATTTATTTCCACTTCTAACTATTGCTAAGTGTTTCCACACTCATTGGAAATGTATATGAAATTATCTATATTAACTTTGGTGACTATACAAGGGTTGTGTTAGGTCCAAAAAATCTTGAGTCCATAATCTTAAAACATTTATGTGTCATCAAAGCTAGAGAATTTTCTTCAATAAAGTAAAGTAAATAAAGTAATTTTATAGTTCTTAAAATAATTCCTTTCAACATATTCACACATAAAAAGTTACAAGTATACTAGACATGATTCCCTAAATGATAAATAATTCAATATCCCTTAGTAGCAACCCTTAGTTATATTACTAAATCATGAATTATAAACAAATTTCTTCTATTTTTATTAATATTAATTTATTTTTTCTATATTTTAGATAACTATAGAAGGTCAAGTCTTAATTGACCGGTGCTATCAATGTTGTATCTAGCCATTCTAAGAAAGAAATAATAAGGAACAATAAAGGTATCATGCATAACAAACCCTTCTACTTAATAATTCCTCTTTGAACTAACAAAAGTTGTATTCAAAATTTCTTTCATTAGATCAAAAATGTGTTTTAGCTAACAAATTTATTGTTCTAGGAATTAGGGAGATCAAACTAATAATAAATGACCTCTAGGATTGTGTAGGGGGTAAGTGAAATGTATAGAGAAAAATGGTAAAAAATTTAAATTATTGAGGGTTGAGGAAAACTCATGCCACACACATTTGGTTGTGGTGTCAAGAGTTAGAGGTGGTGTAGAACTCATGCTATTGAGGTATGTGGAATAGGGGAAGTTTGAACAAGAAACCCTAAAAAAGGTTATAGTTTTCTAAATATTTGGGAATAAGATTTGGGACTACCTCGTGATAGGTACCAAGGTGAAAGGAAGGGTGAAATTTTTAATGTGACTTTAAGGCCCAAAGGTCATTCAATTTCTAGACTAAATCACAATTGATGTCAATACATAGATTTCAAATATCAACATGAGAAAATAACTTTGATTAAAATTGAATTTCACTAAACTCCTAGATATAAAATAAGTATTTCTGTAAATGAATATCATTACCTACCCATCCAATTAAACTCTCAAATTCAATATGAATGATAAAGTAAAAACGTATAATTAGTGCACATAGACAATAAAATCTTTTATGGATGAACAAAAAAAATCATTGATCTTCTTTTCTGATAATTTCTGTAATGCCCGCCAAAATACCCTAAAGAAACTAAACAATAATATACAAATGGAGATTAATTTTTTTTCTTAATTAACATCTAATAACAACTAATGCAACATAATTCATCTCCATCTATTTACATTTATTAACCAAATAACCAATATGAACATACATCATTGTTCATTTCATAAATTAACACAAGCGGAAATAACACAACATCAATAATCTTTCTCTAGGGTACTTTAACATCATTACTTAATTCATTTCCACAATAACATACTACACACATGATAGGTATATTTCACCTTCATTAATTCATCATATTCTAATTCTTTAACTATGAGATATGCAACCTACAACATTACTTATTCCTCATGATATGCATAATTTCCTTTCTACCAATGCATCTATGTGAATCATTTCTATTTACTAGATCCAATTAACCTCTTCTAACACAGTCACTTATTAATCCATGAATACTCCACTTTCAAGATTATTTAACATTCTAACTAGCATCTAAACATTCCATGAAATAATACATCTAATCCATAATACAATTCCATTCTATTCCAACTATAATCCACTTTATTTTTCATGATTCATAAAATCACATCTCTACAATAGTACAAATATAATATCTCTAAATTCCAATTTCCAAATATAATTCATCTTACAAATATAAGTACATAAAATACATCATGAGCATAGCTCTTTCTACTACAAGAATCCATCTACTATATAAAAGAATGTTGCATCTCATATATTCCATCTTATTCATTACATAAATCTGCTACAAGGTACATCCATAGTACATCATGAAGAAGAATCCACATCCATGCAAGAAGAATCCAAGAGAACATCCCAATGGCTAAAAAGCACCAACCTCCCGACCATGTGGAACCAAAGGAGCCACCCCCGTGCCAGGAGATGACACAAGGTCCAAACACATACTCTAAACCTAAGTTGGCATCTATAACCAAGGAGACTAACCACACAAGGACTCTCAAGCAAGAACTTACACATACAACAAGAATGAACTCCCAAAGGCATAAAATCATCAAGACATAAATGCATCCAATAAGAATAATCATAAATCATAAAGGGGAAACACATGTAGGAATGAAGTGTCATCACATGCCATCCTCATAACATAATAATGTAATAACACAAGGCACTAGCCTGATGGACATGTGGAGCCATCTCAACCTATGAGAGACTAAGGGAGATTAGCTTACCATCTTCATGGCCTTCCCATGCTTATCCTAAAACATCCTCCCTAGGACTAAGTCATGAGGCACCAATCAATTTATCATCTTATTAATTAATCTAACTACCCAACCCATCAATTATTAGGTTATCACTTATTTACAAATCACAAAAAACTTCAATGTGCCCTGGTGGTCTAGACTTCATGCATCCTTACAAGGAACCTCGTGCAAGCCTATCTCTCATGACCCTAGTCATCACAAGGAAGTCCACTCCTCCTAACATGGCCCAACAATAAAACACAAGAGGCTCTACCACATAAATACATGAAAACAAAAGGCTACAACAACACCAATATAGAAAATGAGCCTCTTGGCTAGCAATAACAAAGGCATATCAAGCCATAAAATGCTGCCATCAAATAAAGAATAACATCACAGCAAGGCCTACTCACTTGCTGGTCCAAAATAACATAAAAATTATCTCAATCATCCATGGCCTATCCACATGAAAGAGAGTCTAAAATACGCACAATAGTATAGAGAAGTAAATATACATAAACCATCAAAATACATCAAGATTGATAAAAGTCAAATCTGGAAAGTACTAATAGACCTCAAATAAAGCCTCTAGTACAAAAATCATTTCAAGAAAATACTTTGAAACTGACCAAAACTAGGAAAATACAAAACACAGTCAGGTTAGCTCTTTTGCCCTGTAGGACAGCGCTTATGGTACACAGAACAACGCAAATGCAACACAGGACAACACTTTTGCATTCCAGAATTGTGCATATGCATTCTGAAACAACGCTTATGTTTCTAGATTCATGCTTATGCATCCTAAGATAGTGCTTATGCTATGCAGAGTAGTGCAAATGCATCACAGAACAATGCAAATGCAATACAGAACAACACTTTTGTAGAAACAACACTTTTGCACAAAACTTACAGAAAACTTAGATAACTTTCGGGTAAAATAATAAATCACAGACTTAACAAAAATGCTCAAAAAACATATGAAAAGAGACACCCAGAAACAAAGAATACTTGGGTAAAAACACATTAAGATATCTCAAGTTGTAGACCAATATTTAACCAAATATCTTCATGATAGAAAAACAGGCATAACTTCTACAAAACTCATAGAGAATCAAATGAAGATAGTCTCGACATTCACAACTGAAGGACTCAGTAAGGAAAACCAATCTCATCTCATATAGGAGAGGATTAATCAACCAAAGATTTCCACAACAAATTTACAGAGTCATGAAATGCAGATACGGGAAAACCAAAAATATATTTTCCAACAACTATGCAAAATCCAAATAGTATAAAGTTCCTTCCCAAATATTAAACTTCAACAACATTAAAAATATAGAATGAAATATCATTTCAACCCAAACCCAAAACAATGCAGACACAAGCATACACGAAGAAGCCATTGAAAACAAATGCAAAGGAAAAGAACTCCAACCTGCAACTTGAAGTAATGGAAAATGAAGCTGAAGAAGAGCTCCCACAAGCCAACCAAATCAATCCAAGCTCCAGCCAAATCCAAGAGAGAAGAAATTCCAAGTCCAGAAGAAAACTTGCTGGAGAAATCTTCGAGAGAAGAGCAAAACCCAACCCCAAAAACTTCACGGGAAGAAAAATAAAAAGCAACAATAATCCAAAACCCTAGCCTCAATTTCAGCCAATCAAAATATTCCATTTTGGAGTATATTTGACCAACCCACTATATAATATAATTTATTCAATCATTTTGAATTTAACCAATGAGAGTGAAGGGTAGGTAAAGTAAATAAAATATTCTTATTCAGCTAAGTGGGATTGTTTTATTTCTTTATTTAATTTAATGTGTTCATACACCCCACTTAGGAATAAAAGTCAAACTATTAAATAAACATAAGTTGTAAATAAATAATCCAAATGGGGATTAAAATCAAATAAACCAAAAGCTAATCAAATAAATTAAAGAACCAAATAAATATTAAACCATAGAAAGTGAAATAAATAAATAAATAATCAAATACCATTAAAGATTAAATCACAAATATTAAATAAATATTAGACAACAATAAGGCTCATCAAATAAATAATCATAAAATCAATAAACGTTAAGTATCAAATAAATATAAATACCAAATATTTAAATATTCAAAACATAAATTAAATACACTAAAATGAACATAACAAAATTTAGAACTACACATCAAGAGCCACATAATTACTCTAACATAAACTAGTAAATCAACTGACATAAACTGAACTCACGACCAAAAGACCAAGCTTACTAACTGACATGGCAAATTATGCCAAGATGCTGACTACTCACGGTGAACAACTTAGACCTAGAGTATGTGAGGGGAACTCATGCCATCTCTGAACCACATAAGCCATTGGAACTAAGACATGCTCAGACTTGTGAAGCCAGGTGGAGTCGATGTCTGGTACCTACAAAATCCTGCAACCACAAAATGATAATACCACATATACATATACATATATAAAACAAGCAAGTGATAGAGAATCACGATGACACATCACGCTCGCAATGAGTGATGTGGAATAATATCTATCACAAAGATAGTCAAACAATAGTCAAACACATCTCATAAACATCTCATCATATGTACTCATGAAGTAGGGTTAACGTAATCATAATCATCATCAAAACCATGATAATCTAATCCATCAATAATCCATTACATAGTGAGCATATAAAATCCATCGAGTACATATATCTTCAAATCACATGATCAATCATGACAATATCAACATCCATATAGATAATCAAAATAGCATATGTCCAATAGTGTCTAACATCAATCATAAGTCACTGAAGCACATGAGTAATCATCATCCAGATCATCAAAATATAGTCTAGATAAGTATATCAAGCATAATATAAAAGTCAACTCTAGTCAAAATAAGTCGAATCAAGGGTGGACACTACAGTTTCTCACTCTTATACTAATGAGGACAAAAAATTCAAATGCCTTTAAAGTCCATTAAACATATTTTTATACATTTCTCATATGTAACTGTCCAATAGTTCTTGAAACTGATTTTTCTTAAAGAATCATTAAAAAATAAAATATTTTAAATATCTAGAGAATATTTAATAGGAAGGTGGAAGAAAGCACTATCTAAGGAGGATGGAACGTGAAGGAAATAAATATATAGATGAGGCAAATGATATATTGTAGAAGTTAGAAGCTGAAATTGTCATGATTTCTTCACACATGGCTAAAAGGACATGTTTGAGAGTGTTTTACTTTCTATCACACAAACTTTGTACAAGAGGCTCTCAAAAAAAAGAGTAGCCAAGGATTACTTATGAATATGGTGAAACATGAAATAGTGTCAACCAAATCACATTCAAATTTGAGGAAAAGTTAGAAAGTTAGCCTTATGATGGGAACATGAAAGAAAAAAAGCTTGACCAATGGATCCCTCAAGTAAAGGTTCACTTCACCTTACACAATGTAAATGAAGCTATCCAAGTAATATTATTTCATTCACCCAAATGAAGCTATCCAACCATGGTTTGGCATGGTATGATGCATAAGCTACGTCCTTGTAAATGACAAAATCTCTTCTAATATTAAAATAGAAATACCTTTAGCAACTTATCAAAAAAAACAATTTACATAGTATTCTATAAAGAGAGTAGAGCTATCAAATGGCCCTTTTTCATCAAAAACAAGGGACAAGCATCCAAGACTATATGAGTTAGTTTCATAAAAAGGAAATGTATCTTTGTAGGGATGTGATGGATTAAGTTGTGCTTACAAGGTATACTGAAGGATTATTTTTCCATATTGAAGAAAATTAGATCTTCTTTCCTCTGTCTTATCCATTCTCTACCTCCCATGGGGAGTAGGTGTTGGTCTTATTTCTTATACCTTGTCCATACTTTACCTTCTTAGGATCTTTCCTCTTTTCTTTCTCTCAATATTTTTCCCCACTTTCACACCTCCATCTATGTTTTCTACATCATTTTTTTGTTAATTCTAACCAGGTTATCAATACCACCTTCCATGTGTTTAATATGTTGTCTATTTGTTTCACATCCTAGGAAGTTCTAAGTAGTTTTCAAACTCTCAACACTACCATTTAGGTTCTCTAATTCCATGTCCATCACATGCTAATCTTGAGACTCATTTATGACACCACTTACATTCTATTCCTCAGCATCACTGTCCCCACAATCTTTTAAACTATTAAGTGCTTCAATTTCTTCATCTGATTGAGTCTTCATCAATGGGGATGGATGAGAGAGTGAATCTTCAAAAACTCATTTCCTAATAATAGAGCACTTTTGTTGCAATCCAATTACCCATACACAAAAAAATCAAAGAAAACACATTTAGGGTTTTAATAAAATCATGTGAAGATTTAGTATCGATAGATATCCATTTGATCATGTAATTTTTATTAACTTCGATATTTTTTTATCATTTTTTACAATCCGTCAATAAGAAAAAAGTGATTTTGTTCTTGAATATAATTTCATCCTTATAATAGATCATAGGATATGATATGAAATATTGGTGTCAGTAAATATTAATAGTTAAATCTACAAATCTATGCTATCATGAATTGTAAAAATTCATTATAAAAAACTAATTTAAAAAGAAAATTAAATTCTTGTTTTACTGTTACCTTGTTTTCTATCTTTTTCCATTCATATTTTCAAAATTCCCTTTTTCTAAAACATCAAGAAAAAGAACAAAAATGATTAGTATACAATATTTTTTGATTCAAGTAATATTTTTCAACGTATATAGAGATATTTTCTTTCTCTCTCAAACTTTCTTTGTTGCAAGTAAAAGGTTTCCTTCAAGATAGTCTAGAAAAAGAAGTTAGATTGGAGTATGTACCTACTAAGGACTATATTGTTGACATATTCACTAAATCTCTCTCAAAGAATACTTTTGAATATCTTAGATAGAAGCTAAGGGTTATTTCCCCTCCTTCCAACTAAGATGCATATATGGGTGCATCTGTCCAAAGGGAGAAGTTCAAGGCATATCCCTTGACCAAGACTGATGTCGGTTGCTACTCATAGGGGGAAAAGATGGCTAGTTAGTTGTTGTAAAAAGGGATTAATATAAATAAGAAATTGTATAGGAGGATGTGAATCAAGTGAATATATGTGCCCTTTCTCCTTAATGGCAAAGGGGGAGAGAATATAGATATGGAAGGAGAGAACATTGCATTATGTAGTGTTGCCATTAATGACGAAGGGGGGGTTTTTGGTAATATGTGCTACATAATTGATGTCAAATTTATGTCCAACAATGTATTTTGTCCTTGATTATTGTGGTAATTGATGATATGATGATTGGTTGAGTACAATATTGTTGCAGCTATTGAGGAAGTGATTGTTGGCAGTAGTTGTGTGACATGATGTGATGATGAGATTGCATTGGCTACTATTTGTCACTTGTTGTCATGATTTGTGTTGATCTATATGATCAAGGTTGATGTGAAGAATAGATGTATATTAGTTGCATATGGTTTGTGGATGTCCACCTCCTTACTGTCGAATGTCTACACACCATTGATTGTACTGATACTATTAATAATGCTAATGGAAGTGATGGTATGTTGAGATATTAAGATGAGGATTAGATGCATGACAATATAATGAAGACGATGTACTAAATGAGAAGGTGATAATTGAGAGAAAGTTTGGTTCCTAGAAGCCTAATGGAGAAAGTTTGTATAGGAAGTATGTATTGATTTGTGTGTGATGTGTGCTCGAAAGAATGATCTAAATTTATCTACATTTCCAATATGGTTTCGTAGACTTTGATATAATGTTTATACTTTGTAGACATTGCATTCCTATCTTTTCAGGTCCTTGATGTTGCAGTTGATATGGCTAGTAATTGCTCTTGGCTGGCAATTTGATTGTCCGCATTGATCTTTTTGTTTTTATGTCTTGGAGGAAATGTTTACAACATCTATGCTATGTCTTAGTTCATTTTTCAATTGGTGCTGAGATCTACAAGTAATAATATTATGTTTTGTTTTTTTATTGGGTCGCCTAAATAAAGTGTTTAGTATTAATTATGTTGTGCCAATATGATCTTGACGTGGAGAAGTAAAGAAAGGATTTCAAAATATTGTTGGATGTTCACGGAACATCCTAGTATACTCTGCATGATTTTAAATGGTTTGTTTTTAGTTGTAGGATGATTGGAATTTGTATTTCAGGGTAACTACTCTTGGTTTGGTCAACTTGTATTGTCCCTTGGCTTGTGGTGAATCCTTGGATATCACCACTTTCTTATAATATTGTGTTGAATTGACTCTGGGTCCTACCTTGGTATGTGAGGATCCACTTTGGGCCAGTTTATCTAAAAGATATGTTTTGGGCCAACCTATGGCATGCTACTTGGTGTATCTACGTGTTACCTTATTGCCGACCAAGTTGGAGAATGAATGATAGCATGAATTATTAGTAACTTCTTAGAAATAAGTGATAAGATATTTTTAGTTTCTCTATGTCTCCTAGATTTGACTAATTTCACCACAATTATGTTTTGGTGGTCGACTTGATATGACCTATGTTTTTACTTAGCCCTAGTTGACCTAATTGATGTTTGCATTTAAGAAGACCATATATATAGAAGATCAAATTGATGTTGAATGGTGTGGGTGGATAGATGATTGTGTGGATCAATGTGTGTGTTGTGCCTACATGATTATATTATTTGCAAAAGTCAATTCTCACAATGTCAATATGTGGTGATTATTGTGGATTTGGTTGCTTGAGATAGAGATTCAAGGAAAGCTTCATGTTTGGAGATTGTTGGAAGCAGTATTGTTGAAGGCCTACTTGTTGCCAATTCATATATTCATTGTACCTTGCTCTAGAGAAGTTATCTTCAAATTGCAAGCATTGTATCTTGCCATAGGGATTGTGCTCTAGTGTGCAAGTCCTTCATGGATCAATACACTTCCCTGGCAGTGAGCCTAAAACTATATTGTAATCATTTGATATATTGTGAGTTAATTCTCATTGTAGTTTTTTTTTCCGTATTTTGATTTTCCATGTAAATATGGTATTCTCTTGTGCATGGTGTTTTATTGCTATATTTTTCATTGTTGCTAATAAGAATAAGGTTTAAAAGACCATGGATTAAATAATAAAAGTCAAGTATTAGGCACAAATTGATTATTTCCCTAGTAAGATTAGGTTTTTCATAACAAGATTCCATTTTGTTTATTAGTAATTTTTTTAATTTTCATAACTATTAAACAGTTATATTTAATTGTTAGATTTCTTAATGAAGGGATGAATATAAAGGTACTGTAAATTATATATATAACAAAAAAATTAGCTCACCACTAGCCCAACCCTTAGTCCCATGGGGAATCACCAATCAAACTCGGGTGAACATTAAAAATCAAACATTAAAACCTTTTTTAATATCTTTTTGCAGTCTACTAATAGGTGCCCACTGGTCCATCACCCAACCACCACTTTGCTAGCTGCCTGCATGATTCCTATTGATGTGAGCATGATGTCAATCATATGAGTGGCCATCCTTGACATTTTAAGCCTACAAGAGTCATTTTCTTCCAAGAAGATAACATTCACCCATAATTTCTTTCTTTTGACTTTTGATAGTTGTTGGAGTTAACCAACTTTCTTTTTTAATTTTTTTTAATTTTTATTAATTTTGACTACCATGAAGCCTAGAATTTCTTTGAGATAGGGTGGCACAAATGGTGGTTAGGTTAGAGAGGAAATAGTTTGAGCATTTGATGACCATGGCATTTGGGTACCATCTCCAACCTCCTAATAAAGGTCTCCCAAGCCTCTCTTCCCCTCCCATTTTTTCTTTCTAAACTATATTCTTTTCATTGTAGGATCTAGAAGAGATTTTTATCTCTTTATTGTTTTGTTGTGAATAAAAGGATCTTACAATGTCTTCAAGGTGGATGAACCTCATAGCAAGAGGTCCCACCGTTTATATGGGACTAGGATTCCAACTTGACCTACCATGTCAACCTTATCCTGGTTACTGAAATCTTTAATGAATTGCAAGTATTTTTTTTTTCCCTTTTTTATTTTTGTTAATTATAGCTTGAATCCTAATATACATCATCATATAGATAATTGCAATAAAATTGAATAAAATTTTCCTAACAAAATAGGGGTCACTTTGACCCCTACTGCACAATCATACAACCATAAAGTTAAAAAAAAAATTGAAAAATAAATAAATAAGGGGGTTTGCTTACCCCATACCCTACATAGCTGCACATGTGCTAACCAGGTCAGCAGGCTGTATGGGGGTGTTAACTCCTATCAATGATTTTCGACCTGAACCAATGGGGATTACCTCTAGCCCAACCCTCGTTCCTATGGGGAACCACCAGTCAACCTTGGGTGAACATTAAAACTTTTTTAGCATCTATTCGAAGTCTACTACTATGTGCACACCGGTCCGTCACCCAACTCACCTCTAACACTCTGCCATTGTAGAATTCCCAAGACAAAATTTGACAAATTTATCACTCTTCCCTTCTCAGAATGATATCATGATGTGTTTGCAGGTTTATACAAATTACATTCAAACTCATATTCAAGAATAAGTGGCAAGTACTGAGATGATACTAACTTCTAAGATTAAACAAAATAGAGCATTTTAGCATTGAATTCATAATCAAATTACATGGAGCAAAAGAGCATTTTCTCACCTCAGTTCTGTTCTGAACAATTAGAATATATACTGCTACTGTGTACATCATTTAGCCATATTTAGATGACTGAAGTCCCTTCGCGAACAGGAATAGGACGAAGAGAAGGAATGCTTCCAATCCACCATACAATAGTACGAACTCTACTCTTCAACAGGAAGCTAAAGACAGAAAATTAATAAATATGCATACGCCCAACAATTGAAGTTTCAATCTTTTATGACAGTTTTTCCTTGCCCAGAAATTCTTTAATAGCATCATATGAATATAACTGTTCTCCAATATAAAGACATTCCAATGGGCTCCTAAAAAATAAAGTTTTAAGTTATCAAGTAAGCCATCCAAGCATCTGCTCTTACCAAAGGACGGAGACTTTCACGCTTAATAACTGATCCGTATCATTCAAGGTAAAGACCCAAAAACTCCATGAGAATCCCTTAGCATTCAAGGAAAAGATCCCGGGGAAATGAAGAGGCCGTGCAACAATAATCCAGGCAGTTCTACCCAAGAGACTCTCATCATAAACTCTTTGCATCCTTTAAATCTATTCATGCAAGGAGTCGCCTCTTCGACAACTCTCGATTCAGAAAACATGAAAAATTTTCACGATGCTGAAATTTGGTTTAGATAGCTTCTTAAAGGAAGCTAGAGTGCTACTTGATATCAAGTATACAACTCATCACTACAAAATAAAAAAGATTCTCTAATGTTTTTTATTAAGGGAAAACAGGTTTTGATGGGTCCCTGAAACCCAGTACAGAAGGAAGATCAAAAGATAAGCATTAACGTATAGCTAAACAAAACACAACAACTAAAGAAAAGACAACTGGTGTACAAAACGCCAACAAGTAAAAGATCAAAACAGACTAAAAACCAAAAATGACCATCAGAAGCCAGAGCTTAGGTCAAATTTTGAAGCATCTGCGTCGCTTCCAGCTCCAACTGATCCATAGTTTCCGCAGCCTGCTTGATGTCCTCTATTTCTTTGCTTTGGTTTTTCTTCCAAGCCCAATTTCCTTATCCTCAGGGGTGTCGTCTTTGATCTCAATAATACCCTCCGCAACCTTTTCCGCTTGGTAGCTCTCTAGCTTGCGGATGAGGGTTTTCATGCTCGTTGAGGCAGCCTTCAGGATCCTATGGCTCTGCTCCCTAATTTTTTTAAGTGTGTTCTCAATGCCATCCAGTCTGTGATCAGTAGCATCTGCTCTATTTTTCAGGCAAGTAAAACTGTTGTGGATGGCATTTATAATCTCCTCCGCATCTCCAATCACCTTGGTTAGCTCACTAAGACATTCTGGGAGGGAGTTGAATTTTCCAGAGCCTAGGGCCTGTAAGGTTTCGATTTCCCCAGCTTCATGGGCTTGCTTGACTTTTATGCCCTCAATTTTCTTTTGAATCCAGTTGAGCGCTTGTTTGAAGTTCTCTGTCCTATTATTTATGCAAAGGCTTATTTCTACTTGATGCTCTTCCTGGTTCATGACATCCATGGTATTAAGATTGACCTCCAGACTAACCTCTCTGTTCTCAGTGTTTTGATAATCTTTCATTATCATGTCCTCCTCCATGATGCTCTTCTGCTTCAAATCAGACCCGAGAGTCAACCTTTCTTCCACCTCCCTGCCTTTTGAATTCTTCTTTTTTTGTTTCAGGCTCACCTAGGTTTGAGCCTCCTCACTTCCGGTGTCTGTGTCATTGGCAGTCCCTTCCTCCTCCTCATTCCAACAATCATCCTCCCCTCTCTATTTATTTTTAGCAAACCCTCTGTTTTGTCTCCCCTGTTCTGATTTTTTCTTTCGTCTACGTGGTTCGGCCATTTGGGGGTCATCTTCAGTCTTTGCTTCCGTATCATAGCTGTCACCTTCTTCCTCTTTCGACTCATCAAAATCTTCATCCGAGTCAAAAATCTCTGCAATATTCATCTGGACGGTCCTGTTCTTGATGTGATTATACAGAATCACCATTAAGCCTTCATGCATTGCTAGGTTAATGTGGGGATTGGAAATGGCATCCTTAATCCCCGTGTTAAGGGAGGAAAAAAGACAGTAGGGAAGAGAAATCTTATCCTTGTGCCTAAAATGATTTAGCAAAACAAAGTGGTAGCTATAAACCCTAGTATATCTACCATCAAGTGTGATAAACTCCATAATAGCAAGTAAAACCTTTCGCCAAATTAATTTGATTACCTTAGGTGAAAGTAGGTGTGGCTACCCTTCACCAGCTTAGCCGTTTCCTCCTCATTCTTGGGGAAATTCTTCACAGCAACATTGGAGATTTTTGTGTCCTTGTAAAACTTGATGCCCTCCATTGGAATGCCAATGGCCTATGCTATCATTATCTTGGTCACTTTAATCTTCTTGTTTCAGATGGTGAGAGTCCCTTTGTTCCAACCCTTCTTGAAAATCTTGGTGATTTCAGGCCGTTTCTCCTACATTTTCTCCATAAATTTTGTCATCTTGGCAGCATGGAAGATGCTCTAGACCTGCGGTCGACTCTTCCATTTCTCAATGGTAGTCACCTCTGTTCTCTTCCTTTTACCTCCCACAGTTTTGTTAATTTCAATCTGAAGCTTCAAACTGATAACTTTCTTCTTGCCAGAGTCTCTGTGAGAGCCACTTCGATTACTACAGTTTTTCCTAATGTAGTTGTTGGGGAGGGTAAAAATTGCCCATAAAGCATGTGAGATTACACTACAATGATGACTCTACTTCCTCCTCGGTAACCTGCAGAGCCAACACCTGTTGTCACGACATTGTCTTTCGCTTGGGGAAATGATACTAAATTTGTCCCCTCTTACCATGTAATCTTTCATAAATAACTATATCACATGCCGCACATGGTAGATCCCTTTCACCATTCCAGGTAATTATAGTTTCACTCCGTACTATTGCATTGGCCGCCCAGTCTGCACTTCGATTAGCCTCTCTGAATAAATGTGTGATGTGGCATTTCTTAAACCCCTTTAGTAGATCTCTGGCAGAGTCTATGATGTTCTTGATGGTCCACGAGGGTTGATGATTGTCAATAAGGCAGTTAATTATGTTTTTAGAGTCACCTTCCAACCAAAGCAAATCAACCCCTAACTTGGAGGCTAATTTAATAGCTTGAAGTGCCCCCATAGCTTCTGCTAAATGATTGGTTTGAATGCCTAAAGGATAGGCGACCGCTCCTATACAAAAGCCAGTCCCATTATGAATGATGCCACCACAACTAGTCGGGCTTGGGTTTCCTTTAGCCGCCTCATCAAAGTTGGCCTTGAACAACTCATTGGGGAGGAAAGACCAGCAACATAGGCTTCTTTTTATTTGGTTAATGTCAGCACTCAAAGAGGCAAGGATATTCCATCTTTTGAGAACAACAAAATCCTTTTTGTTGCTACAACACTGCACTCCCTTTATCATCACAATCTCAACACAAATGTTTTTTATTTTGAACCAAACCACTTTCAGGGTGCTAGTTTCATTCCTGAGAATTATATTGTTTCTCTCTTTCCATATCCCCCAGAGGATATGGACAAAGGAGAACTTCCAAAGATTTCTTATGGTAATGTTATTGGTGGAGAAGTGTCAGCTTCCAAAGCAATCCTACATCTCCTCCTGGAACACCCAATTCAGTCCCCACATCTAAAAAAACATCCCCCAAATAGAAGTGGAATAAGGATAGTGTGAAAAGATATGGTTCACTGATTTTTCATTATTCAGACAAAGGTAACATATATTTGGAAAACAGAAGCCCCACTTTCTCAGGTTGTCAGTAGTCAGAATTTTGTTTTGCAAGAGGATCCACAGAAAGATATTAATTTTGGTTGTCAACCCATGATGCCAAGCCTTGGCCCAACACGGAGTAGGAACTTGGGATTGAGCCAGTAAAAGGAAAATAGAAGAGACTGAGTAGGTCCCAGACAAAGTCCCACACCACACCATCTGGTCTTTTCTTCCCGAATTTAAGACTGCATGATTGATCATTAAGTTAATCTGCTTGAGTTTGGGATCAATGTAAGTGAGATCCACCCAAGAATGGTCTCTCCAATAGTCCTCAACTTTGGTACCTATCTTCTCTTTGCAATTTTGGATGAGTGTATGAGTGGTCATCTTATTAAGAGGGCCCCCTCCAATCAAAGTGTCATCCCAAAAGTTCACCTTCCTTCCATCACCAATGGTCTTTGCAAGAATGATTTTGAATATCTTCGCAAGTATAATGGCATATTTAGAATGTTGGAGTGCGTGTGATTTGAAATATGATTTGAATTATGTGGAGCTTTTGAGCAAGATTTATTAGCTTATATTTTGATTAAGCCGAGATTAGAAGAATTTTTAAAAAAACATTTCATCTTTAAAATGTACACAAGGTTTGTAGTTGAAACCATATTCAATTGTGTGTAATATTACAATGTTAACATGCTATTCATAAATTTTAAATTAGTATAGGTATCACTTGAAGTTATTTGAGAATGCAAGACAATACTAATGCACATAGGATGATTCTAATGAACCTAGGATTGTCCTAAAGAACCTAGGATAATCATCGTGAACATATGATAGTCCTAATGAATGTAGGAAATCCCTAATCAACCTAGGATGGTCCTAATGAACCTAGGACAATGCAAATGAGATTAGAATAATGCAAGAAAAGCTAACTATGACAAATACTGCAAAGTGATAGTAGGATAAGCAATATACTCTAATTTTGTGAATGATGGATTTGAAACATAAATTGAAGATAAGTCTAAAAGTAAAGGAAGTTGAAAAATCAAAGAGCATTACAGTGATCATAGACTTAGTAAGTAATTTGTTTAGTCATAGAATTAGTAAGTAATTTTTTTGATAACTAAATGAAAGTTGGGGAACAACAAAGGAGGTATAACATGAAATTGAATCCAATTTTGAGTTATTATTACCATGCACTTATCAAGTCAACAATTTAAGCAAGGTTGACCAAATTTGATTATTGTTCAAGATGATAATCTTTGATTTCTATAACCCTTTTAAAGGGGACATTAAGGAGATAATTAAAATCACATTTGGGTTACAAAAGACACACGAGACTAAGAAATCAAACATGATGTTATTCCTTTTCTACAAGTATAACAATTTTTTAAATAATGTATTAATGTGGCAAGTGGTTCTAATAGGAAGACATAAGTATTTCTACAATTTTTGGGTCTTCAAGCATACACTACGTGAGGCTATATAAACTATGAGAATATTTCAAATAATTTAAACTACCAATTTATGAATAGAATATTTAAATAAATTGACCTCCATAAGGTCATGAGGACGGACAAAATGTCATCAAAATATCATACAATGCCATCATGACGTCATGCAAAATGTCATCAAAATGTCATACAATGCCATCATAAGGGTGTACAAAATGTCATCAAAATTTTATACAATGCCATGAGGCAAATGTGTTCTCCCTTAGTCTACAAAATATCATCAATACATATAGCCATGCCAATAATTTTATCTATGTGCTATGAACAGGCATACAAAATATGTTCATCTACAAATATTGAACATTATTCTCCAAACATTCGGCCTCTTTTTTCCTAACTATACATTAAACCTCGGTCCCTTGTAATAGTCAATATCTTATGTCATTTTTATATCCTACACTCCTTACTATTTGCCACCTCAACCTATACATACAAAATATAAAATTAGATATTATGCCAAAGTAAAAAAAAAAAAAAATTTATTTAAAATGATATATATTATAAATGCACTTATAGCATACTGGTAGTTCCATATCTTTTTTCCCATGATGATAAACATCATTAAGAGATGTGTGTACTCGCATAGGGGTGTTTACATCCATTTATAATATAACAAAGGCATATTATATATCAATTATTTTCAATAGGCCCACTAATATCAATTTACACAAAATACATTATTAAACATATATATTCATATTCACACCAAAGTTAAGCACACTAATAATGAAATTACTACACTAATGCAAACTTCCAAATTTTCTCTTATGCTAGGAGGTGTGACTATTGTATTCATCAACTAAAGAAACAATAATATAATAAACTCAAAAATAATAATATATATAAACAAAAATATTAAATTTGTAAAAATAAACTTAAATGTGTTAAAGCACGTACCTATCAAAATCCAATTAAATAAGAATCTATGGCAACATGTGTACTAGATGGTGGTGTAATGGTGAGATATTCAATAAAAAGTTGTATTTAAAAATAAACATTATTTTAAATACAAAGTACTATTTTATTTTGATATGTTACCAAATTTTACCTCTAATATAGATGCAGATGTACAAGTTGTTATAGTAAAGGTCGATGATTTACAAGACTCTGGTGTTACACCCTAAACTTCATAATATGTTGCATTAGTTTAATTCAATTCTATAATTTAAAAATTATTTGCATTTACACATTTTAAGTATTTAATAGATAAAATGTTATAAATGCAAATCAACATACCTCCATTTGAGCAACATACACCTTATTCAACAACTTACCTATCATCACCACATTATCTGATGCACCTCCTTGATGACCCCCACTACTCCCATAAAATATATACTAATAATGAGTACATGCATGGGAAGTGGAACTACCTACACCCTGCATCAATGTCCCTCCCAAAGAATATAATACAATAGTTTTCTTGCATATGTGAGTGCTATAGACACTATAGTTAGATGGTCAAGTTGCTACATCATTATGTGAGGCAAAAGGTTGGGATATGTATGTGACATTCTCTATAATGGTTTCTGTGATGCTAGCAACTGCATGGAGAGTATTTACCTCCATACTGTCCTTGATGGCTACTAGAATCATCACATGATGAATTGGTTTTCGTTGATGTGTTCTTCAATGTTCACATTAATCTATTGAATTATCTCCACAACTATGTTAGGTATAGCCTCTACCTCTACCCTAAAACTCTCTCATATCAAAATATTGGAAATTTCATGAAGGATAAACTAATAGTATTATTTTCTAAGAAAATAGAGTGAGACCTCATATTATTACATGGAGATGTTAGGAAAATGGTGTCTCAACCATGCAATAGTAAAAGGGTAGTAGTATGTTTAGATGACTAGATAGACCCTTTTCCACTTTAGGTTCATTTTGTGTATTTGATAAGGAAAGTTTATTTTTTCTTTCTGGTGCATTATTATGTTGCGAATGTGAATCTAGAGTGCTTGATAGTTGATAAAGCCATATTTTATGTATAATTTATCATTCTAAATCTTGATTGTTTATCATTAGATCATAGATCTAAGGGTGGATAATTTTTGTGTTTTGTTTTCCCTAGAAGGAAACCCTATATTATGAGGGCATTGTATTATGTCTATGTATTGTGATGTATTCTAAGATTATGATAGTTGTTGAGTTTTGATTAATAAAAGAAGGACAGGCCCATATTGATACATAACAACAAAGTGACACCAAGAAAGCATGAGGGATGCCCAACTTGTAGAAAATAACTCCCTACCAAACACAACAAAAACCCAATAGGACGAACATAGAGCCAACACCTAAACTAAAAAACCAACATATAGAAAAAAAATGAAGTCTACCAAAACACCAAACAACTTCCTAGCACAGACACAAAGTGATGGTCCACTACTTGGGGGTATCCCTATCCTTCCAATCTTTGTATAGACTAAGAAATTTATCAAAAAAGGAAACTTTCTTGCTCAAACTAATCCTAGAACCAGAGGAGACTAGCACAAAGTCAGGGGTGGCCTTGACCAACAAGGTGGTAGGGCCACAACCCATAGCCAAGGACTCCATACGTCTTCTTTTTATTCACTTCTCCTTTCCATCTCATTGTGGATATTCTGTAGGGAGGCATTGTGCTTGCTAGTCACATCCCTACAAGTATAGTTGACATCCTCAATTTTCTTTTTAAGAGCCTCTTGTGTTTTCTTAATCTCTTCCAGCTCATGCTTGCTACCCGCATTCTTGATCCTTGATTCCATGTCAGAAATATTTCCATCCATATATGTTTCCTACTATCCTATAATGCAAAAAATATTATTGGTCATTTTTCAAACTTTTTCCTCATCCAACTCATCAACCCAAGTATTAGCCTTGGCTTCAGCCTTGACCACCACTTCTAGTAGATATATCTTTTTGATGGCCACATTAATTTGTGCAAAGAGCCATTTAATCAAATGTTTATATCTTTGAGCATCTTTATGCACATTCTTCATGATAACTGTTAAGTTGTCTCTGGATCTCCATTGGTGAAATTCCTATGAGAAGCTTGTTCTGCAAGTATATATTGTAATTTGTTGCTGATTTTTGAATAATATATTGGTTGTATTTTGGAGTGCTGATTTTTTTCTTTTGAAATGTTTATCCCCATATAAATCATTGTGTTTTGGTATGCACGCTATTTATGTTTATTTCTATTAAATTTATATAATAGTTGTAAAGATCTGTAAAAGTTTTGCATTATCCTCCTCTTGAGATTAGTGTAGGAAGTTGTTCCACTACCATAACTTCCTTACAGAAGGTTGGTCAAAGACCATCCACCTCCTAACCTAAAAATTATTTCTTATCTGATCATAATTACACCAATGTATTGGAAACCTCTTTGAATTCATGGGGAGAGTTTTATTTGTTCTAGGATCTGTAAAAAGAATACATATTTGTGTGTTTCTTATCATTGTCTTTAATTTTCACTTGATCATAGCGTAATTTTGTTGCCTAAAATTGACAACATCAATCTATATAATTTTCACTAATTCATTTTGTTTGTAATTGTCTCAACATTCATCATCATTTCTTCCAATTCTAATGTAGGAGATAGGTGATGTTGGTTTGATGTTGAACTCCTCAATTTTGAAACTTATTTAAAAATTACAAATTTGTTTTCTTCTAGAAGCCCTAATAAACCCTTTTGGCTTTATCAAAGGCTTATTGGAAGGGTTGGAGGGTCAAGCATCCTAGTATTTTCCTTAGGGAATTCATCATTTAAATTTGGCTGTGGTTCAAGGTTTACATCATCAGGTATAAAATTTCAAAAAAAAGAAATTATTAAAAAACAATCCATTTTCTTAAATACAAAAAAAATAGCACTTACCTCTTCACTAGTGTGGCATTATGAAGATAGGTTTCAAATGTCCAAACCATGTTGTGTTATATGATGAGTTGAGGGTGAGAAAAGCACTATAGATAATGTGGGCTATATGTTAGCAAAATGAGTAGGGTATTTTACAACTTAATGTGAAAAAAACATGTGTGTGTTTTTCTCGTTAAAAAAAGTGTGTTTTGAATGCTACAAACATGAACATGCTCATTTTTTGGGTTGTAAAAACTGAGCCATTAAATGTAAGCTTGTTGTTTAAATTTCTTCATAACACGATCGTGTTTTTCTCATTGTTGGGTATTTAACCATTATTTTGTGCCCCATCTTGGTGCACATACCTGATTTGTAAACTTTATATTATACTAATGAATATTACAAAATAAAATGCACATAACATAGAGTAGGATTAGAAATACAAATAAGTGTGGACTTAGCATAGAGAAGGGTCAAAAAGATCCCCCCACATTCCAAATATAAACAATGTCCATCGTGTAATTACATACTTGGATTTTTGAAAAATACAACACCCAAATGACTGAAAATATTGTACATAGCTAATATAGATAATAAATATATTCAAAGCCACCAAGAGACACTATCCCATCCATTTCTGCATCCATGTTAAAGGCAGTCCCTCTAAGGTAGCATGACACCCTACATCAATGGAGGATCAATTGTATGGCCAAATAGGGGGATGGGTTAAATGGGTGATTAGAAGAAAGGGGGCCTATGAATCTCCAAACTCTATTTTCCCAGCTTAATCTTGTGAAAGGTCCGAAAAACATTGAGGTTTGTATCATATTTTGATAGTAGTATTCATTTGAGGCTAGTGTCAAAAAAATGCTAGAAATTTCAAACAAATCATTTCTTCAAAATCACCCACATATCAGAACCTTACCCACATGGAGGTTATAATTTTGAATTGCTACATTCAAAGATTTCCTCAAGTAGAAATTATCAAAGACATAATTCATAGACATTTAAACAACCAATCTATACGATCTTGCAGGATATCCATTGTGTTGGAAAAGAAAACAAAGGCAACTTGAGAAGGGTACAATACCTGAGGAGAAGCAAGTGTTAGGATATTTTCAACCACATAGTGGATGGTGTTCTCTACTTGAGTACACTGCAAATTAAATATCTCCCAATCCACATATCTAAAGAGAAAACACTAGACTCAAAGTATTCACCAAAGGAAATAGGAAGGTGAATCTGCTTGTTTAGCAGAGCAATTACTATTTTGCAAGGAAGACAAAAACAACAAGTAGAGAATCAAAGTAGATAAAAGTCTAGATGTGAACTAAAAAGAGGGCCACTTAACCTGTTATAAGGAAATGTACACACATAAAAAAATATAAATTGTGAAAAAACATTTGAAAAATGTGTTCATTAAATCCTATAAGTATCACATAACTTGCAATAATTATGCTCCACATTAGTATCTACTCACAATTAATCGAGCTTCAAGGAAAAGTTTACATGTAGTAGGAGGTATGAACAATTAGAAAATCCCATAGAAATGATTGGAAACAAAGCCATAATAAATGTTGCTCATATTGTAAGTAAATGTATAGAAGTATTGCTAAATGTGCAATAAAAAATGCCACCACATAAGCGACACTCATGCACATAATAAGATCAAACAGTTAGGAAAAAACTTGAGGTTGGGTCATGTGCTCATTGGTAATACATTATGAAAGGGGTGCATAGGATAGATAATTATTCTCATAAAAAAATTAATGTTCAATATTCATGTCACCAGCCAAATTTTCCAATGCATCTACAACACCATTCATCTCCCAATAGCAATGTTGAATTCAGAAAGTATCAAAATTTTCCAAAGTCAACCAAGGACACTCTAAAAGATAACTAATCTTTGAATTAATCTTCAATCTCTTTGTGTAAGCATTAATGATATTCATAGAATCTCTTTCAATTGTCAATTTTTTAATTTAAACTCTTCGCCAACTTCAACGTCATAAAAAGAATGTGAGATTCAACTAAATTATTTGTCCCTCTTGCTAATTTAAGAGTAAGAGATTTGATAATATCTCATTGTGCATTTCAGATCACACAACCCACACTAGAGATCCCTAGGTTACCTCTAGCAATACCATCAAAAATTAACTTGACTAAATGGGAAGAAGGGGGTATCCAAATAACTTTACTTTGATAAACTATAGCTCTTCCAGATGAAAAGTACCTCTACTTGAAACTAGTAACAAAGGCCAATCCTTCATGTTGATAGAATTTCAATTTGAAAAATAAATATTAAATAAGTTGTGTTTATAAACCTTTGATATCATAATTTCAGATATAGAAGTCTCTACTTCAAAAATCTATTTGATAAATTAGAAAAAAGATTTCCTAAATATAGATTCTAGGTTTTAGAAGATCATTAAAATTTATATAGATTCTAGGTTTTAGAAGATCATTAAAATTTTCTGCCGTAGTCAAATTCTAGTAATTAGCATGCTCCTATCATCATTCTCTCACTCTCTCTATCTCACTATTTTTATCTCCCCCAAACTCTAGACCTTTAGATATCTCTCTATCACTCTTTCACTATCCCCTTTCTACATCTCTCTATCTCACTCTCTCCTCACTCCACCAAGATCTAGCACTACCTCTTTACCTCTATCTCTTACCCTTCACTCTCTACTATATGTCTCCTCTCTCTCTTTACACACCTCCCCCTTACTCCCTCCCTAACTCTATTTCTCTAAGTCTCTCCCACCATCCCACCCTCTCTCCCTTTGTACCTCACCTCCCCTCCTTACCCTATCTCTATCACTTCCTTCCTCCCTCACTCTTTTTCTTATGTCCATCTCTTATTGTTTCTCTCCCCTCTCTCTCCATTCTTTCAATCACTACCTCTCCCTACCACCTATCTTTCCCATCCGTAGGTATCTTTCCCTCCATCTCTACCTCTACCTCTCCCTCCCCCACTCTCTCTTATTATCTCTCCTCTTATTATCTCTCTCTCTCTTATCGAGGTCATTATATTTCCCTCTTACCCTCTCTTTCTCTCCTCTCTAGGTTTCCCCCTTCCTAGACCTCTCCACATCTCCATCCATGTCTCATTACCCACCTCTCTCTATCCCCTCTATCTATCTCATTGCCCTCTCTCCCCATCTAGGTCTCTTACCTCTCTTTCATTCTCTAGATATATCACCTCTCTATTTGTCCCCTCTCTATTTCTCTCCCTCCCTCTCCACCTCTCTCTATATAAACACTCAAGAACGACTAATCATCAAAGAAATTGCAAAAGTTCAATTGCAAAAATTCAATTTTTATCACTTCGAGATCAGATTACGAGCCCTTGAGCATTAAGGGGGAGTATGTAGATAATTGACGCTGAATTCTTCTTGGTTGTTAAGAGATCATGCAATTCCAATGGCTTTGAAACTGTCACTTACCGCCATGCACCACCATGACAACTGATGCTGAAGTCAAGTCTCAACACATGCGAATTCATTTTTAATTCCATCAAGTTTTTATCTTAGAACCGTAGTTTTGAAAATATTTTGCAATAATTTTAGATTTGGATAGCTGAGTTTATCTGTCGGTTACAATACTTCGAATAAAGCAAAACACATACAATATGTAAACCCTAATTTTAGCAAGGCTAACTGGTGTTATTATCTTCTACTGTAGAATTTTATTTTTAGTTTCGAAAAGCTGCGAATGATACATGTATGCATAAACCATAGTTTTGTCCTATTCATTGATCTGTTAGCTTAGATGCAGCAATTTGTCCTTACAGGCTGCAAATTCAATTTATGTTTCAGTTTCTCTGTTTTCTGTTCAAGCTTCGTTAAAACTATATTCAGAATTGCCTCATTATGGTGTATGTTGAATGCTTATTTTTTCATGAATGTTTAATTGGGTGTTGTAAGTTTTCTTAATTGGATCTGGTTAAATTCTACAAGTACATCATTATATAAAAATATTTTACAATAAATATCGGACTTTTACAATTGAATTTTTTTCGAGAGTACATTTCTTTTGACCAATTTTACCAAACAGTTTAGTATGTTGTATTACATACTCATTCACATCTTTTAGATCAAACTTCAATTAATACCCTTGACAGAGCGACGAGCAATACTTCAAGTTTTCTAAGTCCACGATTAGTAATTCCAAAAGACCTTGAAACCAAAGAATTCGCAATATGGAAATATGGATATAAGCAAACTTTGATTCTTCAAAAGATTTCCTAAGCAACACAATAAGCCCTATGCCTATGCCTTTCTTACACGTGTGAATGTAACTTAATACCAATAAATACAATTGCAAATTTTACTCCTATTCCTATCACAAATAACCTTGAAGATAATGGGCTTGTCAACATCTGCAAAATTCTAAATAATGCTTTGGTGAATGGTCTGCAAAATTCTAAATAATGCTTTGGTGAATGGTCATGTCCTGTTGCCAAGTTCCGCTTTTGCCACATGCAAAAAAGATGGTGGCGAACGTTGTTAAAATTGGGTTTGCACTTGCCAATTGCATGAGGTGGGCCGCTTTAAGTTTGAATGATCTTGTCAACAAACCCATTTTATACATTTCTAACCTATTTGAGGAATTTCTAGGGTCTTATCAACAAACCTATTTTATTGCATTAAATTGGAGCGTGATTATTTCATGCATTATGCTCTGATGGATGTCATACCCATCAGAGTATATCTCTTTCAGTGATTGTTTTCTTGCTTCGACCAAAAATTTTTTTTTGTATAATTGTCATTACATTCCATTTACATACTTTTACATTTGCTCCCCTTTTTCTTAATCTTTTGAATAAAACTCAATTACTGATATATAAGTAAGAACTTAACCTTCAGTTTGTACACCATTTTACTCCAACTTCAAATATTTACTTTCCCTGTTCCCTATCTTTCAGTCTAAACATAGCCCCACCATAAAGCTGTAAGGCCTTTTAACCTTGCACAAAAAAATTAACTTTATTAGATTCTTCTGTGGGTTCATATTCAAAATATCTTTCCAACTCAGCAATCCAAACCTATAAGCTTCCATTGTGATAAGGCACGTCTATCTAATTTGTAATCTCAATCCTCATGATTACTCTTAGAAATCTAGTCTCGACAACATCCTCCACTTCTTCTTTATATCCTTAAGCTTCCTAGGTCACCTCTCCCCATCACTCACAAACTTCCCTCCTTTGAGCTATCTCTTATGTTTACTCTCAATCTTCATGATGACTCTTACAAATCTAATCTCGACAACATCCTCCACTTCTTCTTTATATCTTTAAGCTTCCTAAGTCCCCTCTCCCTCTTCATCACTCACAAACATCCCTCCTTTAGGTTGTCTCTGTTGCAGCCACTCTTGCCAGGATCTCCCTCATTCCTTGGGCTAAATCTGCAGAATTGGTTGCTCCAACTCTCCCACTTTGTATACCAGCATCCCACCCGAAGTCCATTTGTATCCAATGTCTTCTCCAACTCTAGCTAACCTTACACTCAATGCAAGGAAGAACTCGCTTTGATGCCAATTAATCCAAGGACTATGGACCCAGTGAAAGGTTAACAGTCCAAGCAACACACTTGATTTAAACACTTAAATATTCAATGATAAGTAGATTGAATTGTATTGGCTTTAAATAAATTCTTACCCATTATTCAAATATATGTATATCATCAAAACAACTACCAATTAACAAAACTGAAACTCCATTGGAAATAATCTAAATGAATCCCAACTACATAACATCTTGATACAGACATCTACCTGCAGCCAAATTATTATAAACAACTTTTAAACTATATCCCTTATCACCTAGACTCCTAATGTTATGAACAATGCCTACCAACATTAACAAACTTTTACCATTTCAAAAAAATGCAAATACAATCTCTTTGTCAGTTTTGGCTAAAGTCTTATGAAGGAGGGCTTCCTAAAAAGTTTCAGTAAGTGCTGTTGAGAGTTTTTAGGACTATTTTAAAGTGGATGGTTCCATTAATTTTGCAGTGCAGTTTAAAGTAAAGTTAAGCTCTGAAATTTATGGAAGTGGGTGGTCTAATGAATTTTATTATTAAACATATTCAATTCAATACAATAATAAATATAAAACAATTAAAAAAATTAATTGATAAAAATTGAAAAATTTCACATGATTGACAAGTGACAGAAAAAATACCTATGCTAATGGGAAGAAAAATTTATATCCTTCCACCTTTTCCACCCACTCAAACCTGCAATCCTAAAAAATAGAGACTTCTATTCTTCAGAAAAAAATTCTAATTAATCCTGTAACAATTGTTTTTTGAAACCCAAAAGACCCCAGCCTTAGAAATCTCTTCTTTTCCACTACTCACCCAATAAAGCCTTCAAGCCTTTTTTTCTATTTTTTTCCATCGTCCAGCGCTCAGCATTATTAGATAGAAATGTTTATTTAATAATTTCAAAATGATAACTGCATCACATGTTTGGACCTCTCTTAAGTATGCTCCTCCATCACATGAATTTAACACTTTCAAGCAAAGAATAATAATGTCATGGATTCATATCACGAAAGTACAAAATTGTTTTTTTATGAAACTACGTGTTTTATCAGTGATGGTTTTTTTTAGGTAATCCTTGCAGTGCATACCTACACAAGTCATGAGCTGATTTCTAAGATGTCTCAGTAGAAGGTATTCAAAGTAAATTATGAACAAAGACTAGGGTAATATAGAATCCTATGAAGGAAAAAAAATAAAATAAGAAGTGATGGCTGATGAAGGCACTTCTTTCACTCTAATCTACAAATTTGTAAACTCAACCTTTGAATAAGGAGAAACACAGCAGACTGAAAAGAATTCAGACAGAAGGATGTACAACTCTCAATAAATATCAATTGGAAAACAAAACAGTTACAAAACATCTCCTTTAGAATATGACAACATAAATGTATGCAATTTTTTTAATATAATTTGTTATGAGATACTACTATAAATGTATGCTGCAAAAGTGCGAAGTCTTTGTGAAATGTTTGACCTAGCATAGAAGAAAACCTTGCTTACTCTGTTTTGGTATGCTGAACCAAAAACTAGATCTAACATACTTCATTGCCAAAAGTCTGAAAATCATGACAGCTAAAATCTCAAAATATATGCAATTTTAATTATATGTATGGGCATACAATTACACACACAACCTCTTCGCATTTATGGTGGGAAGAAATTTTAAGCAACGATACTGACAATGGACAATATATCAGCAATCAGTAGCACAAATGAAACAAATAGTGCACTACTCATGGGAGTGAAACATAGAGAATAATGTAGAAGAGAAACCATGGAACGAAGTAAAACTAAATAGGGTAACGTATCACCAATTTCCACACCCATTCTAATTCAAAGCCATAGGTTAGACTGTTATCCATTATTAATGCATATCCCAAAAGTGTTCCTTTAAATGACTTCCAATAGTTAATAATGTTTAAAGAAGGAAACCCAATCAAGTTCCCAATTTAGCGAGATTGAATAACACTCCTATCTAAAGACATCAAGGTCTTAAATTGGACTCACTGACATTATTATTTATTATTCAACATGAGCATCCCAAAATCTCTTACGAATTCATCTCATTTCACATTGACTTATCAACAAGAAAATCTCTTCGTTTGCAATAACACATTTTGATAATTATCATATAGTTCAATCATAGACATCAATAAGCCACAAAGAAGCACATGTGACATCATATGTTCCACAGCCTAGGTATATATTTGCCTTTATCGTGAACCATATTCAAATCATCCTCAAGATAGCTAAAGAAGATTTCATTTATGAAGTCAATCAAGAATTGCACAATTAACTTAAGCAGCTAATATTATAACATATGCAACACAATATACTAAACAAGTGCAGCAACAAGATTATACACAATTTCTATTACAAAACTACAATTAGTAATTCTAAAATATGCAACACAGTATACTCAACAAGTGTAGCAACAAACCATACACAATTTCCATTACAATACTACAATTTCATTTTATTCATTACTTACTCCTAACATAAGTATCTTCACAATACAAACAATGCATGAAACTAAGAATAACCAAAACCACATCATCAATATCATCAATAAATATTATCACTAACTTTTGACACTAATACTTTACTAAAATCAACAATAACAGAATAGAACTATTTTTTCAGATCCCTACTTATCCCACTTATCTTTAAGCAGATGGATTACAAGACCAAGACTTATATGCTATCATACGATATTGGCAAGATTATCAAGTTTATAACATCAGGGTTTTGATATGGCATAAGAATTTACACTTTCTATTTCTTAGGATATCAATGGTTAAGAAGTTAATGATTCAAGGTTCTCAAAAGGATATAGTCGCTTTCTCAATTTCAAAATTTACACAATTAGAAAGGCTACTTACAAAAACCACATCCACAATCCTAATTTATCATCATAGTACACAATGCGCATTATAATACATTCAACTCTCCACTAATTCATTATTTGTAGACACCCAAGTGTACTTGGTGACGAATCTGATGACAAAATTTTGTTTGACACTCTCCTTGAAGCCCGACTCGGGGGTGCTTGTTTTTCCCTTCTCTTGCTGCCCCGTCTTGTGATTTCGGTCTTTCTAAGGGCTTCATCTCACCGGTTTCTTCTATGGGGCACATAAGTTGAGGTTGGTTTTGATTTGGGTGGGTCTGTTCAGGCCCCCTCTCTTGTCTCCCCTGTGCAAGCGAAGTTGGTTGTGTCTACTATGCCCAGGCCTTTCGTTGTTGGGTTTTTTTGTTGTTGTTGAGACCCTTGATGTGCTAGGGCGGTTCTTTTTTGATGGTTCATTCTGTGAGGGTGGTACTTTTCCTGCGAATAGGTTGGTTTCTTGGGTCCCCCTGACATCCCTCTTTTAGTTGAATTGCTCAAGAACCCTTTGGCAATTATTGAGAAGGTTGGTTCTCCCACTGTGGTGTCTTTAGCTGATGGGACTGTCTCAATTCAGATAGTTGATATTTCTGAATTGATGCTTTGATCGACAAAAGGGTTACTCCATTGGAGAATGCCCTCATTGGGTGGTTCGCTAGTCCTCAACCCAAGATAGATTCTATGTGCTATTGAGCTTCTAAATATTGAAGTGCTGCTAGGTGGTTGCAGGTGACTTCTTTGGCTAATGGTTTTTCACTTTTCTCCTCTGAGAACTCTATGAAGAGTAAAAGTATTTTGCTTGTTGGGCCTCGGTTCATTGGAAAATATGTTCTTTTTTGTGAAGATGGTTTACTGGTTTTAACACGTTCAAGGAGACTCATAACTGGATCCCTATATGGATTAGACTTCCTATGCTTCCTTTGGAATTTTGGCATGACCAAGTATTAAAAGGTATTGGTAATGCTCTTGACTCTTTCATTACCACAGACAAGGTGATAAAAGATAGAAAATGCATTTTCTTTTCTAGAATTTGTGTCTCTATGGATTCAAAAAGGGTTCTTCCTTAACTCTGTAAAGTAACTCTATGGATTCAAAAAGGTTCTTCCTTAACTCTGTAAAGTTACTTTCTGATAAGAGTTTAGGAGTAGATAATTCACTTTGATTCCTCCTCTTTGGTGTACTCTTTCTTCATAGAGTTGGGTATCCCAATCTAGGAGTAGACAATTCACTTTGATTCCTCCTCTTTGGTGTACTCTTTCTCCATAGAGCTGGGTATCCCAATCATGCTGGAGGTTTTCAAAGACTCTTGTGATAGAAGTGATCTAGGTTTCTCTAATTATTGTATTGTTGATATGTCTAAGAGATTCCTCTCACAGGCTAAGCAAGAAGCTACTTGTAGTAATGGACCCAAGGTGGATTTGGTTGAGGTTTTGAGGGGAAGAACAATATGGCTGTTGAATACTTGAGGGGGTTTAACTTCATGGATAAAAATGTGTTTTTTGTGAACCCTTGCAAGGGGTGGGTTGGTGAAGATCTTGTTAATGTTTTGAGGGGAGCCCCTTTCAAACAGAAATACGTGGATGAGTCTCAAGGTGCCTTGGTCTAGCTCAGTTTCAAACCTCCTTGATCATAAGGTTGTTGGTGCTCGGTTGTCGTTTTGATGGATGGTTTTCTTGGGGCCTTATGGTGCTCAGTTGTCATTTTGATGGCTGGTTTTCTTGGACTTTTGTTTCTAGCTACTAAGTCCACTCTGGTTTCATATTGCTGCTTTTTTTCTATGTTTTTCTTATGTTGCAACTTTCTATTTAAGGCTTTGGATGGCCTTCTTCTTGTCTATTTTTTATTTGTTGTGGTTTTTTGTAAAAGGTTACCAAGCCTCTTCAAAGTTTGTTTTTCCCCTCGTAAAAAATAAACTATTACTACATTTTACAAAGTTTGAACAACATTCTATATACACGTTTAAAATAAAGGAATTGAATAACAAACACACCCTTTATAAATTATTTAAGATTTCCCTTATTCTAATCTATAAGGATTTTACTATTCATCTATAAAAATAATCATTTATTCAATGTTTGCATTCCAATAATGTAAAGTGCAGTAGATTATAAGGCCATTATTTTATATTTATAATAATACTAAAAATGGTTAAATCTTAACTAAATATATATTTTTTTGATTGGTAAACAACAAAACCAGAGGATTATATTGGAATTAATAACATTTACATGATATAGAGTAGATTTTGTAAATTAAAAATTGGGCTTGCAACCCCAATTGATCAGATTCTTCCATTAAAGAAGAAATGCTAAGTTGTGTAGAACTAGAAAAAAGGCTGACGCTTAGCCTCCAAAGTCTAAAAATTATAACAAAGGAGCAAAATTATAGTTTTCGAACATTTCTGCAAACTTAATTACAGAGAAACAGAAAACAAAAAAACATATATGTACTTCTTGCAATTCATACAACTCTAGACTGAATCCTCAACCCTATCATGACCCCTGTCCTCCAATGAGGGATGCCCTCGACCACAACCTCTTGAACTTGCAACTTGATGACCATTAGCAGCTCTCCCATTTCATTTTACCTTTGGAGGGATAAGACTGTTCAAATAGGAAAACTCAAGGAATTCATCTTCCCTAGCTACTTTATTTGGTTCATCTCCCAATAACCTTCATTCTAAGAATCTGAGTGCCATTCCCATGAATGCTCTATGACTCCCTAAAGTAGGGACCTTTAAATCCAATAGAAAGGGATAGTAGTTGATTGTCTCTCCCAAAATCAAGAATAAAATTAGGTCTCCTAGGCGGGGCATTCCCGTACCAATAATTGCTCGGTTGAGAACAATTGCCAATCCCACCAGAACATTTTGGTCAAATAATTGTGAGGTTAGTGCCAAAACCTTTTCCTTTGAAACTTGGACATCTAGGAGAGAAGCAACAAATCTTGAAAAGATATTAGAGTTATCCCATGGATACTCTATCCTGTTCAAATGTCCATAGCCAAGAATTAACTTGACCACCAAGATTACTGAAGGCTCTGAAATGCAAAAAAGTCGTTTTAGCCTTAAATCAGCAATTGCAAGAAAAAGAGATGGGGGTATCTATCCCAAAACAATAAATTGGCTCAAGGTGCTTTCTTATGATGAATTTGAAAGGAGCTTCCACCACTATTTAGCAGACCCAAAGGAAAGCTACTCTGCAATTAATTTTAGAGCCTTCAATCTTCAAAGCCAATAGAATGACAAGGCAAAGTAAAGGCTTTGTTTCTTCTTTCTTTAAAAAACCCCCAACATTCATGCACATTCCTAAGATCATAAATGCAAAATTCTTGGAGTTGATGAGCCCAAAGAAAAGGTGGCAGAAAAATAAGCTTCCAACACTTCAACATTAATTAGCTAGTCCTTAGAACACTACCAGAATGGCAGTGCCAGCCTCCACCAACTATTACGATGTACTTTCCCTCTTTTCCTAAAGATTTGTCAGATTTGCTGACCTCATCAAACCTTTTTAGTCATCACATTTGGAGCACATAGATAAATAATTAATTATTTCCAACATCCACTCCATAATCAAAAAGCAACTCTATTGGACATGGCATGTCTTTGAACTAATAGGCACCCAGCTTAGCTTCCCCAGTGATGATCAAAATTATGTAGTCCTATTAAGAAAATACAGGGAGCAGGGGTGCACAAAAATTAAAAGGGTAATTTCCTTGCATATCTAAGTTGGTAGGAAAGGCCTAATTTTAAAAGGAGAAGACCGTTGGAGTTTTAACAGAATTCTTCGTTTGATCTCAAAGAGATTTCCCAGCTTAAGAAAATCACGAGCCTCAATGGATATTTGAGAAGTTAAAAATGCTTGTATCCAACTACATTCTTCTCTTCTCCTTAAGAAAAAATAATTAAAGGTTGAGATTAGACGCCCACCAACTCATTGAAGAACTAGCCGAAGCCAGCTTGGAAAGAGCATTAGTGTTCATATTTGCTTCTCTATAAATGTGGTTGCAGGTGTAGCTATCAAAGGTGGACAACAACATTAGAATTTAGTCCAGTAATGCTTGCAACTTCCAACTATAAAAATGAGACGTTTTAATGGCATTTATGACAATGGTTGAATCCCCTTCAATTGCCAAGTTCCTGATACGTCGATTGGAACACTGAGAAAGACCAAACAAGAGAGCCTTAAATTATGCTACATTGTTTGTGTCTAGAGGAATAGGCACAACCATCTTACCCAAAAATATTGCCCTATGATCTCTTATGACACATCCAACTCCAGAGGCTCCTAGATTTCCTTTAGATGCCCCATTGAAGTTTAATTTGAGCTAACCCGATTGGGGAGGAAGCCGTGCTAAACCTTCTCTGTTACCTTTCTTCTTGCCCAAGCAAGGGGGAATTTTGATTCCATTCCATGAGAACCTCATTCTACCATCCCATGACATGAATTCCTTGTCTAAGTTGAGAGAAAGAGAAAGTCTACTATTAATTTTATCAACAATGGTTGCTTCTAGAGAAGATAAGGTCGACTCTACACTTCTAGTTTTTCCATCAATTAATCTCTTGTTCCGCTCCTTCCAAACCTCCCATACTAGAGAAGAGGTAGTGATTTCTCACAGAGAGCTTAGAATTCCATCTTTCTACTTGATTGGCCAAATTATGAAGAGGGAAACAATGTCATTTGAGAGGGCAGTAATCCAACCAAGTTTGGCACATAGCCACCTTCAACATTTTGTAGAGAAAGGGCAACTTAGAAGAAGACAGTCTATAGATTCCTCTTGAGATTTGCAAAGAATAGGCCTTGAAGGGCCCTCGAAGCCCATCTTCCTGAATCTCTCTGTCGTAGGAATATTTTTCTTAACTGGTAGCCATGCAAAAATGCCAGGTTTGGGGATAATTCTGTTGTTCCAGAAAATATTTGGGGGCATACATTGATCCATAGAATCCCCTTGGTTAGCGAGGACATTATATCCTACCTTAGTTGTATATTGGCCTAATTTTGTAGGGGACCAAATCAAAGAATCAGATCCATTTCTAAACATCAATAGCCTATCCTTGATTAAGCCTAAAAGATGGTTTAACTCATTTAGAGGAAGAGGGAGACCTTCCAATTTTTTCTAGCTCCAACCTAGAAAGGGATTATCCCTTGAAAATACAACATAGTCCTTGATATGAAATCCCCAATGATGTCTTAACCATTCTCTTGTTGTTGGAACTAAAATTAAAATATCTATACTCAGTAGTCCCCCCCAAGAATCCTCCTAGAAAAGGTAAGAGGAACCATCATAGACATCCCAAGAAACATAATCTGCTATTAGATGTTTGCATTTGAGGATAAAATACCAGGTCCGAGACCCTTTTGGATGACTAGACGCTCTCAAAAAATTGATGGGATCATTTGCAGATACATATTTGGTGAGCATCATTCTTAGCCATCTCACACTTGGATCAATAAGCATCTTCGAGACTAATTTGGAGCCCAAGGTCTTATTCTAAAACTGAAGATTATGTACTCCATAACCCCCTGAAGATTTGGGTTTGCAAATTTTGTCCCAAGCAATCAAAGCAATTTTATGCCTTTCATTCGAATTTTGCCAAAAGAAATTTCTCATCTTCTAAATGATGAAGGAATTCATACCCGCAGAGAGTGCTAGTAGGGACAAGAGATAGATGGGGAGGGCAAAGAAAACTTCTTGGAGAATAATCAATTTGCCCGCCCAAGAAAGACACTTCCCTTTCAATGAATTAACTTTCTTGTCCATTTTTATCTTAAGGGGATCCCACAGTTTGGAACTCCTCTATCTATTGGGATCCCCAAATAGGTGCAAGGGAGCGTTCCCTTTTTGTAGTTAAAATTTTTTAAGATCCTATTTTCCACAAATACTGGGGTGGAAAAGAAATATATTTGTGATTTTTCCTTATTAATAACCTGACCTGAAGCCTTACCATAAGACACCAAAAGTTACTGAAACTGGGTTGCTTCCTTAGATCTTGTTGTGCCAAGTAGAAGGTTGTCATCAACAAATTGCTGATGTGTGCCAACAAAGTTGGTAGTTTTAATTCCTTCCAAATGCTTGTTGGCATGCCTTGACTTTATAGCTCTTCCAAATGCTTCTGCTATAATAATAAAGAGAAAAGGGGAAATTGGGTCCCCTTGACGAACACCCTTTGAGGATGAGAATAAACCTTCTGGTTTACCATTGACAAGAATACAGAATCTTGGTGTTGATAAGCATTCATAAATCCAATTAATCCATTGCCTACTGAATCCAAAAGCCTGCATAACTTTACACAAAAAACACCAGTCCACATTATCATAAGCTTTGGAAATGTCCAATTTCACTATCATACCTAGCCTTTTCCTATTTTGAAGAGTGTGAATTGCCTTCTGAGCTACAATAACCCCATCCAAAATTGAATGGCCAAGGACAAAGCCTGTCTGCTCCTCTGAGATGATGGAATTTATTAGTTAAAATATTTTTAAATAATTGTATGGAGTAGCACCAAAGTCAGTCATATCTAAACATAAGATAGTAGCAATCAAAATATCTTATTAATTTAATTACACAAAGCTTTGAATGGCTATATGAATGTCCTACTATAATGTAGTTCAATGCTATCAATATCATAATCATATCATTTTACAGTATTCTTTCAAATTTAGAATGCAACCCACAACATCAAGGCCGCACATAAATGTTATCTAATCCAACAACGATTACAAAATCACTTTCAACATTATCAGGTCTTAAATCATACCCTAGAGAGTAGCAACACTATATCAAGCAAATTATCATATGTATACATATACTTTCTAACATTAGGTGATAGCATTCTTAGCTTATCTAATCTTTATAAACATTCATTATACTTAGAAACAATGGTACCTCCATCCAAACCACCAGTGTATACCCGAAGTACCATGTGCCTTCATTGAAAGCCAATTTTTATGAAGTATTGTATCTAATCTTTGAATCTCAAGATTGCTTTCATTGAATTTCTCATTCCCAAATATCATAAAGAGTACCAGGTGAAAACTCGTTGCAGTGATCTGTTTGCAATTCAGAGAAATGGAATTGGGAGCTAATTAGAACATTTATATTTCAAAATACAATTAAACTATAGGTAGAACCTCCATCTGCTAAAGACATTTAATTTCCTATTTCCCGCTGCAAGTAAAAGCAAGTGTAACTGTAAGTTTCAAGGCTCTTATTTCAGCACAAATATAGAGGATGCTGACAAAGGTGCTGGCGTCAAATTTTACACCTGCCAATTGTGTTTACTTGAAAGTTGCCAAAGCTTTTCGATAGATCAGTTTTGTGCATATACACGTGAAAATATTTCTTCGTATATTTCCATATTTTGCAAGCTGTTTGTTAGGGCAGTTGCAGCAATCCCCTTCGTTTCCTTTCATTAATTTATTGTGTTCATACTTTGATGGCTGTCCATACTTTTGTCCGGATGTCTATAACATGGGAGGTGACTCTCCTCATCATCTTAAATAGTATTTGTCTATTTTCTTTAGTTTCCCCCACCCTACTACAGCAAGGCACCATTGAATAACTCTGCTCAGCCTATTAGTAGGTTGCATTTGCCCCTTCCTTCTTCTAATAGCTAGCTCAATAATTTATGGTTTTACTATTTTCATCTTTGATTTCTTGCGGTTTTAATTTATGGCTTTTAAATGCCTGTAGCTTCAAAAGTTTACATTACTGTCCAATTCATTTTACCACTACCTCTCAAGTGGATTTTTTTTCTATTTGGAGTAGTTATAAGGTTAAAGAGTATCTTTAAAAAATATACCATCAAATATGCATTTTTTCTCAATGCCATCTTTTATTTTAGGCCAATATTTATACTATTGGGTACATTTATCTATTATTCCTTGCAATGTACAAAACTACATTGCATCAAAAATCAATCTTCACAGTCAAGTGTGTTTCATATATTCAAATTACTTTCATCAATCTCTATATAAAACCAGCTGATATAGTCAAGTCATGCTCTTTACATGAGTTTATGACAAACGTCACCAATGTCTTGTTCAACTAACATTATAAAAATTTCAATTCAATTGAACTACTTAATCACCAAAGAATACAATTACAAGCCTCTAATTTTTTGGTAAGTTATTTTTTACCATAGTCCAATTACAATGCAAGCTCATTTCCAAACTCATAAGATGCTCATTTAAAAAGGTCATGCATATCAATTGGTGCATAACAATTTTCTTCTACCATTTGTTTCTTCCATATGTATTTGCATAAATGTAGGTATTGTAATCAAACACAGTGTGAATCATTATCAACAATCATTCTTTCTAGACGTAGCTTATATCGTGGAGCTATGCATCAAATAGCTTTTGCATCTTGTGGATACATTATCAATTATTAAACTCATTCCAACCTACCTATTTGAGTGTATTTGCAACTCTATCTTTAACACATACTAACCAATTCAAACCTACATCTTGAGTTCTTTTCATTTTAAGCTCATAAGAATTCATGCTTATACCATGAGAATGATTCTTGGTAATCTTAAATATACACAATTAGTTACAGCATGACAACATGTAAAAGTAAATTGAACAATTCGATTATAAAAGACAGTAATAACTAGATACCACAATTGTCTATTGTGCACTATGATTTCCCTTTACTATTCATCCTAGGTTATACCATGGATCACATCATTTCCTGCAACCCACCGCCAACTATGATACATATCAAGCATCTTATACTACTTGTTGTCATATTTAACAAGACCATAATTATAACAACTTGCACAACACTTTAGGCCATCTAACATAGGTGCACAATAATTGACTCACACAAACATAATGTCCAACTAGCAATAGGAGGTGAATGAAGCACCATTGCATGTGTCTTCCAATATAGAATTCACTTAGTCACCCTTTTAGTGAATCCCAATTAGAAAGGAATGTTCGTGCATCCCATTCTACATTGCCTTTCACTTCCCTTTCCTTGAATCTTTGCATAAACTAATGAGAAATAATTCCATACTACTTGTGAGCATCATTAGATAGGATGTGAGCATATGTAACAATGCACATAACCTAAGGCTAGTAATAATATTTTCATGCCTCATTAATCATCTAAGTCAACATGCAATCATGCAAGTTACATAATCACAATTTATCTTATGATCTACATGTAGACTCAATACTAATGCGTCTAGTATCAATCAACTGAATTGAAATAATAATTTAAACCATGAAACTATACCTCAAGAAAACACCACATAGGAGACCCTAATCTTCCTTAATACACCAATTTAAATACTAAATTCTTGATATGGGTAGACTTTGGTATCCACTACCTACATGCTACTAATGAAGCCTATGTAAATCATATAAAATTAGATAGCTCCTAGCATCTATCATCTATGTGCTACTCGTGAAAGTTGACTAAGCCTAGATTCCTATCATGCTAAAGAAATATTAATCTTATAAATAAGCAAGTCGTAGATTTTATAATTTTGATGATCACCTTAGGATGAGTGGAATAAGATATGTTAAGAAGAAAATTATATTCAACCTATGCCTTCACAAAGTCACTTGCTAAACATTGGTTGCAATGCCAAGAGTTTAGCTCCTATATGAACCTAAATTTACCATTGTGATATTAAAGAGTAAAACTTTGATCTATAATGTACCACTCAAAGGGCTTACAATCACATGCTAGTTAATTTTGTTACATTACTACAAGGGATAAATTAAACAATACAGTGGTCTTATAGGTATTGGTGTCAAAATCCAACCTTGAACTAACACGTTGAACACCAATGAGTTGCTTGTAATATGCTTGTTTATGGAATCCTCAATATTTTAAAAATACTATTAGTAGATCCAATTACAAATAAAATCTATCCTAATAGATAGTAAGATTAATAGAATATGCAAAACTTAACCATAAACCCCAACAAATGAACAAAAATATACAATAACTACTTATTTCTCTAATTATAGTGAAATGTCACACTTACACTCAATCTAATTGTCTTTGAACAATAACCATGATATTATCATCAAAAGTATAACAAAACTAAAGAAAATGGATGCTACAAAAGCCACTACAAAATGACAATCCCTAGTTGTTAAGAAAGAGCCACCTAACTTAATCAAATAGGCATTGACAAGAGTTGCCCAACAAAAAATAAAAAAACTTCATATGTAATCTTTGAGTGGAATCACTAGACGTTAGATAAGGGTTTCCATTAACTAGCTTGCTATGGGGATCAAGGGACATTTTTCCTTCAATATGCAATAAAAATTGATGTTTGATGTATTTGAGGAATAATACTATAAAAAATAGACGATGTTACTAGATATTTGACACATGTTTAAATAAGTGATCGTGTGCTCACGTTCTATCAAAAATATAAATATAATTATTCTTTTCTTCTCTTGATGGAGCTCCACACATTCATTCATGACCAAAAGAACTTGATAAATAAAAATTGATTGTAATAATACAAAATGGGCCCTAGAATATGGAATACATACTTTAGGACACACTAAATTATTACAAATTCATTTCTCCAGTTTTTTGTCAAACCTATAATAAATGGTAATTGCACTTAAGGAATATCTAGTTATCTTGTGGAAAAATAGGACATGAAAATTCTCTCTCGCCGATATTGATTTCCTTGAAGCAATTGAGATTTGAATGTTTTAGGATATCGGGTCCTTCTCATATGTAGCATCTTCAATTGGAAGATCCTCCACATCACCAAATACTCACTTTAATGGTTCTATTCCTTAGATTTCTTTTCTAAGCTTCCATGATAGCTTTTGGTACTAGAATGATTCTTCCTTGATCATCTAAAGGTGAAAAATATTTTCCTAGTACAAAATTCTACCCTAGTAATTTTTAAAGAAAAAAAATTGAAATATGTGAATTTTTCTATTCTTTGGTAGCTTTACTTCATAGGCTACTTCTCCTACCTTTCTTATTAACTTGTAGGGACCATAGAATATGATTTTTTCACTAATTAGCTCCATCTTCGATTATAGCTTCCTATAGGATTACATCTTTAGTTAAACCATGTCTATGGAACTTGAAAGGTTTTCTTGGTATTTCATCAATATAAATAGAGTTTATATTAGTTCTAAGCATGTTGAATATGGTCCTAGAGGGATTTCAGTATCTTTTGGCTCTACTTGATCATATTTTCTTCTTTACGAACCCTATTTTATATTAATACAATATACACAATAGTTAAATCACTATTTCCCTACAAATATAAGAGGTGACATACCTATGGACATATGGTAGGAAGTGTTATAACAATTTTCTCCCAAATGGAATCACTTGACTAGTAGTTTCTCCCTAGAAACGTAATTTATTAGGTACTCTATAATCTAATTACTAATAATTGAGATTTGTACATACTTATGGGGGTGATAAATTATGGTAGGGATTATCTTTTCTCCTACCAAATGAAATTATTTTAAGGACTTGATCCTAAACACAAACCTTAGTACACAATTAGAGAAAGTAGACCATCCATCCATACAAGAGTTTCTTAAATCCTTGTATCATAATGGCTAGATTCAACATCATAATCAAATGTGAGTTAATAGGTTTGCATAATTAATTCATATCCAAATCATGACAAGGTTTATTATTCTTTTATTTTTTGGAAGAATATATCTCGAAAAATCTAGAGGCTAACTTACACCTTCACATACTCTTCATTAATCTAAGACACAAGGAAATAGGTTAAATAACAACAAACCATTTTTTTTAGTTAATATGATATTTGAGGCATTCTCACACATTGACCTTAATATAAACCACAATGACAATGAAACTATAAGTTCATCCAAAGTGGAGATAGATTTTGGAAATTCAAACATCCTAAACCCTAGAGTAGATAAGGTTTAAGATGACTATTTTTCCCTTTATTACCTCAAAACTATATGGTGGGTAAATTAATTGAAAGGTAATACCACTCACATCTAATAGAAATTTAGGCTCAAGCTAAATCTTACTAAAAGCAGGAAATAATCAGTTTCTTTTGGAGCTAGTTCCCAACGCTCCCCTAGCTCAAAAGGGGTATTCTTCACCCAATGAATTGATAAATATCTTTCATACACTAAACATAAAAATATGTCCCTATAGTTAGGGTTTTCACTAAAATAAAAAAAATATTAGTCATGAAAGTGCAATAAAATGAATACTATATAAGTGAAGCCATGGAAAGGAATTAAAAAAAAACAAGACAACAACCACCATTTATGAATATCCATTTTATAAAAAGCCTTAGCTCATAGATTTTTATTAATTACTATTTCATATCCCAATATATTTCATTTAAAAGGTATCCAATAATTAATAATGCTTAGTTCTAATTAGCGAAACTCGATCTAGTTCCCAATTTAGCAAGCCTAAATTATAATACTTCCATCTAGGGACATTGATATATCAAATTGGATCTAACCACCTAATATTATTATTCATTATTAAACATGTGCATCCAAAAATATCTTATAGGTTCATCTCATTGATATCAAGGCCATTTTGATTACTTATCGCAAGACATTAATATTTTTTTATAATAATGTATTTTGACCTTTATCAAGTATCTTATTCATAGAAATTAAAGAATCATAGAGGAAGTATATGTCATCTTATAGGTCTTAAAAAACAGCTATATATCTTTGTTTTAGTAATGAATAATACTCAAGACATACCCAAGATAGCTAAAGAAGACTTTTATTATGAAATTAATTAAGGATCTCACAATTACTCTAGGCCACTAACAATTTTCAATAGGTCTAGCAAGAAAACCATACACAATTTCCATTTATAAAACTTACAACTCCATTTTTCTATAGCTTGGTCTTGGAATTAGTATCCTCACATAGTAGCATTGCATAAATTGAGAGTAACCAAAACCACACAAATAATATCATTGAGTTCATTTCCATTTGGTCTCTAAATGCCTCCCAAAAATTTGAAAGAGAAAGAAACACTCTTAGAACACTTCATAAAAATTTACTTCCCCTTATTAGTGGACAAAGTTTTAAATCGAAAATAGCTAAATTGAAGTAATTCTTTGAGCACCAAGGGTGTCAAGATAAAATAAATAAACATGTAACTTATGATTAGGTAGGGAAAATTCAAACTAATTTGCTAAGGTGGGTAAGACCTTTAATGTTAGGCTCAAATAGACTTAGGGGGTCACTTATAGGTATCCTAAAGAGGATTAAACACAACCAAAGATGGATAGATGGATAAAATATTGCAATAGTACTTGAATTTGACTGACCCCAAAATTATCATTGGTTCAAATAATAATCTTTAGCCATAACCTCTATTGAGTTGACAAGAAATTCATTGCATGGTAATAGGATGTGGGTATTCTTAACAAATCTAGGATGATAATTGTTATGGGTCATTGAATATGGTTTCCCTTGTTATCATGTTCAATCATCAAGTTCATACAAAATACTTCTTAATCCTAATCTCCTACTATAAGATATTTTCATTTTGAGTGCAAGTTGGATTATTACTTCTAGGATTGGTACCTATTCATAGAGCTATAGATTTGTAGGACATCATAAGAGACAACACAAATAAATCAAAAGGGCTATGAATTATATAAATACATAAACCATAAATATTAATATCAAGCTTGTAAGAAATTAGAATTTCATCTGGTACAACTATTTTTTAATTTCATTCATACCAGCCTGGGTGGCAAGAGGAATCCCTAAGTTAGAATTACCGAAAAAATCCACAAATGCAATCATGAAGAGATTTAGCTACAAGAATTATTTACAATATATAACTTCCTTGTAATTTACAATAGAGGCTACTCTAATATACACTAGATTTTTAGGGATTGAAACCTTTAAATCTATTTCAAGTTGAAGATTAATGAAATACTAAAATAGCCAATCCTTTGTTCATGTTGGAAACCTACAACAATATGTCATCCAACATTAAGTAGCCTTTAGAAAGGACTAGAGTCATCTACAACTATAGAGGTTTCCCATGTTGGAATCAAGGAACACTGAGAGGGGGGTGAATCATTGTTCTACAATCTTTAACAATATTAATTTGATTCTTAAACCATCTAATGCAAATCAATAAAGGAAATATGTAAACACATAAGGAAAACATCCACAACACCACAACACTAGATTTATATGTGGAAAATCTGGTTAAGGGAAAAACCATGGTGGGAACATACCCACAATGAGATAATACCTTGTTAGGAGTAAGTAAAATATTACAATGGGAATGCACATGCATTCAGGCACATTGCCTAGAGTTCACTGCTCAAAACTACAATAAGAGATACAACCTGGGAAGGCTCACTGCATTACAAAAGATTACAAAAGATACAAGAAGGTTTGAACTATTGATTAGAATCAACAAATGCCTGAATATAGTTCCGGTTGAGCACAAAATACATAATCTTGCTCTGCTCTGCTACTCTGCCTTGTTATGATATTCTGAATTATACCAGAGCACAAATCTTTCAACCAGGCACATAAAACTGCACACAATTTCTCATACACACATCACACATAACCATCAATATCTAAATTGATCAAATAAATTGGCCTAATATATCCACATCAACAATTTAGGTTTATTTCATGTTGGCCCAAAAACTGCATAACACACAAATGAAATGTGTTACCCAAAATTGACTCAATCCGATCCAAAACCATCATGTGGACCAAAAACAAATGTCCACACGCTTCCCACATGTCAGCTAAACATCCTCAAATATGCAAATAACTACCAAAATCACTCCGCACGATTCACACAATGAATCTTTACACGTTACTACTAATGAACAACGTTCTAACAAAAAACTTGTCTATTGGATCTTTCAACTCACTCAAGAATCAACACCAGAGGCCATAAACCTAGAATAAGGCATCTATTACATGACCACAATGCTTCTCCAAGATTCGTAAAGCAAAATATGCAGCACAAATGGTCCGCTAACCAACAAATTGTACACTCTATCGGATACACTATTCTTCTCACCGGACCTTATAAATACTCAATAAATCTTCTGGTATGAATTAATCATGAACTATGGATTGGATATCTAACTCAAGTTTCCATCAATGACAATATTTGAACATGTATGCAATGTCTCTTGCCAACAATCTCCCCCTTTTGTATTTATGACAACACTTACTGAAAAATGACTAATTGTCGGACCAAAACCAAGATATATACACTGCAACCAAAAATATGACTACCGGACTCCAAAAATAAAAAATCCCCCTAAGATCAACATTTTTCACTCATCTACTCTCCCCCTTTGACATCAATGGCAAAGGTAGGGTTCCAGAAACCAAAAATGCTATTTTTATATGTACATATAGTCCTTTTATACTCATAGAAATTTAAAGATATCTACAAAAGAATTCTTCAATCAATTTAGGTGGCTATCCTAGACCTTTTGAGACTCTCCAACACAGTTATAAGCTCACTGGACAAGTATGCGAGTGCCTCTGCTAACTTGAGATCTATCAGCTCCGTGGATTTTATGGCACTTTGGGCATCTTCCAAACCACTAATCATGATATCCAATTTGGGAGTAATGAGATTCCTAAGTTCACAGATTGCCAATTATTTTCTCTTTTTCTTGAATCAAACTCCTAATTTTCTCTAGCAAAGATATCACTTGGTCTTCATGACTATTCAAGGAGACTGATAAGGGGTCAAATGATTAAGAGATTTGTGCAAGTTGATCTTCATGCTCTTTAGCCTTTTTCTCATTATCTCGGGTGAACTAAGACAACACTATGCATGATTTGTAGATATTTCTACCCTCGGATAGTGCATCCTGAATGCCCTTTACACAAGTATCCAAAGTGACTCTATTATCAACAATCATCTTCTTTAGTGTCCAGAGCTTTCTTGCATTGAACTCATTCTAAACCTTCTCTTCAACAGATTTTTTAAAATATTGAAAGTGATTGTCCATAGAGTTGATTAAAATTTTCAGTTTCTCAGATGGAGTGTTTGATGAGTCCTACTAAAATGATGGCATGAGCTTCTCTAGAACACATGATGCCATAGTAAGAAACTCACTATCCTTTGTGTGAGATTTTAGCAAGTACTCACTAGCTTTTGTATGAGCAAATGTTGCCAATTTGAGTGCCTGGATAGGTATTAAAGAAGCTAGGTTGATGGGGCCTTGAGTGAATTTTGGATCCACATAAATATGTTTCCCCTTCACTGATTTCTCAGTGTCTCTTGCCTCAACCTCAACTTCAACCTTCACCTCCACCTTTTCCTTTTCAGCATTCACCTCTATATCTACATCCTTTCCAAGAACTAGAGGGTTGTCACTCTTGTCTTTACCCTCATTTTCTTTCCCTGCATCCACATCCTCAATGTCAACCTCTACTTGCTCAATAGTCTGGTCTTTCGGGACATAAGTATCATCCATTATCTACACTTCTAGATTAGTGTCACCTTGTTCTTTTACTTGATTGACTTTATACTGGTTATCTAACAAAATTTTAGTCAAAATCTTCTCTATTTCCTTAGCCACTTCATCAATTTTACCAAACATGATCTTATTTACTCTAGCTTGTCCTCTCTTCCTCTTTCCTTCACTGGATGGTTTGGCTTGAGGCTTAGGTAGACTAACAAGTTTCTGAGAATTGGAGGAGGGTTCTGAGCTCTTTGGTTGCTTTAGCTTAGGGGCAAAGGCCTCGTGTTTAACCTTCTTATGTACACTTGACCACATCTTCTTCTTTCAAAACATTTTTCTCTCTAGCTCTCTAGACTGCCTCTTTGGTAATCCCCATACTCTCTGCCAACTGCTCTACCTCCTTCCTCGCCTTCTTTTGAATCTCATGCTTCTTGAACTTAGAGTGCAAGTCGAAGCTCTTCTCCTTGTAAGTTCCAAACCTTTCCTCAGACTTATCCACCAATTTGGTCCATAAGTGTTGAGCATATGCATCAAGAATGTGTCCTTCCACCTCATACCTCATGGGCATGATCCATGAAGTTATTGGTTCTACAGCTTCCGTAAGGTACTAATCAATGTCATCCATAAAGTAGATTGTATCCTCATACTTCTCCACTATCTCCTTAGGAATTCTCTCTCTTCTTTGCATCATGCTTTGTAATGTTTTGAAGTATCCCCAAAGAACTCCATTCTGAATTGTAGAATCTTTGAGGCCATGAAGAGTTTCATTTATTTGTGCTGCCACCAGCCTGTCATAGGCCCACTCAATTTTTCCCACTCCTAGAATCTCATTCATGAAATAGAAGTACAAACATATGACCAAAGATCCAAATTTGAATACATGCTTCTTATCCTATTTGATTTTCTTCAAATTGCTTAATAGATCACTCTAGAGAACCTCGCATAAATAATACTTCTTATCTTCCTTCAATATCTGATAAGAAGCATAGATGGTTGTACCACATACTAAATTATCTTGGCTAGAATTATATATTTTGTATCCCATCACTATTGATACAAATATAACATCATATTCAATAACATCGCTGATTGCCATCGACCTTTTGTCAAATTGAGAACTGGTAGCTTTTGTTATGGTCTGCTTCTTAACATTTCTCAAGGTAGGCACCTCATTGATTGAGCTCAAATATGTTACCACCTTGATTGCACTCTTGGCAATCTTGTAGCATTTGTCAAGCTAGATGAATTCATCATGCATTCTGCTCAGAATGTACCATACCCACTCAGGCTCATTGAACATCGAAAAGTTTATGAATTGCACGGAACCCTTCTCCTCAATGGACTTAAATTCATGCTTCAAGCTTCACATTCCATCAATCATGTGCTGAGTGTATAGTTACATCATTTGGGCACTCCCGAACTCCTCAATGTTATAGTGAATATAAGCCCTAATATCCTCCCCATGTAATACTCCATAAGGGACTGATGAAAAAGCGCTACTCGGATCATCCTCCATTGACTCATATGGATGCTTATTGAAATTAGGTCTAGCCCTTTGAGTGACATAAACTACCAATAGGATTGCAATACCAAAAGATGCCATATCTGAAATTTTAAGCTTAAAACTGAAAAAGTGTTTACTGATAAATACTTTTCAATCGGATGTAAGATCATGTGACAAATCTTATTTTTACTATGAATCTCTGCAAATACTGCTTCATTGCACTCTTCTGCTCTCTCACTTCGAATGAAAAGTGAGAAATGATAGGTCAATTTTCTTTTTATCCTCTACATACCTAACTTTTAGGTAATAATAAATGCACTTAACCCTAACTCTTCTGGATATCCTACATTCACAAAGTTATCCCAAAAGATCATTTGTAGATCATCAAGTCTATTTAGAAACTTCCGTAAATCTATATGTGACCATCACATACATGTCTACAACCTGTTGGAACTAGGTAGAAATCTTCAATAGGGGGTTTGTAAGCTTATTATGAAAAACCTCCCCCTAAGGCCGAATTCCTTAGTTTGGTTATCAGATGGGGTTCTAGTATCAGAATCGGGTACAAACCCATTCACTACGTTATTATCACTCCTTTTCACCGAAGTCTTCTTCATGTAATCTCTAATTTCCTTAGCTTTTTATTTTCCTTTCTCATCTTCCTTCACATTCTTTTTCTTGTCTTCCGGACCTCTCTAATTCACATTTCTACTTTTGCAATACTTAGCAATGTGACCGGATTTGTTGCAAGCATAGCAAACAACATTTCCTTGTCTAGGCTTGAAGTTCATTTGATTTCCTCTTGATGTGCACTGATTAGCAACATGTCCAAACCTACAACATGCATAACATCTGACATTTCTCCTATTTTGAAAGTTGTTCATCACACTTCTGCATTCATTTGCCTTATGACCATACTTATTGCATTTGAAACATTGACTGGTAAAAGATGGACCATTATTGATTATCCTATTTCAACATTGACTAGCCATATGACCAAATTTATTGCAAACTTGAAACAATTACCACTGAACTTATGAGCATTAGTTTTCCTTACCAGATGCTTTCTTGAGTTGTTCTTTTATTGTGCTGATTTGGAGCTTTCACCCTTCTCAAATCCAAGACCTTATGTATCATTGGGATTCTTCTGACTTGCAAGCATCTCATCTAGTCTAGCTGAGCTAATTTGGAACTTCTCCTTGTACTCATTTGCATCTTCAAGATCAAACTTAAGAAGTAGGACCTACTTTCCAAGATCTTCCTTATGTTCTCTAGCATCTTGAACATCACTCACCAGTTTTCCATTCTCATCCTCAAATTTGCAACATTCTTTAGATTTATGTTTCAAAGACTAAGCAAGATTTTTCTCATTCTTTTTTCTTTCTTCAATTTCCCTTGTCAATTTCATTACAATGGCTTCCATCTCATTCTTTTGAACTGCATTATCTCTGACAAGCTTCTCACATTATTTTGTCTCTTCCTTCAGGGCTTCATCATCCATGCTTAGACTTTCTTTCTGCTTAAGTTGATCAACAAGATCCTTTCTCTTTTCCTTGGACTTACTCAATTGCTCCTTTAATGTCTGAATGAAGTTTTCAGCATCCCTGATATTTGCTTTCAATTCCCAGACTTTGGCTTTGGCCTGATCAAGATCATCAATTGCAACAAGTAGTTGTTGTCTAAGACTACTGTAATCCATTAATACTCCTTTCTGGATCTTCCTCAAGCTACTAGGCTCCTTCTAAGGAACTAGGCTCTGATACCAATTGTTGGAATCAAGGAACACTAAGAGGGCAGGGGTGAATCAATGTTCTGCAATCTTTAACAATATTAATCTGATTCTTCAACCATCTAATGCAAATCAATAAAATAATGATGTAAACACATAAAACAAACTTCCACAACACCACAAAACTAGATTTATATGTGGAAAACCCTAATAAGGGAAAAACCATGGTGGGAACATACCCACAATGAGATAATACCCTATTTAGGAGTAAGTGAAATATTACAATGGGAATAAACATGCATTTAGGCACACTTCGTAGAGCTCATTGCTCAAAATTAGAATAAGGGCTACAACTCCGGAAGGCTCACTACCTTACAAAATTATTACAAAAGATACAAGAAGGTTTGAACTATTGAATAGAATCAACAAATGCCTGAGTATAGTTTTGGTTAAGGAAAAAACACATAATCTTTCTCTTCTCTGCTACTCTGCTATGTTTTATTATTCTGCATTATACCAGAGCACAAATCTTTCAACCGTGCACATGAAACTATGTACAATCACTCATACACACATCACACATAACCATCGATATAAAAAATGATCAAATTAATCGGCCTAATATATCCACATCAACAATTTACCTTTATTTCTTGCCGACCCAAAAACTACATAACACATAAATGAAACGTGTTACACAAAGTTAGCTCAATCTGATCCAAAACCATCATGCAGACCAGAACAAAATCTCCATACGCTTCCCACATGTCAGCTCAACATCCTCAAATATGCAAACAACCATCAAAATCACTATGCGTGATCCACACAATGAATCTTACATGTTACTGCCAATGAACATTGTTCTAATAGAAAACCTATCTATTAGATCTTTCAACTCACTCAAGACTCAACATGAGAGGCCATAAACCTGGAATAAGGCATATTACATGACCATAATGCTTTTCTGAGATCTACAAAGAAAAATACACGACACAAATGATCTCCTAACCAACAAGCTGTACACTCTATCAGATACACTATTCTTCTCATGGGATATTACAAATACTCAATCAATCTTCCGGTATGAATGAATCATGAACCATAGATTGGATATCTAACTCAAGTTTCCATCAATGACAACATCTGATTATCAATGTAGTGTCTCTTGCCAACATCCCATAGCTTCATATATCATCATTCTACATTTTCTTATAGAAAATATCATTTCTAATATGTCAACAAGTATCGAGGTTATGTGAGAGATCTTTGTTTGATTACAACCATTTATTAATACTATTCTTTAGGCTCAGTGTGTAGGCCAATGAAGAACCTACAAATATTGTAAATAAGCATTGGGATCTATTCATAAGCTTTTCTCTTTCATATGCTTTGCTCTTTTTGGGTTCATTTGGTCTTGCCATTGTTGGGGATCTATGTTCTCTTGTGGGGCCTCTGTCCTAGTGGATGTCTGTGGGGGGCCTCTGTTCGGTTCTGATGGTCCTATTTAGGAAGGCCTATTGGTTGTCTCAGGGAGTTTCCTATGATGTTGTATGCCTAGCGGTTGGGGTTCCTTCCCTCTTGACAATGTTTTTGAAGATGTTTCTAGTTTTGCGCTCCTTTGTGACCTTTTGGTGAGGGTTTTGGATGTTGCAATGGCAAGCTCGGATTGCTATGGAATTTTTTGGCATGTGTTGTGGGTGGAGCTTTGGAGGCTCTAGTGTTTGTTTTGTTTTTAGGCATTCTACTTCTCTGTTTGGTGATGATTGCATTCTATTGTCTTCCAAAAGGTTGTTGGGAGTTTTAAAGGGCTTGTTCTAGTCTCGGTTTGTTTTTGGTTAGGGTATGATTTTGTTAGGGGTTTGTTTCTCCCTTTCTCTCTCTATCCTTCATGTGATGCTCTTGGATGGGTTCCTTCCAGCATGGCTTCTATGGAGGTGATTGTTGCCCCTATTGAGATAGGGTTTCTGTTGGCTGCTCTGTTGAGGGAATGACATATTCTTCTCTTGTGGCTCTCCTTCTTGTTCCTTATTGAGTTGGGGACTTCTCCTATTGAGGTGGGGATCTTCTTTCTGAATGAGGTTGGTGGGTTCTATGTGTGGTATTCTCTTGATGGGTGTTACCTGGATGTTGGTTTGGGGTCTATTTGGTCCTTCCCTATGGTGTTCCTCTTCTCTATGGCTCCTATTGAGGTGGGATCCTCATCTATTGAGGTGGTATGGAGTACTGCTGGTGAGAGGGTGATTCGTAGGTGGAGGCTCCAGGCTCAAAGTTGTTGGTTGGTTCCAGATGCCAATTCAAAACTTTCAATGAAGGTTTGGGGAACTTTGGAAAAATCCTCCTCCTATTGCACCTGGTCGGCTAAAGTTCAAATGTAGGGTGGTCCGATTACCATCCTTTCTTTCTCTTTCCAAATAGTTTGTTTTTGGAAGTGAAGGTTTTAGGTCCTTTTGAAAACCCATTAAGGTTATGGGTCCTTTGAAAACCCATGTCTAAAAGTTGTTCTGCTCTGTTTGACTAGATTTCTTCCTTCTTTTCTGTGTGATCGAGTCAGGACCTTTTTTCTGTTTACCTTAATAAAAAAAACTAACCCTCCTCCTTGTTTCCTCACAGCTCTCCCCTTTTGCACATAGCAGTTCACAATAGAAACATTGCATCAATCTTTTAAACCGGTGATACACTTTTGTCATAAATGTTCCATCTCCCGTGTTCTTCACAGACATTGAACTTTTGGTTTCCTTTACATAGGATGTAAGCTAGAACTATAGAACATAAAAAAACATAGGATGTAACCATTCCAAATAAAAGATAACAATTCATTAGTGTATTAAAATAACAATTTATAGATAAATGCTCTTTTTGAATTACATGTTGTCTTTCTTTGATTTAGAATTTATTCATACCTATTTTAAAATGCTTCCACAATCTAGGGTCCCTTATCTGTTTGAAACTACCCATGTAAGTGTTCATGCTTCCTCTTTTAGCCACATAAACATCATGCTTCCTCTTTTAGCCACATAAACATCATGGAACTTAACCAAGCCGAAACAGAGCTCTCATAGCATTATTTCTAACACAGCATTCAGCCCAACGTCCTCACATGTGGATATATTTGTTCTGATACCAAAATTGATGCAGCTCAAACCAAGGTGCTATTGATTAATCTATATAGCAATCAAAACAAATAGGCTAGAATAGAAATGACCAGAGAAAAATCAAATGTTGGAATCCCTGAACAAAGTATATATATTATTATTATTTGTTTGAATGATTAAAAAGATACAGCACAGAAAAACATCTCCAGAATCATCATAGTCTCAGTCTCTGTTTCCATGCCTCCAATCTTCTCACCACCTTCGCCTATTCCCAGATCACTCTTTAAAACTCAAAAGAGGGAAAAAAAAACTTCTCCTAAAAGTAGCTCACTAGTCACGTCGATAACTACCTGTCAGACCACTACAGTAAACCAAAATGGACCAAGCCAAAAACCGGGGTTACAAAATCATAAGTAGCTGAGAAAAATGTAAACAACCACCACAAAAGGAAATCCAAATTTAGCTGAACCTTATCTCCACGGTCAGAACCAAAAATAGCAAGGGATGTTATGGATGCTCTATCATCCATAAATATATCCCTTTATTAGTAGATCTTGGTTCTTACACCTATCGCTCTCTACAAGTTTGAGTTTAAATCCCAATATTTCTGTAGGACTTGTAAGGAACTACTTATTAAATCTCTCCTAATTAGAATTCGAAAATGTATGATATACCCACATACATGCCAAAATGATAAGCAACCAGCCACAAACTTCTCTTTGTGTGGCATGAATTTAACATATATTATAGAATCCTTTCACTTACAATTTCAAAGCAAAGAATAATGGATTCATATGGCAAAAGAGAAAATTTGTATTTTAGTGGATTAACTTGTTTTATCAGTTAGCAATGCGTACCTACAAAAGTCATAAGCTGATTTCTGAGATGTCTCAGTGGAAGGTATTCAAAGTAGACTGTGAGCAAATTCCAGGTTAATATAGAATTCTATGAGAAAAATAAAAGAGATTAGGAGTGATGGTTGATACAGACTCTAATCTACAAATTTGTAAAATCAACCTTTGAATAAGAACAGGCACACTGGATTGAAAAAGAATTCAGACAGGTGAAATATACAACTCTCAATAAATATCCATTGAAAAACAAAACAGGTACAACAGATCTCCTTTACAATATGACAACATAATGTTATATATTCTAACTCAAAATATTTACTTGCAGGGTTAACAAATATCCAGTGGCAGGGTTCACTGGAAGCCAAGGCCAATGTGCAGCCATTATCTCTCATTTCTAGAAAACGTCCCTTTTTTCTTTAAAAAAGTTGGTGGTCTTATGATTTTTTAATTTTAATGTTTTTTAATTAATCTTTTTAATTTTTATTTTAAGAACTGTATAATTTATGTAAGTAAAATTTGATAAAAGAACAATTGAAAAATAGGGTAATAAATTTGTGAAGCAAATGACATTTTTATCAATATACACTCCTCTTTCATTCCACAACCTGTTTTCAGTTTCTAAACAGTACTATTCCAAATTATTATTTTTTCATAATAAAAAATTATTAATTGAAAATTTTTAAAATTAAAGATAATTAACAATTTCTTAAGCTGTTAGGAGAAATTTTGAACCACATTCCAAATCCATTCTGTTAAAATTTCAAACTGAAAAATAAAACTTTTATGCATATCAAAAAAAATCTAATTAATACTATGACATTTTATTTTTTTCCTCTCATAAGGACTCTGTTCCATAAAAACACTTTCTAAAGCCACTCCATAAAACCACACCATAAATATTTTAGTTAACGTCTAAATATCCTAACATGATACCTTCATTTATTTTCTGATCTCCAAAATAGAAATAACTGTTTGTTGTCCTTAGATCTCTTATAAATAAAAATAAATAAAACAGAACAACTAAATTAACTAACTACTAGAATTAGTAAAACTAATTCCTTAAAAAGCTTATCCGCAATCATAAATAAATCAGCAAGTAGACCAAAGTTTCAACATTTTCTTTGGAGAAACAAGTAGTTTCAAAATTGATAGTCTTTTGTTTTCTATTTATTTCATTGTTTTGATTATTTGATTGTTGTTTCGTATTATGTACATTACTTTTTTTTATTAAAAGAATAGAGTAAATAACAAGAAAAGGTTGATAGCCAGGAATAAACCAAAATTGTCATACAAAATAAGACAGAACTGCAAGCCAGAAAATTGCTCTTACAATGTAGTTAGAAAGATGTGCATAAAAGGTAGCTATTGAAGAGATATAAGACAATGAAAACAAGAATAGTTAGATAGGCTTATGTTTTCTTGAGCAATACTGAAGGGTTTTCTTACTGGTTCTTTCCCTTCAGTGCTCTTTGAACCAGACACTTGTAAAAAATATATATAATCAATATAATTTTAATGATCTCATCCACTTTTATAAAAAAAAAAAATTAAAAAAAAATAGCAACTTCATTGATATATTCAGATTATTTGATCAAGAGAATGTTAAAAGGCATATCATCTCATGACAAATTAATCTATAAATATTTGTCATGGGTTCTTCCTTGGGTCATCCTACCAGATATATAATTGGCCAAAAAAAACAGTATGAGATAAAATACTAAAATAAAAACATTTCAAACATAGAACCTGTATGTACCTAGTATATTGTCTAGTATTTCAAGATAAATATCTTCAATATAAATATCTTCCATTAAATATATTCAATAGAATGTGCCCGTGCCCGTGCCCGTGCTTGTGCTCCTGCCCGTATACGCCTGCTTGCTTTCATGCGTCTTTCTATCTCTTCTGTTTCAAGTTCCTACAAAAATAAAAAATTAAATTACAAATTTGTTTTGTGTAATTTGTTATCTGCATTAATGTGAAATGTTTAACCTAGCATAGAAGAAAACCTTGCCTACTCTGTTTTTGTATGCTGAACCAAAAACTGGAATTATCATATTTCACTGTGAAAAGTTCAAAAATCATGATAGCCAAAAACTCAAAATATTTTCAATTTTATTTAAAAGTATGGGCATGCAATTACACACAGCCTAGACTAATGAAGCAACAATGCTGGCAACAGACAATATAACAATAATCAGTAGGACTAATGAAACAATTGCAAATATTTTTCTAGGATATTTGTCAATCTAGAAAGAATATTTTGGTGGAAATGCAGCTAATCTTCTAGAGTTGCAGGAGCTAAACCCAAGGATACTTATGTAAGTGGCTCTTGATTCATGGGAGATATCTACCTCAATAAATAGTCTTAGAGCTTCAATGCTTTGATACAATCACGTGCAGCAGTATTATAGACCTTTTATAACATTTTAGTTTGTTTGTAGAATTAAATAACTCAGGACTGAAATCGTGTAAGAACCGTCGTCTGATTATTATTAATTTTATTTTATTTTATTGATATTTAGTGAAAAGATTACATACATCAAAATATCTTCATCCATTCCATCCAAAAAAAACATCCCACACCCAGATCTAAGTCTGGAATGAACACACCCAACCCCTCACAAAATTCGCTCCAAAAAACTAGAGTCCGAAAAACCACCATAATGAGCATGTATTCTGCCTAATAATCATCAAATAACACCATACATTAAAAACTATTTTGCAGTTTTAAGCCATCAAAACTAACATAAACGATATGTAACTATGCATTTATCTGTTAAAAACAGTTTCATCTTTGAAACTGGACAGGGCCATGACCACCTCCATTGTTCGTGTCCTCGGTCTCAGCTCACGACCGACCTCCGCTCTGCCACTTCATGTGCCGCTTTGAATACCTCTTCAACTCTCATCAATTCTGCAAAGGTCTTCAAGGCCTCCCAACCGCATCTTGCTAGAGCCTTGCACCTTTCCTTCAACTCATCCTCTTGCCAACAAACAAAGGGTATGTAATTCACAGGCTCAACCACCCCTTCAGAAACATCAAGTCCCACTCCAAGGATAGCCCATTCAAATATGGATTCCATGCCCATCAAGTAATCTTCAGCTATTAAATCATGCAGAACCCTCTTCACCTTGTCTACGGAGTCCTTAAATTCCAACCCCGAATCTGTAATTAAGGAGTAAATCTCCATATTAGTCTTGTACCTGTGACTTACGTACGCTATCTCCTCCCCCAAAATTAGCTTTACTATCTGCACTAATCTCTCACCCTTGAAAATAAATAGGCCTTAGTTGCCTATCTGTCACCCTGCCCACGAAAGGCACTAACATCTTCTCAGTTTTGAAGGTAAAACTCGCCTCCATGTTAATACTACAGTGCCACTACCTTTGCGATCTTTCCCTTCACTCACTTCAACTCACTCTTGGTGTAATCAGTAAAATAACACATAAGTAAGCAAATCCAACAAAAATAAATACAACAATCAATCCCACCATCGCCAAACCCAACACCATCGTCCTACTCTGCCAGCACAAACCAATTTCATCAATGCCCTTCATAAACGCATTGTCCAAGCTTTATCCTCCATTTTGTCCACATGATATGACATTAAATCCACCTGTAAATTGTGCCAATAGGCTTGGCTAACTCCCATCACTTCATATTTCCATAATTCTAGGAGTTGATATTCATGTGTCTCTCCAAAAGATGTGGCCCATTTAGACAACACATCTGCAACATTGTTCCCTTATCTTCCCACATGAGAGACTTTGAAGTCTCTAAAATGAAATTAAATCACTCTTAATTTTCTGAACATATTTATTTAATAACCATGCTTGTATTTCTCCTTTAATGATTTTTTTTTTTGATAGGTAAGGGGCCGAAGCCAATAAGGTATACATACCCTGCCCTCTTGTGGGATTTGAACTTGTGACCTCACTTTCAAGAGCACAAGTTCTCCACCACTAGACCAACTCAAGTTGTACAACATGTATCCAAATTATTATTACAAAAGAAAGAATTTGTACATATTTAAGCCACACAAAGTATTACTTACTTCAAATACCAAACTAGATAAAACTCCAAATTTCTTATGCATTACTAGTAAGCCATAGCCTATCTATCGACTTAACACGACATAATTATATACTACAAAGATATAAAATTAACTACAACTACTCTATCACTCACCATTCCCAAATAGATTTTAACCCTTCTATAGACTAACCATCATATCCTTTCATAATTTTCTCATGATAGGTCCTTCCTCCGATTTCCTATTCTCTATCCCAATTTATATTATAATGACCAGCCATTTATTTTTTACCTATTACTATTTAAGGTAGAAGTAATTTCAACTGACAAACAAGATGAATTCACCTTTGTAACAACCCATATTAAAAATTGATATCTATCAAAGAAAAAATAACTACTAGGATTAGAACAAACATTCACATACTCAAGCTCGTTCACTATCCTAATTGTCATTGCCTTTATGATAGAGCTAATTACTTCTATAACTACCAAATGAGGATCTTTTTAACAATTGAATGTTCTTGAATCAAACTCATAGGGCAGGAAGTTTGTGAGCATAATTCAAAAACCGTAGCAAGTTCCATTATTCAATCAGTTGCTTCAAAATATTCTCCTTATTTAACACGTAGTTAAGATGAATTTTACATCCCTCCACCAAACCAGTTTTTCATATTTCGCTCCTCTCATAGACATTTGTCCACTATAAACCAACAAGCTCCTCCTTTCAACCATCTCTTTTCTCTTTTCATGGGATTCAACCCACCATAAGATATCCACCTCCATCAAAAACCATCTTCACTTACTATAAAATCTATTGAATAAGATATAAGATCTTGCCATCCATCACCTATATTCTACTAGTGAAATCCTATCTAAAAACTACAAATTCAATTATCTCCTAGCATCTATCATGAACCTTCTACTAGTGAAATTTCACTAACCTTGAGATATGGTCATGTACTTCTTTTGGAAAATTATGCTCCCTGACTCCTATCGTGTTAGACAATTGATAAACTTATCAATGAGAGGGTCATAGTTACGATTTTAGTAATGAGCTTAGGATGAGTTAGGAAAGGTACATTAAGAGCTTAGCAATTATTCTCTACCTATTCACTCATACAGTCCCTTGCTTATCCCTAGTTGTGATTGCAAGAAGTCAGCTCCTATATCAATCTTAGTCCAACACTATGATAGTAGAGGGTACAAAACATTGATCTAAAATATATTGTTTGAATGGTTTCTAACCTTGGACTATTTAATATAATTATATTATCCCAAGTTATCCATTATTCTATACAATGATCTTATAGGTCCTAGAGTAAAAATCTAACCCACAACTATTAAATTTTGAATATCAACAAGTGACCCCTCTAGTTGGATATGTATGCATAAGTAAAAACTCATAAAGTAGTCTCAAAATCCATTTTTCATTCAATAATTATTTAAAAATAAATTATTTAATATACAATATTATATCCACAAATATAATATTAGACAATATTCTACTCCAAACAACTACATTTTTGTTATATACCAAGGCTTATTAGCACACAATTATCCATACATCAAAGAGTGGTTCACATCGTTAAATCATGACGACTTTTAAGTCTCTATCATAATGAAATGTGAGAGTGTATTTCAAAAACTTATTCATAGCCAAATCATGGTTAAGTTTTATTATCCCCTCGTATTTACTGGAAGAATAAACCATTGTAGGTCTAGAGGCAATACCTTCCCATAATCCTCACTAATTGAAGACACAAGCTCATAGGGATCAAAACAAATTCAATTGTTTTAGTTCAAATAAAACTAGATGCATTCTCTAACATTCACATTAATACAAACAACAATTTAATAGTAAATCTTAATTTTCTTACAATGTTTGAGGAGACTTTGTAAAACCAACACCTAACCTCAAAGTAGATAACCTTGAAGATGATGAATTCTCATTTTATTAGCTCAGACTTGTCTGGTGGGGACATAATAATTGAAAGGTGAGATTACTACTATCTAAGACATATTTAGCCTCATGTTGAAGCATATCATTGAAAATAAATTAATAATCAAGTTTAGGAATAGTGCCAAATGCTATAGTTATTTCCCAACCCTCCTCTATAGACTTGTGTTAGAAGATCATTCTCAGCCCAAGTACTACTTACATTCTCACTTCTAAACAATATTTAAGTCCCATTAATTCTCATCACATATATTTTTGAAGGAACATACACATACGTTAATATAGCTAGGATTTTCATTAATATTCAAATAACCCTAGTCATGGCAGGGAAACAAAAATAATAATATATAAGGGAAACATGGAAAGAACCAAAAGTAGACAAGGTAACATACCATCCTACCAATACCCATTCTAAAAAATATGCATAGTGCATACACTTCTCTTTATCTAGTACATACCCTAATAGCGCTAGTTTAAATGACTCCCAATAATTAATAATGCTTAATAGTAAGCAATGAAACCCAATCAAATTGGGCATCATTGCTTACTAATACTACTTGTGATCATCATTAGATAAGGTCTTAGCATAACAACACACATAGCGTAAGGCTAGAAATAATATTTTCAAGGCTCATCAATAATCTAAGTCATCATAAAACCATTTAGTTACATAATCAAAATCTATTTTATGGTCTAACTATAGACCGAAGACTAGTGCCTCTACTATCGATCACCTAAACTAAAATAACATTCAAAACTATGAAATCATACCTCAAGAAACACCACACAAGAGACACATTTATTTGATACACCAATTTAAATACTAAATTCTTGATATTGGTAGACTTTGGTATCCATCACCTACATGCTACTAATGTATGACTATCTAAACCTTATAAAATTAGGTAGCTCTTAGCACCTATCACCTATGTGCTACTAGTAAAATTTCACTAACCCTATGATATGGTTGAATACTTCTTTTTGAAAATTACAATAACCCTATATGTAAGAAAGTTGTAGGTTTATAATTTTGGTGTTAAGAGGAAAATTATCTTATACATATTCCTTGATATATTTTCTTTCTCATCCCTATTTGTCATACAAAGAACTTGGCTCCTATATTGACCTCAATTTACCATTGTGATAATAGTTAGTATAAAATTAGTCTAAAATGTGTCATTAAAAGGGTTTACAACCTTAGGCTAGTTAATTTAGTTATAATATTGCAAGGGATACATTAAACAATGCAATGGTCTTATGGGTATTGGTATCCAAATCCAACATTCAAATAATGCATTGAGCACCCATGAGTTACCTTTAATATCCTTGATTAGAATTGTCTAATATTTCAATTTGATGCTCCATGCAACACAACTGATTATATCTTATTAGGAATAAAGTCTATCCTAATAGATAATATTATTAATAGAATAAGTAAAAATGAATTGTATACCCTATAAAATGAATATCAATTTGCAATAACTATGTATTTCCCTTTTTATAGTGTAATGTCACACATTCAATTTAGTTTCCAAAACAATAAGCATGATATTATTATAAAAATTATAATAAAATTGTAACAAAATGGTGATATAGAAGCCAGCACTAAATAATAATCCATGGGTCCTAAGGGAGAGATACCTAACTCAATCAAACAGACATTAACAAGATCTACCCAAACAACAAATCGATAAAAATCATACACAATCCCTAAGTGGAATTGTTTAATATCGAATAGGTTTTCTGTCCATTGTCTATGGGGTTCAAGAGGATTTTGTCCTCTAATATCCAACGAAAAATACATCAAAAATCCCCTTGAACCCCATAGAAATATTGATCCCCATTGAAATAGGCATAAGGAACATTCAATAATATTGCATGCAAAAAGATGACATGACAATCTTCCATCCCTAATATTTTTTTTCCCTCAAGAAATTCAAATTTGGATGTTTTGGGATATTAAATCCTTCCCATGTATCACCTTCAATTAGAAAATGCTTCCACCTTACCAAATAATCACTAATTGTTCTATTCCTTAGAATTGTTTTCCAATTGGGCATGGTAGCTTCTAGTATTACTATGAGTCTTCCTTTATAATCCAAAGATGGAAAATCTATTGATGGTACAAAATGACTATTACCCTAGTGCATTTTTAAGGAAAAAAAGTGAAAGATGTGAATTTTTCTATTCTAAAGTAGCTTTAGTTTGTATGCTACTTCTCCCAATTTTCTTATAATCTTGCAAGGGTCACAAAATATGAGATTTAAATTCTTAGCTACTTTCTTCTTCAAAAAAGACTACTTTATAGGGTTTCATTTGTAGGGAAACCATGTCTCCAACTTCAAAAGTCTTTTTGGTATTCCATAATTTGTCTACAAGATCTTCTATTAGTTGTATAAATGTTGAAGATTATTTAAGTGATTTCAATATCTCTTGACTCTACTTGATCATATTTGTCTCTTTGAAAAAAATTAGTTTCTATTATTACAAGATCCACAATGGTTAGAGTATGATATCCCTTAGAAATCCATGAGGTGGCATGCCTATGAGGTGTAATAAAAAAATTATTCCAAATGGAACCACTTGACTCTATTTGTTTGCTACCTAGAAATATTTTATTAGGTATCCTTCAATCCAATTGCTAACAATTTTATTTTTCCATCCTTATGTGGGTGATAAATTATTTTATTGGTGAGCTCTACTCCTTCCAAATGAAATTATTTTTGCCAAAAGTTACTTAAAATCTTATTTTGTCTATCACTGAAACTATTCTTAGGTAACCAATCTAAGTTGGGAACCTCCTTGACGATCAAATCAGAAATTTGTGAGGCCTCAAATTTAGAGTGTACAAATTGATAGTGTGCTACTTGGTGAGTATATCCACGACCACAAAGATGTAGTCCTTTCCTTTCATTTTGGGTAATCCAATGATAATTGAATAGACATGGGTACGTGTGCAGGATCATGATACAAAATCAAACATCACACTTAGTTGAATTTCCTAGAGGTAAAAGAGGATTTCCAAACAAATCAGTTATACACTAAAGGAATAATATAGAGGCAAGAAAATACATAAGGCTATAATGGTGGTAAAAGGCTTTGAAAAAAAAAGGGTAATGATTTTTGATGAAATATTTTATCCTATTAAAATGACTTCAATTTGAACTATTCTATGTCTTGTGGCTATAGAAGACTTGCAACACTAAGAATTAGATTTAAAGATATCTTTTCTACATGGATATTTCGAGGAAGATATTTATATGAAGTAACCATAGGGATATGAGGTCAAAGGTAAGGAGGAATTATTGTGTAGGTTAAAGAAGATCTTGTAGGACCTCAAGAAAGCTCCCTGACACTAGTATTTGGAATTTGATAGTTTTATTGTTGAATAAGGTTACAACATATGTTATTTGTATCATTATGTTTATTTTAAGGGATTAGATAATGGTAGCTATATTATCTTATTATTATATGTTGATGGCATGCTTGTTGTCGAATCTAATATGTGCAACATATAAATGAGCTTAAGTGGAAATTGGTAAAGTTATTTTATATGAAGGATTTGGGTGCAACAAAACAAATCCTTATAGTATGAGAATAAATAAAGATGGGAAAAATCACACATAAACATTGTCTCAAAGTGATTGCATAAACAATGTGTTTGAAAGATTTCAATTGTAGGATGCAAAAATAGTTAGTACACCTTTGCCCAATAATTTTAAATTTTAAAAGGAGATGTGTCTCATGAAATAAGAGGATATAGACTATATTTTCAAGGTTCTCTACTCTTCAGTAGTTGGTAGCTTGATGCGTGCCATGGTGTGTACAAGGCTAGATATTGAACATGTATTGAGAGTTATGAGTAGGTATTTGAACAATATTGGAAAAGACCATTAGAATGTAGTAAATTTGATTCTTACATATTTGAGAGGTATTACTACCCAATATTTATAGTTTGGAAGTTCTAAATCCACTCTATAGGGGTGTGTTGATTTAGATCTAGCAAGAAATATTGATAGAAAGAAGGGCGCAATAGGGTATGTGTTTACTATAGGTAAAACATCAGTTAGTTGGATTTTGTAATTTCAAAAGGTTGTTGCAGTTTCCACAATAGAAGCAAATTATGTTTCTCTTATAGAGGATAGTAAGGAGATGATTTGGTTACAAAGTTTTATATAGAAATTAGGCAATCAACAAGAAAATAATAGGTTGTACATTGATATTCAAAGTGCCAATCATCTTGCACAATACCTTCACTCTAAAAAAAATCAAATACAACTCAAGTGCCATTTAATATGCTCACTTTTAGAGGATAGATAGGTGAAGCTGGAAAAGATACACTAGCTAGAATCCTATAGTTATGTTCACCAAGGGAGTAACTCAAAAGAAACTGATATCCTTCATAGTTTTTGTTTGTCTTTAATCTTTATAATAGTGAAAATGAGAAACAAGCCATGTATAGGTACATAAATCTAGTGGGAGCTATAGGTACATGGTGTTCATCTAGGATTAGTCTCCAAGTGGTAGATTATTTAGTGTGGAGTTTGATCAATCTCCAAGTGAGAGATTGTTGGTTTTTTGTGATTGATTATGTTGCTAATCTCAAATTCTAGTGACTCCATTACCTTAATTTTCCCCCAAATTAATTAATGAGTGAGTGCAGAGGGGTATATCCTCTCCTATGGGGCTCAAGGGGCTCATCCACTTAATGGGGCCTAGGGGTGGAGCCCATAGTAGAAGAATATGGTAATACCTATAGCAAGGACTATTGGGGGAAGTGCCCACAAAATAAAAATTTCCCATTATTTAATAATGGAGTCGACTATTATTTTTGATATGTGCAAACAAAGAGAAAATTATAATCTATAAAATTGTAGGTTTCTCCCTTGTAGCTAGGTCTTTTCAACACTCAAAAAAATTTGAATGTATTGTACCTTCAAGCTCTAGAACAAAATGTAAGAGTTCCTTCACCTAGATCTTCTCCTTTTTCAATAGATTATTTATTTTCTATCTCTTTCTAAACTTATTTTATTTCTTTATTTGATTTAACTTTAATAAATAATTAACCTAACATTTTCCAAGGCACTTATGTCCTAGATAATAGGGTTCTTTGCAATGGAAATAGAGTTTCTTCCTCGTGAGTTTATTTCTACTGCCTTCATTTATTTTTATTGATGGTAGAATATTATATCTGCATGATTCTCCCTTTTAAAACTTCTTATGATTTATAGTTGGAGCATTGTCATAGGATTTACTTCAAGGTAAGTAAGATTCCAAAGTGAGGTCCCTTCTGATTGTCTATTGAAGAGTGGAAGGCCCCAATGCGTTGACCAGTCTCTTTATTAGCTCTAACAATCCTTATATGAATAGAGTTGTGATTACTTTCTCAAATACATTTGGAGCTTTGACAACTATCCTCTAAAAGTCACCTATGTAGTTTTCCATTTATCTATAGTATTCTAGCTGTGTCAATCCTTAAAAGTAAATTTCTAGATCATCTCTATCAAAAATTTTAATCAATCTTTTGAGTGATTCTTCAAAATTAGTGATGATATTATGTCCTTTTGTAAGTATGCTACTGTACCACCATTCATGGACTACCCTTCTAGATGGAGGGAAGAAAAATTGATGGTTTTTTCTTCATACATTGAATTTAGGGATATAAGTGTTAATTTTCTATATCCGAGCATAAGTTTAACATTTTTGTGTCCCATAAAATATAGGTAGAGGAACCTTGACCAAACATTGTTGCAATTCATTTCTAGCTTGATTCTGAATCAATTACTTCTTACTTCATGGATAGTTTAAAATTTAATATTGCAAAATAATAAAATGATATGATCATCTTGAATTTTTTCCTAGGGATTTGTAGTCTTTGTTGCAAGGTTAAAAAGTATTTGATAAAATTAATTGACTCTTAATTTGATAAAATTCTCTTCTTTACAAGAAATTTGGTTAGAAGGAATTGGGTGAAGAACTAATTGTTTGATTGACCCTTGATGAACTTATCATTTTGAGATGTGATTTTATATGTTTTGGAGATTATTAACCTTGCACAAACTGCACAAGCATTGGCATTTCATCTTTGAGTTGTTTCTCTCTATATTAAATCCAAATTGTTCATTGCATATAACATCGATTGAGAATTTTCTTCCTCTATCACATCATTCCTTTCTTGATCATCTCATTTCCCCCAAATCATGTATATCCTTGATCCAAATGTTGGTAGTGCCAAATCTTTAATATTATTGTAGTATCCCTTATTAGGGATGTTCAATGTTTTAATTTAATTTTACTCCATGCAATGCCAATGATTAGATATTATTTCAAACTAAATATATCCTAATATATAATAAAAATACAATAATATGTAAAAATATTATTATTTGAAGTATAATAAACATACAACAATAATTCATGCAAAACCCACCATGAAATTATAACCCCTAGATACTAAGAGAGTTGCCTAACTTAGATTAATAGGTACTAACAAGAGCCATTGTGAACAGGTTATCCTTTGCAATTGCAAGGCTATGAAGAAAAGAAATTGAATTTTAAGGACACATGTCATTAACTTCTTTAAGGTTCACATTGCTATAGAGAAATTTATAGGTGCAGGTATAAATAACTATTGGCCTATCTAATTCTACAAAAGCATGTGTTGTTCTTTTAGAAAGAAAATGTTCGAAGAATCTTCTTCCTATCAAGTAAATCCTTAATATTCATATCTAAAACATAATTAAACAAGTGTCCATCTCTGAGCCCACACAATAAGTATAAAATCCCTTTAAATATACACGGGATGACAAATTGAGGTGGTACATCTTCCCCAAGGTTCCTACTTGTAATCAAATCTAGATTAGGAAGAGAGAAAATCATGATACTATGCTCTTTCCATAATCCAACAATAACCAACTCATTTCACACTAGATTGTCACTAATAGGACTTATATCAAAGAAAGATACATCATAGACAATCTCCAAATGTTTGACCTCAGTTAGGCATCCTCTTCTGATTTCCAACTAAACAAGATTTCCTCCTCCAATGGCAAGAAACACCTGAGTAGCATTAGTTGTGGCTACAATGACTGAATATCTAGATGAAACTCTCCATTTAGTTAAAAATTTTATTGATGATGCACTTACTAACCTCACAAAAATAGCATCATCAAAAAATAATGACTGAGCATCAGAGGCAAACCCTTCTATTTCCATTTCTTTTAGTTCATCTTCTGAATTCATTGCAAGTATACGAGTCTCATGAAAAAAGCTCAAATTTAAATAATTGTCTTACCTATCAGCAGTCACATTATTTTTATTGTCTATTGCATGGTTTTCCCTCAAATGCTTATCATGACACGGCAACAAGTCTCCTTGAACACCATATGTTTAATACTCACTAGATAACCAATCAAATCTTCTACGCCGAAGGACTTGTAGAATCTAAAATTGCCCCTGTTCTTAAAGCCAACTGTTAAACATAAATATTTATGTCAGAATAAACAATTCACTACCAAACCATACAATTAGAAACATCCAAACTTAACCCAGAATTTACGCACACCCTGTTTTATTATTGCAGCACAAAATAATTACAAAGAGGTTGGTTATTTAAAGAGTTCATAGCCTTACAAATACTTACACCGAAGAAACTCTATTAAGACAACTCTAAACTTAGACGATAGTTCATCAAATATTGTGCATTACAAACTAAATGGATTGCTACGGTGGAACTAGAGTTAGCTATCCTAAGAAAGAGGATGCATATCCAATTTTACTTGCATTGATCAATTAAAAGAATGCATGCTAATTTCAAATAAAATTCAACACTAAAAATAGGAGATTATTTCATAACTAATGATCTTAAATAAAGAACTGAAGATAGCTTTCTTGTGCTGTGGTCTACGATGGTGAGTTACGGTGCATGGATGTTGTATATGGTGGATCCTAAGAATAATAATGCATAAGATGCATGCACAAACAACATCAACTATCTTCATACTTTCCCTTGATGCTGAGAGGGCTCACAATCTTATCTCGTAGTGCTGAAAACTGAGCTTTTGCAATCGCCTTAGTGAATATATCCGCTAGTTGATCATGGGTGTTGATGTGCTTCAAATCAACGTCCTTCTTCTGCACCAAATCTCGTATGAAGTGATATTTCATATCAAAATTCTTTGTTCTGTTGTGATGAACCAGATTCTTAGCTAACTTGATGACACTCACATTGTCACAATAAATTACTATAGGCTGAATTTGTTTTTCTCCAATTTCTTCCAAAAATTTTCTGAGCCAAAGAGCTTGTGTACTTGCTGAGGTAATTGTAACATATTCCACTTCTGTAGATGAGAGGGCAACAATACTTTTCTTTTTTGAGCTCCAGGTAATCAAACCAAAACCAAAATAAAAACAATTTCTAGATGTAGATTTGTGGTCATCCGTACTACCTCCCCAATCTGAATCACTAAAGCCAACAAGATTGAACTTTTCAAAAGAGTAGTAATGAATAGAAAAATTTAGAGTGCCTTTCACATACCTCAAAATCCTCTTGGTTGCCTTTATATGTATTTCCGATGGATTTGTCATATACCTTGAAACAAGTGAAACTGAATAGGCAATATCAGGCCTCGTGTGGGTTAGAAACATCAAGCTCCCCACAATACTTCTGTAAGCTATCTCATCAACTAAATCAGCACCATCATCTCTACATAACAAAACTCCATGAGCACTTGGAGTGGAGGAAGGGTTACAATCAGTCATATCAAATTTCTCTAGCATATCATGTGCATACTTTGTTTGACAAATGAAAATCTCATCGTTACTTTGATAAACCTCCATTCCTAGAAAATATTTCATCAGACCAAGATCTTTCATCTCAAATTCTTTCATCATAGCATCTTTGATTTCATCTTTCATCTTAGAACTACTACCCATATACAAAAGATCATCAACATACAATCTTATGATGAGGATATCAGTACCTGCTTGTTTGTAGTAAAGGGTAGGATCACTCTTACTTCTCTGGAAGTCATTCTCCTGAAAGTATCTATCAATCTTGGCATACCACACTCTTGGTGCTTTCTTGAGGCCATACAAAGCCTTCTTCAACTTGTAGACATAATTCTCTTTTCCTTCCATTTCAAAACCTTGTGGTTGCTTCACATATACTTCCTCTTCTAAGTACCCATTCAAGAAGGCACTTTTCACGTCCATATGATGTATACTCCACTTCTTCTGAGCTGCTAATGAGATCAACATTCTTATGGTCTCTTGTCTTGCTATTGGTGCAAATGTCTCTTCATAGTCAATTCCATACTTCTGTGTGAAGCCTTTAGCAACTATTCTTGCCTTGTGTCTTTCAACACTCCCATCACTGTTAAACTTGGTCTTGTAGACCCATTTGATGCCAATCTTTTTCTTGTCATGCAGAAGCTCTGTCAACTCCCAAGTGTCATTCCTATGAATGGAATCCATCTCTTCTTCCATGCTTTGTACCCAAACCTCATTAGTACATGCATCTTCAAAACATGATGGTTCAAAATTAGCCTTGGCTAATAAAGAAAAATTCACTATCTCACCTATTGGGTTTTCTTCATGTACTTAATGTCCACTCCTCTGGTAGATATCACTCAATCTCCTTACCTTCCTTGTAGAACTTGGAGAAGAATTTGGACTTCAACTTGGTACTGAAGAACTTGATGAAGGGCTGCTTGGTGGAGTTAAACCACTGGATACATAAACATTAGTTGGCTACTCATGATCAATATCAGCAATTATATCATCATTCAAAATAGATTCTGGTTTCTCAACATGGCCTTTTTGATGACCATAAACTCCCCCTTCATCAAAAATCACATATCTTGAGACAATAAGCTTGTTAGTGAGGGGATTATACAATCTATAAGCCTTGCTTTTCTCACTATACCCAATAAAAATAGATGACTCACTCTTTTCATCTAACTTCTGTCTATTCTAATCAAGTACATGGACATAAGCCAAACAACCAAAATTTTTGAAATGATTAACATTAGGCCTTTTTCCATACCAAGCTTCATAAGGAGTCAACTTTTCTATTGCACTGGTGGGGATAAGGTTGAGGATGTACACTATTGTGGCAACTGCATCTCCCTAATAAGAATTCTTCAATCCCTTGGTTTGTAACATGCACCTTGCCATTTCAACCACAGTACGATTCTTCCTTTCATCTACTCTATTCTATTGAGGTGTGTATGCAGTAGTAAGTTGCCTCTTGATGCCATTAAAATCACAATAACTTTCAAAAGCCTTTGAGCAAAATTAACTTCCATGATCAGTCCTTAAACACTTGATCTTGCATGCTTTCTCATTTTCAACAAGGGCTTTAAAGTTCTTGAATGTATCTAGGGCTTCATCTTTGGCCTTCAAAAAATATACCCAACAATTTCATGAGTAATCATCAATAAAAGTGATGAAATATGATGACTTACCCAAACTCTTAGTCTGCATAGGACCACATATATCTGAATGATCAAACTGAAGTGGGTGATGAGCCCTCCATGCATTGCTCTTCAGAAACTTTTCCCTTGAATGCTTTCCTTTAGCACAACCTTCACAAACCTCCTTGTGTTCCTCAACCTTGGGCAAACCAAAAACTAATGCATGTGAGGTTAGAAACTTCCAACTATGAAAATTTAAATGCCCATGCCTGAGATGCCATAACCAACTTGAATCCTCATAAGCCATATTTGCCAAACTGCTGCTATGTTCACCAAACCTCAAGAGGAACATCCTACTTCTTGTCATAGGCACAACAATGATCACCCTATTACCCTTATTCTTATCATAGATCTAGTACGTCTTATTCTCAAAGACTACTTTATAATTTTTCTCACATAGCTGCCCAACACTTAACGAATTGTGCTTCAATTGTGGAGTATAATAAATATCATGAATACTCTTTAGATCTTCTTTTGTTTGGACCTCCATAGCTCCTTTGGCAGCAACCTCCAACAATTTATCATCACCAAGCTGGATCTTGGATTTGAAACTTTCATCCTTTGTTGAGAACAACTTCTCATTCCTTGTCATATGGTTAGAGCATCTAGAATCTAGGAACCAAACATCTTTACTAGTATTTTCACCCTTGGCATAACATAAAAATTACTTATCAGGAGGATTCTCACTACTTTCTTGAGTATAGTTAGCACTTTTACCTTCTTTCAATTTGTATTCTCTTTCAAAGTGGCCATACCTGTTACAATGGTAACATTGAACATTTCTCTTATCAAATCTGCCTCTACCTCTTCCTCTGGAACCACCTCTTTCTCTTGAGCCACCTCTACCTCTACCTCTTGAAGAATTTTGGCTTTGCCCTTTACCTTGGCCTTGATTGATTTTGGCACCACTGCTGCTTGCATCTTCATTTTTTGTGATTAGCAATTTAGAGGAAAACGCTTTTTGTACACCTTCCAAAGAATCTTTCAATCTTTCTTCATGAGACATCAAGGATCCAACCAGTTGATCAAACTGTAGTTTTGTCAAATCCTTGCTTTCTTCTATGATTATTGCTACATGATTCCATCTGGATGTCAAAGATCTCAACACCTTTTTTTATCAAAACTTCATTGCTTACAATTTCCCCAAGTGTAGCCATTTTATTGACCACATCTTTGACTCTGACACAATAATCACTTATACTTTCAGCTTCTTGCATCTTCAAATTTTCAAATTCTCGCTTCAAGGTCTAAAGCTTGACCACTTTAACTTGATCACTACCCTGGTAAGCTTCTTGTAGCATCTTTCAAGCATCTTTGATGGTTGTTGCTCTTGATATTCTTGGAAATAAGCTCTTATCAAGAGCTATCTGAATGTGAACAAAGCTTGAGCATTCTTTTTCCTTGCTTCCTTTCTTGCTGTTCTTTCATTAGTTGTAAGGGCATTCCAATAATCATAATCATTCCCATAAAATTCTGGAATGGGCATATGATTAGAATTCGACATGATTAACTTTGGTAAAATTTCAACAATAAAACTTTAACCCAAAACAATTTTACCTGCTCCGATACTACTTATAGAATCTAAAATTGCTCCTGTTCTTAAAGCCAACTGTTAAACATAAATATTTATGTCAGAATAAACAATTCACAACCAAACCATACAATTAGAAACATCCAAACTGAACCCAGAATTTACGCAGACCCTGTTTTATTATTGAAACACAAAAGAATTACAAAGAGGCTGGTTATTTAAAGAGTTCACAGCCTTACAAATACTTACACCGAAGAAACTCTATTAAGACAACTCTAAACTTAGACGGCAGTTCATCAAATACTGTGCATTACAAACTAAATGGATTGCTACGGTGGAACTAGAGTTAGCTGTCCTAAGAAAGAGGATGCATATCCAATTTTACTTGCATTGATCAATTAAAAGAATGCATGCTAATTTCAAATAAACTTCAACACTAAAAATAGGAGATTATTTCATAACTAACGGTCTTAAATAAAGAACTGAAGATAGCTTTCTTGTGCTGTGGTCTGCGATGGTGAATTACTGTGCATGGATGTTTTATATGGTGGATCCTAAGAATAGTAATGCATGAGCTGCATGGAGCTGCATGCACGAACAAGACTTCTACATGAAAAGACTGAGCTGTGACAGAGCGGCATCTTTTGAGATTTATAAAACAACGCTTGACAGGATCTGTGCCACTTTGTATCTCTCGCGTTAGTATCGATCAAATCTCCACTGGTGGTATGGCCCAAAGAAACGCATGCTTCAGGTTTTGCACACCATCACCTGACTTCATCGCTCAGATTTCTATCATGACGCCATAAGCTCTTCACGTCATCAATCCGCATAAAAGGAGGCTCTGATACCAAATGATGAAATACTGGTGAAATCTTGATGATCATAATATTAAATACAGTCCAATGTATACAAGAAGGAAACAGTTACAACGTAACTGTAGCACGTTTTATAGGAAGTTGTAACTGTAGAACATTTACATAATAATGTAATACGCCAACAGTATCTAAGGAATGTGGGGGATCTTTATTTCATTACAACCATCCATTAATGGCATTCTTTAGGTTTGGCATGTAAGCTGAGGAACAACATATAAGAATTGTAAGAATAGCATTAGGAGGTGGAGGTATTGACTCTAGTTGTTGTAGCATATTAGATCATGTAAGGAGGTAGGTGGGAACAATCAAGTGGGAATGATTGTGTTAATGAATCACAGCAAACCAGGCTAGGTGCATTTTTGGGGTTTTCTCCAAATCAAAAACCTTTGTCAGTGAATTTGAACTTCTTGGGCTCTTTGTGGTGAATCGACATGTTCATCAACTTTGGAACTAGCCACCATTATTTTATCCGGCCAGTGAGTTGGCAATTTGATTAGCTCCCAAACCTTGATAGCATTTCAAAGAGTTATTGAACATTGGAACTTTTCGATGACAATTTTACACTACTTTGTAATTTGGGAGGTTGTCAGCATTTTAAAGGTTCCAAAACTAGCCAACCTTTGTTGCATTATTTGTGACATGCTAGGGAGTTGTAAAACTTTGGAACCATATGTTAAGTGAAAAAGTAGGACAACTTGTTGGGTATAGAGAATTAGGAACTCGTACATAATACCTTATACCCAATGCAATTAAATAAGAGTATTTTTATATCACTGCATTGTACAGATGGATAAAGGAAAATGTGAAGAGTTGGGATAAGGGATATCGAGGAATACATCTCACAAGGAATGCAAATAAAGACATAGTGTGCACTGTCAAAGATCGGGAGTATAGGAATACTTCATAACCTATGTCAAAGTATCACATTAAAGGTATTACCACAACTCTCACTTCAAAAAAGTATATCAAGAGAAATATTAGAAGTTGGGGATTGGGCAGAAAGATGATCAAAACTAACTTTGAAATATAACTTGCTATTTACCATCAAAGTGTAGGAGTTAGGGAGAGATACGTCCATAAGAGAAAGGTTAGAACTCCAAGGACAAGGGGAAATTGGGGGTCAGTGGAAAGGTTAGCATAGATAGAAAACATTGAAAGTCCCATATTCAGCACAATCTTTGGGATTTGAATAGAAAGACAACACCTAAAATTGTTGGGACTTTTACAACCACTAAGACATAGTAGAAATATAGGGATGAAGAGAGAACACTAATGCAAATTTAAACAAACAAGGTCTGAGCGATCAATTTAGGCAGCAAACACCCCCACTACAACATAGAAAAGCATCATAAAATACAAACTGACTTAGAAGTTGAATATGCTCTAGAGGGGAGTCAAACCCCTATTCAAAATTAAACTGAACAATAATCCTTCCCTTTTTCTCTCTCTCAAAATAAACTAAACAATAATCCTTCCCTTTTTCTCTCTCTCTGCCTTCCTGCATTTGACGAAATTAATCTACCTTTTATCATTCAACGGATGTTCATAGCATGCTTACCGATGAAAGTAGTTGCATCCAGTTTTACACCTACCAATTGCATTTTGCTCGAAACATTTTTAAGCTTTTGAATAGATCAGTTTTGCGCATATCCTACAATCTTAGTATTCCACAAGAACACATTTCTTACGTGCTTTTATAGTTCCCAGAGCAGTCGCAAGTTAAAACGGCAACAAAGAAAGAGGTAAAACTCATGTCTGAGCCACATAAAAAAGAATTATTGTGGCTTCCAAAATATAATACAGATCATCCACGTTCAACTTCGAGTGGCTTTCCAGCAAGACAAGGATAAGAACATGCATCAAGTAAAATTGGATGGATTACATTCCCAACAAACTGTCAATACAAAAATGTTTTCTATGTTTGATGGTGGACTAGGCTACCTCTAATGTATAATGTTTCCTATTTTCCTAATAAAAAATAAAAACCTTCTTAACCAATGGAAACACCAATGTATGGTTTTTAACATATTGTAATCAACTCAAGGTTTTAATCACTCTCTAAACACAAACAATTTTCCAGTCTTGTTAAGAAAAAAATTGCTGAAACAGATTTTAAATTTATTGCATTTACAATTCAGTTTGAATAGTCTCTTTGTATCTCTGAAATATTTTGGATTTATGAAACAAGTAAAAAAAACATTTCTTTTGGATCAGCGAATAGATCTGCACATGAATGGAAATACATAAAAAATATATTGTGCATTAAAGCAACTCCAAAACTTCCGTAAGACTTCAATATACTTTATTCATATTAAGTCATAATTATGGATCTTACTTGGGGTTCATCACAATCTGCACGACTTGGATCCCATAGTACAGCACTTGAGCAATCATATAGATCTGTCTCAACTTTCCAGAATGGTGCTCTGTAGAATACCAACGTATAAGATAAAACAACATAAATTTCGATAGTGCAAAAAGTTGAGTTGTACATGTTTTTATTTTTTTTAAACTAAAAAGTACATTAATGTCTACAAAGGATTAAAAACTATGAATTGGACTCAAACAGTATAATCAATTGAAATTAAGGAATACTGAAGAAGTTTTTTCTAGATTGTGATCAAAGAATATAAATAACAGAAAGTCCAAAGGTACCTTCGCCATTTTCCGCAGCAAATGTCTTTCCTTGACTTTTTACCATCTGGTAATATCTCCCCTTTCCTGTAAATTATTCGTTTACATTGAAGCCAATTTTGTTCCTCATTTTTTGGGAGAGAATCGGCAGGTTGCCAGTTTGTCTTCTTCCATCCATCCTGAAACACCAATAATTTGAAGTGGCTTGAAATTAGTAAGTATTATTTAAACCAAAATAAAAGAGACATTAAACTATAAAACAAGGGCCTTTGTAGAATGAAATGAATACATTATTTATGTTTGATTTTGAAAAAAATTCTTCTATTACCTCTGGTAATGTAGCACCGAGATACAATTCTTGTGTTACCTCTGAAGACCTAGGATCAAATAAAACATTGTTTTAGAAACACCAAAAACAAAGAATTGTTTCATGATCACGTTAGCAAATTAACTACAATGTGTCACAATTCAACTTACTCTGGAGGCTGAGCAAAAACCTCGGGTACCTTTGCCTGACAGCAGCTACCAAAACGAATACGGTTACCAATACTAATAATGATAGTAGCAGGTGTATCAGTAGAAGGAAAATTCTCACGTGTTTCTATGTCATTCTGACATGTTGGACAATACCAATCATCAATGTCCTTTGGATTCACCTTTTGTTTCAAACAAGTAAGATGAAATAACTCTTCACACATGTCACATATCAAAGTGTTTATATCTACCAAACAATTACATAGCTTATATTTTTCTTTCATTGTGCCATCACCAACAAACCCTGGATGTTTTTGTGAGCAACTTTTTCTCTTTTGAGGCAAACACATGCTCTCTATATTATCAATTGGTGCCATATTAGAGTCCTCTGGCTCAAGATGTCTTTTAGAACTGCAGCTGCGATCCATATTCCTAAAAGCGAATGTGGAAACAGAACAAGCCTTTGAGAAGATATAAATTAGGTTTCCTTGCTCAAGAGTGTGACTGTCAAACAATGGAAACAAGTTAGTATATGCCTAACAAAATTGAAAGATGATAAAAACAAAACCGTTGCCTTGCTCAAGAGTGTAACTATCAAACAATGGAAACAAGTTAGCGTATGCATAACAAAAATGAAATATGATGTTAAAGTTTTCATATATATATATATATATATATATATATATATATATATATATATATATATATGCCCAGGCATATGTCTTTGCAGAAACCGCATCAGGGACCTCTACGTTGAGTTGCATGGGAAACATGCAACCACGCCTTCCACTTTCACTGCATGTCAAGGTGGTTACAGACAAATCACGACTGTGGTTAAGAGTTAGTATGCCTCTCAATATGTTTCAGTCTTACAGTGTTCATACAAAATAAATCATTAGATGTATGAAAGTTAGAGTTAATATGCTCTCAATATTTTAGTCTTACAGTGCCCATACAAAATAAATCCATACTTCATTAATGCGTGTTTGTCATAGAAAATATTATAATTTATATAAGTTATCGTATGTCTTACACTTCAAATATATATATATAATTAATGTTCCTGAAACTCAATGACAAGGATGCCAGTATAAGATACAGGAGAAGAGATAATAGAATAAAACTCAATCTAAATAAGACAAGATAACACAAAACATTTTTTACTAGTTAATTGAAAAGGTACCCACTTTAAAAGGTGGCAAGCATTCCAATACGGTTGAAATTTTGGAACAAACATGCCAATACAGTTGAACTGTTGAAGAGTCCTTGTCTAGTTGAGCAACCTGTTACAACTTCCATGATAGAATACCTTTTTCAACTGTTTCCTCCAAGCTGCTGATAGTGATGAACAAAGATTTTCAATGGGGATGATAAGATGGTTAGAAATTTTGGCACCTAATGATGGTGCTCTCTATCTTCTTCCATTTGGAAAGTCGCAGTTCTGTCTTGCTTGGACATTGCTTGGTACTTGGAGTTTTCAAGCATATTGTATCTAGTAGATCACAATTCTATGTTGTCTGAAGCTATATATCCTTTACTTTGTTTTCTTTGTTTAGACATTGCATATTGTACCTAGTTGTCTGGACTCTTGGCAGAAATTATATAATTTCTTTAATGGTGGATTGCAACCCTAAGATTTGGTAACTGTTGGAGTCTAATCTCACCTACCCCATCCACATGCTCGGTATGTACAAATGTTTACAGAATTAGCAGGACTTACATCTACTCCAACCTGTCCACTGTACCTTCTATAGTGTTAAAATATTATTTTATATGCAAAATTCTGGAAGTTTCCAGCTACCTGTGCCCATTCTAGAAACATCTAAGACCTCCATTAAAAGAGGCATTTTGTAATCATTTTGGAGATGGAAGGAAGAATGAAAATATCACAGAGAATACAGTGTTTTATACGATTCCTTCTAATTATGATTAGTTTAGTTGCTACATATTAATTTAATTAGCTAAATTTTATTATTATTACAGTGCAATCAGCTCATACAGGCTTGTATGTGCTTAGTTGAGTTTCTTTCCAATTATTGAGTTTCTTTCCAATTCTCACCCATTAACTTGCTGTTGCAAATTTGAATCATCTGATTTAGTTCTGTTATTATGGTGCAATTAGCTCCTGCTTGTTATATTGTGCTTTCTGCAAAATTCTTATTTTGTTTTAGTGCACTGAAAGGTATGAGAGCAACTTGCTTAGGCTCATGGGTAGAGACATAACAATTTTTATATTTTGTGGAGAAAGAGGTTTTAGCATGGATATCAAAGCTTATGAGAAACTTATTATGCCTAATTTCGGAGCATATGGGACACTACAATCATCAGATTTAGGGTTTGTGAAGATGCTTCACATTCTTTGTCTTTGTAGAAATTTGATTATGGTTAAAAATGGGGTTTTATGGTAAGGTTTACTTTTCTCTTTCCTTTAAAAGAATTGTGGAATTGACAAAATATAGTTATATGATTAAAATTTAATAAAAGATTTCTAATTTATAGATGAAAAATATAAAAATCCGAGTCTTCATTTAAAAATGCTTCTAATTTTTTTCAATAGCATTTCTAACAAATTTTAAACTAGTTCCATCCAAAGATTTATAGCCCTAGTAGATTCCTTTCCCAATTAACTACTCTTAAAAAAATAGATGATAAAAAAAAAAGGTTAGAAAGAGCTTATAAACATAGCATCTAAACTATTGAGCTTTAAAATATTTGTTTTACTATTTAAATTATTGATTAAGATTGAATAATATTAACATTTTTTAATTATGCTGATAAAAATACTAATAAAAATTTAACTATAGAAGTTTATGATATGTTGTACATAATTTATTTTATTTTGATTAAGGGTAAAAAAATAAAATTTGAAAGGTCCTCAACCCTTCTACAAAGATCAATGAACCCAAAAAACAAAGGAAGAATAAATAGATCAAACAATACTAAGGTTGTAAATAGGGCTAACTTTAAGAAATGAACTTTATAAAATCTTCTAAATTCTTAGCGAATCTTTCTTTTTTAGGAAAAAAAAAAAATTCTTATTGACAAATATTTCCTTTTTAGAAAAATACTAATTGTATTGCCAAACTTATGCGCATCAATAAAAGTTTGTAAAAATTTCATAGGAAACACTAGTTATGAAACTTAATTATAATGGCAGATCCATCTTTTGACAAGTCCCCTATATATTTTTTCATTTTTCTCAAAGTTGAGTAGTTTTTTTGGTCATCTTTCAATTTGTTTGATCATTTGAATATATGTAATGTCCCCTCATTGAAATGGGGTTTATTAATAAATAATAATAATAATTAAAATAGGGGGTTCATCTTATAGTGTGATGGTTCAGTGGTTGCATTGTTAATCATGCAAACAAGGTTCAAATCCCCACTTGACTTATGCGATGTTTATGGACAAGAGGATCAATTGTTACTAGCTTAAGGGATAAAGAGAATATTATAAAAAAAATATGATGTGGAAGAAGTGGGAAATGTTTGCTAAGGAGATTGAAGATGTGATGAATATTGGAGTATAATTTAAGAGAAACATATGCATATTTTTGAAAGAGATTAATTGTGAACTGTGGAAAAATGATTATCCCAAGTGACAAATTACGTACTGGTTATACATTCCTACCACTTGTGGGATAAGTGATGAATGGCCTAACTGATTAATTGATTAACCCAAGAGATGGATATGGTCCTAGTTGGATGTTCCTACTTCTTATCGACTAAGTGATAAATTGATTAACCCAAGAGATGGATCCAGTGTCGGTTGGATGTTCTTTCCTCTTGTGGGCTAAGTGATGAGTTGATTACCTAAGAGATGGATCTGCACCTAGTTGGACATTCCTACCTCTCATAGGCTAAGTGACAAATTCATTACCCCAAGAGATGGATATGGTCCTAGTTGGACATTCTTGCCCCTTGTGGACTAAGTGATGAATTGATTACCCCAAGAGATGGATCTAGTCCTAGTTGGACATTCTTATCTCTTGTGGGGTAGGTGATTAATTGATTACCCCAAGGGATGGATTTGGTCTTGGTTGGACATTCCTCCTACTTGTGAGATGTGATTTAATGGCCATGACCTGGATATTTTGTTCTCTCAGGCTTAGTTGGGTTGGGTAGTTTACTGGCTTTCTTTCAAGTTCCTATCAAATTAAGCAATGATTAATTATAATTTAATTAGCCAGTCATAATATTTTATTTAATCTACCTATTCACTATGTTTACATATATTCATGTGTATTCTTCATATTTTTATGTATATTCTTTATGTTTTTATGTATATTATTTCTATTTAGTTCATTCCTAATGTGTTCCCAATATGTCTATTCCATAAATCTATATGCTTATTGCCTTGGGTTGGTCTAGAATATGAGAATAATAAGGGTAAACCAAAAGGATGTGAATTTATTTAGGGTAATAGATATGTGCCATACTTCTAAACCTCACCTAAATATATGTTAAGATCACCCATGCTTTAACACAAAGACATATCCATGATATTGTGCAAACATTCGATCAACCAAATTAAATAAGGAATGCAAATATCTAAGGATTAATTTGGGAACTTCATGATTCAGTTCATAGAAACCTACATTGCTTGAGGACAAGAAACCTTGGGAATGGTGGACTCTAATTTCCCCTTATTGAAATAGGGTATATTAATAAATAATAATAATAAATTAAAATATAAAAGAACAAAATAAAAATTAATATAGTTAAAATCTTGTTAAGTTTAATGAATGGTCAAAAGGCATAAAATGAAAAGTTGTGACTCCTTGAAACATGAGATATAAAAGTGAGACACTAGAACTTCATTTGGGATGAAAAGAGATTAAGAATAAAGAAGGGAACATAGGAATTAAGGAAGAATTAATGGGAAGAAGATAAGGAAGTGACTCTTCCAAAGGGTCAGCAATGATGAGGGGTTGGGACCCTTTTGAAGGGTGTTAAATGTGAAAGGTTGTGACCATTATGAAGAGGTGTGACGCTCCCTCGTATTAAAGGATATAAAGGGGAGATGTTTTCATTTTAGGAGGAGATAAAAAGGGGAGATCAATTTGAGGAATAATATATTATTTTCAAGGTAAACAATGAAAAGTGGTGACTATTTTCTTATAAAAGGTGGTGACCCTTCCACCAATAGAGTATAAAAGGGAATTAAATATAAGCATTGAAGGGGACTCATCAATCAATGAAGGAAACAAATACAATTAACATCAATTCTTTTGAGAGAGAAAAGAACTTGCAACAATCATATACAGATCAAACCATTCAACAATAGCACTCATCCAAGAGAGTAGCATTCAATTTTCAAAGAGAGAAACAATACCAAATTGAATCTATCCAAATGACTATGTAGAAGATTGAAAACCTAACATGCAATAATTCTACAAGTATAGTGGGCAAGATTTAGAGTCCTCCCTAAAATGGGGCATTACAAAATATAAATATTAAACTAAGGGTTTCATTCCCAAATAAATCTCATAGCAAGAAAATCAACACTTTCTCAAACCCTTTACTATAGAAGAAATTAAATAGATTGTCTTCTCGATGAGCTTGATAAAGCTCTAGGACCAAATGGTTTCACTCCTTTATATTTGTAGAAATGGCACTTTGTGGACAATGATTTATGGCTATAAATTGAAGAATTGAGGCAAAATGTCAATATTCTTAAGAAATTTAATACTACTCTCATTTCCCTAATCCCAAAATCTACTTATCCAACTTCCTTTGTAGACTCCAGGCCTATATCCCCTTCCAATATTCTGTATAAAATCTTTACGAAGGGAATTTCTCTAGGACTTGCTAGACTAATCCCCAAATTCATTTCTGAGGAGTAAGGGACATTTGTTCCAAGGAAGGAGACATCAAAGAGGGCTCTTATATCCAATGAAATCTTACACTTTTTAAATCAACTTAAACCCCAAGCGATGATTCTTAAATTAGATATCATGAAAGCATATGACAAGGTCAGCTAGGAATTTTTGGAACAAGTTATCCTAAGATTTGAGTTCTCTAAACTTTGGAACAAATGGATTATCTCTTATATCTCTAGTCCAAAATTATCAGTCATTGTAAATGGTATCCCATGTGTCTTATCCTCTTCCTCTCAAGGTGTCGGGCAAGGAAACCTATTATCTCCCTTATTGTTTATAATAATGATTGAGGTTTTAAACAAATCTATTACATCATACCATCTTAAGGGGATTTGGAAAGGCATTAAGTTGCATCATATGCAAGTCACCACAACACACATTCTTTTTGTAGATGATAAACTTTTTTTTGGGGAGGCCATCACGAGGGAGGTAAATATTATCAAACACATTTTAGATCATTGTTTTTCCATTTGAGGGAAGAAAAATCAATGCACCCAAATCCAAGGTATTTTTTCTGAAATACTCCTATTTCCTATTGACTAAGCTTACAAATTATCTAGGATTTAAATTAGAAGCCCTTCCTTGCAAATATTTAGGTATCCCTCTATTTGTGGGAAGAAACAAGAGTAGCTTTTGGGCCTTGATTTCATCATCTATTCAAAATAGAATCTCTTCATTGAAGAATTCTTAGCTCTCTATAACTGGTCGTATTCTCATGATTAGAACAATTTTGACCATAATTATGAATTATATCATGTCATTCTCACTAATCCCAAAAGGTGTGCTATATTCAATTGAGTCTACCATTAAACAATTCCTTTATAAAGGAACCAAGGAGAAAAAGGAGAAAAATCACCTTCTATCTTGGGATAAATGGTGCTTTCCGAAATTAGGAGGAAGTGTAGGTATTCACAATTTACAGTTAAGAAACATGGTGCTAAGGGTTAAACCTGTTTGGAAACTCTTTTCAAACAACACATTGAAATGTGCTTCTATCATTTTTTCAAAATATTTAGATTCTTCTAATCCCAAAATATTTTTTACAGCCTTAGATCTCCCTCAAGGCTCCTAGATGTGGATTTTTCTTGTTAACTACAAAAAGCTTGTCCTTCCTTATTTATTTTGGGTTATTGGGGATGGTAAAATAGCCTTATTTTGGGACGATTAATGGAATGGTAAACCTACCTTGGACTCCTTTACTAACTTATCTACTACTAAGAAGCTTCTTAAACACCAATGGGGTTTGAAATTCTCTAATTATTTCATCATTACTAATCAGAATGGAATTCCCTTAACCAAATGGAAGCATTTTTCTCGGTTTGATGCTCCCAACTGTCAGAAGGAAACTATTTTAGAGGCTATTAATAATCGCCATATTTAAATTACTAATCAATAAGACAAGCTAATTTGAACACAATCTAAGTTGGGATCATATTCAATGAAGGATAGATATGAAACTCTTAGTAGCCAAGTTCACTCATACTTTAGAAAGCAATGTTTTTCTTTCTACTAGATAGATGCATGTTTTCCTAAAGCTGGTGCATTTGCTTGGTTATCTCTTAAAGGAAGAATAATTACATGTTTTCCTAAAGCTGGTGCATTTGCTTGGTTATCTCTTAAAGGAAGAATAATTACAAGTGAAAGTCTTTATCATTTAGGTATCTCCCTTCCCTTCATTTGGGTTATATGTAACAAGGAGAATGAAATTACAGACCATTTTCTTCTTAATTGCTCATTTTCCTATGATTGATAGCCATGGCTATATCATATACGTTATTGTTCAGGTCTCTTTCACTCAAGTATAACACTGGTAATCGAAGCTTGGCCAAAGATAAAAAAAGAAATCTTTCATTGTTGTTCTTTGGGAAGTTGCAGGTCAACTATTCTTATTGAGAACATCTGGTGGGACAGAAACAAGAGGATTTTTAGAAGAAAGAGTAATGCAATTGATCACATCATCAGTAATATTGACAATTCAATCTCAGAGGTTGTCAAAGATTACACTTAAAAAAAAAGAACTTAGAATCCCCCTTTACCTCACGGGATGATTCAATCCTTAAGGATTGGAAAAGTTTCTCTCTTCCTTTCAAGGGTAGCCTCCTCAAGAACTCAATAGGGAAAGCAAAGAGAAAATATGTTGAATGGGAACCTCTAGATGGACGCCACTGGAAATTAAATTTTGATGGAGTAGTCAAGGGTAACCTTGGCATTTCAAGGGTTATTTTTGTCATTTATAATTTCAAGGGAGAAATATTAGAGGCAAGGGCGATAAGAATTCCCGATGTCACCAATACTGTAGTGTAATTTATCGCATTAGTATATGGTTTGTGTATGGCATGTCAGTTAGGAATCCATAAATTTAACTTAGAAGGAGATTCATTGAACATCATTTTGGCCTTAAAAAAATTTCAAGCCCCTAGCTAGAAGGTTACTTATGTTCTTCAAGAGGTTTGGCTACTGCTTTAGAAATTACAAGATTATAGCATAAGACATTATTTTAGAGAAGCTAACAAGCTAGTTGATGCCTTAGCAAAAAAAGGTTGTGGGATTATGCAAGGGAAAATTATATTGAATGGGATAGAGATCCAAAAAGATAAAATTTTGGCAGCAATTTTCATTTTTATTTAAAAAAAAATTATGCCTGGTAAACTTTTTAATGTGACCGGTGACGCTGGCACGACATGCCCTTCGGTTCCACGTGAATTCTTTTGAATCGAAGCTATGAACCGGTGAGGCCACAAATGGGGGACCTCATCTCCATACTTCACTTGTTCAAATCCGCGAGCACAATGGCCTAGCAAGGATTTGAACCTTGGTGGCCACTTCACCAACGAAGTGTTTGAACCGTGACACTACATGTCCTAAGACAAAAATTTTGGCACCAATTGTCCTAGCAGAATCCCTTTGATTTATTTTCTAACATATGTTGGCTTTTACAGGTTTTATTATGGTATAATTACATCTTGTACCCTTCTTATGTCAAGGGATGTGTGTTTAAAGACATGACACTCTTCCTAAATGATCAACAAATGATTTTATTTAAGCTCTGGTGGTCCGCATTTAGGAAATTTATCATATCCAGGGCCATATATTCTATATTGTGTCTTTTAGTCACTGCATGTTATCACATAAAGTAGTGGGAAGGATTTGGAAAGGATGACTTTGAAAAGGATAATTTTCATGGGAGAAGTGCTAAATTGGGTAGTGGAGTGGAATCAAAGCATGCAATTCATTTTTCCTTACCACTTCATATCCCTCCCTTTGTGAGATTTATTTCACCTAACATCAACACATGTTGAGGTCTATGTGAAAGTAGAGAGGTGGTGATTTTTAAGGAATCTTGGCATTCATTCACTACTATGTCACTTTGGTTCCAAAGGCTATTTCCTTCTTCTTCCATAAGGTAAGTCCGTGTCTCAAGGCTCCCTAGGCTACTAATATCTACTATCTTTTCCTACAGCTAGGCTACAAAGGTAGAAATTCATGGAGTACAAGCCCCTTAACCAAAAAATCTCCTTTTCCTTCACTAGTTGGGAGTTTCCACCCTTAGGTGCCTTCACTCCAGACCACATGAAACACACCTTCTCCTATGAAAATGGTAAGATTTAGAGAGTTCTCATCACTGTTATTAGAGAAGAGGTAATTTACCCTAAGGCCCCACAAAATACCTACCCTTCTCAAGTGGTTTCTATCTTTTTGTCAAATGCATTTCATATTGTACAAAATTATGGCTCCTTGTTTCCTTTGGTACTCTAGTTTGTTAAGAAAGATTTCATATCTCCTAAGAATTTAGAAAATGATGTAAAAAAGTATGATTCGATCAATGGCAAGGGTTGCATTGGTAGCATTTTTCCAAAGAAAATCCTAAAAAGTAAACCCCAATATATGCCAAGCTCTACAATTCCATGAAACTTAGTCTTGAGTTAAACGGTTGCAAGTTTTTTGAGGGGGAATTGGGTAATTTCTCAAAAATTATCTCCCCCTTAGAAGCCACCTTCTTCTCTGACCTCTTTTATGATGTTTACCGACTTATGCTTCACCACCCACTTGCATAAATGATTGAGAAAGTACATTTCAAGGATAGCCTATTAAAGGGCCCAAAATATTCCTACATGGGCTTCAAATTAAGTGATTCACAAGCACAAAAGGAGTACGGTGATGATGAAGGTGTTGGGAAAAATAATTCCCAAAAATCGGTGGAGGTATTGTGGTATTATTTGCATATGAAAGTCTCTTCAAGGTCTTTTTGTTCTGTTGATAATAGCTATCGCTAATCCCTCCCTATGTGCAGAGTTGGGGTTTTTTTCTCTATTCTGGTCCAGGCTTCTCTATTCTTTGTAGATTGAGCACAACTCTCTGTTGTCTTGGATTTTATAATTATTTCTTGGTTGGAAGATTGAGCACTTCTCTCTGCAATACCATTTTGTATGAAATCTATGTATGGGCTGATTGTAGATCGATCCATGCTCTTAGCTTTCTCCATTTTTTGGGTTATTTGTTTTTGAATATGGGAAAATAGGTTTTGATGGGCCCTTGAAACCCATTATAGCCAAAAGATAAAAATATTTACATCAAAGCGCAGCAAAACACAAAAGACAACACAATAAGAAAAGACAGTTGATGAACAAAATGCCAGCAAACTAGAGACCATTAGAATCCTAGATTTAGGTTAAGTTATGAAGCATTTCTGCAGCTTCCAGCTCTAGCTGTTCCATATTAGTAGATACCCGCTTGATATCCTCAATTTCCTTGCTGTGGCTTTCTATCTTTTTAGTGCTCTCTCGCATTCTTCTCCCAAGCCCTATTTCCTTATCATCTGGGGTGTTGTCCTTAACATCAATAATGCCCACTGCAACCTTATCCCCATGGTCATTCTCCAACTTACTGATAAGAGCCTTCATACTAGCCGAGGGAGCCTTAAGAATATTATGACTTTACTCACCTATTTTTTTGAGCGTGTTCTCAACTCCATCAAGTCTTTTTTTAGTGGCCCCTGCTCTATTCTCTAGGCTAAGAAATCTATTGTGATTAGCGTTGATAATCTCCTTTGTGTTACCAATAGCTTTGGTAAGATCACTGAGACAATCTGGGAGGGAATGGAGCTTTCCCGAGCCTAAAGCTTGTAAATGGGGTTATTTGTTATTTTGTGGGTTATTTGTTAAGGTGTCTAGCTAAGTAGATAGGGTTCACAGATGGAGTAATGCTCTTGAATTTTTTTCTCCTTTTCTTAAGTCTTCTATATCTTGGTCTTCTCTTCTCTATTGTATATATATTTAAAATTAATATAATAGTATTCATTTACACTTTGTCCCCCAAAAATAAAAAAAAGTATTTCATTAAATTTTTTGCTTGATTTATTATATGATAGATTATGAAATATAAAAATTGGTAGAATTTAACATACACCCATTTAATTATTTATCATCATCAATGCTTAAAACATCACTTAACTATGAAATGATTTTTCACTCTAGACAAAGAAATTATAAAGTTACTTATCTTAGTTAACGTGACCAACCAATATGACTCTCATAAGAGTTGAATGTAATAATGGTTTATTCGCACCTTGGTATTATCATGGAATGAGGAAGCCTAATTACTTGTGTAGAATAATTAGTTGCTTGTGTTCCACTATGATTCTTGGGAATCTCTATATTGATTTATATTTTTGTATTGATGTATATGTATCCTCTTCATCAATTATATTAGATATTTTTCTCTTTTTATTGAAAATTGATCACGATGATTATAAACTAAACATGCGATTACAAATTCAAAAGTGGCTTTAAATAATCTCTTATTATAATTAATGATAAGTGTTGAAACCAAAAGTTATTGTTAAATTTATAGAAGACATTATTGTTGAGCACAAGATGCCACTGAGAGAGGGTCCCTTTTCTATCCTATGTGTATATACCGGTTAACATGTCTAACATAAAGAAAACATATCAGTTAGATGAGAGGATAACACAAAAACAACCACACATAACACCAAATATATGTGGAAAACCCAAGATGGGAAAAACCTTGATGACCTACCAATAGATCAATTAGACTCTACAAATCCTTCTACATTCAAAATACATTTTCCCTATTTGGCAAACATGACACCTTCTTCGGTTTGCACCTATCAAACACCTATGAAGCGATCATGTAGATAGCTTCACCTACCCTGATCAAAACCTGGACACTCACCCTCAATCATGAAGTCATCAAATCAGATCTCTATCCTTTGATCAGTCTCAAGCTGCAATCCTTTGTCTTTATTCCTCGAGATTCATAGTCGCTATTAAATGTTGGACCAGTCACCAACAACCTCACCGACACACCACGCCAGCCCGTTCATGCATGCCACTTCACCTTCATGTGGCACCTTTGTCGACATCCATCTTGGCTCACTATGTCAGTCTGACTTAGTCATTGAGCAATGACACACAATCGAGTTCATCTACCAGTTCACAGACCCTGCCGGTTATACCCTAACCGATCTGTTATCAACCTTGCACTTTGCTTCTCTTCTGGTGGAATACTCAAACTAATCAGCACACTTGCCAACCTTCCTCATGCACATCTTCAACAAATGATATCCTTATGCATCTGCACTTTTTCAGCTTTACCGATGGACATACTTACCAATAACCACCTTGATTACACCATGTCATCAACCTTTATCAAAATCCATCTATTTGCATCTATGGCAACAACTTACTCCATCTTCAATCTAATTGCCCTCTTTGTCTGCAACTGCTTCAACCATTCCCTTTTTCTTTATCAGCCCAGACATCATCTCAACCGGTTTATCAAGGTGACAAACCCATTCTTCCTTCTCTGTATCGGCAACTCATCATGTGTGCCCTTGTAGATTCGGTACACATCCCTGATCTCATGCACCTAAGGCAATGTAGTGTTTCACCAGTTGATCCAATGTGAGCCTTGAAACACCTGCCTTTAACTCTTTTGTCTTATCTTGGAGAACTATGATGTATTCCATGCATAATAGGAGATAAGCATTATTTACTAGTGGGAGTGGATCCTTGTCATTTGAATTTAGCAATGCACCAATATGGCTTCCTTGTCTGAGTAGGCATATCCTCAAACAGACACATATGATTTGGTTGGGAGCATTCATTGTCAGTATAGGGTGACTGCATCTTTATCTGGTGGGCATTCTATTGTTTCACATCCACACAGCATACCGGTGGCCTACACATACTTCACTTTTGGTGTCGATGTGACTTTTGTAACATTGTACCTCTTCAGATCACAATCAACAACCCATCATCTTGCTCGCTTGTCGGTTGTCAACAATGCACCGCCAACATTTCACTCACTTATTTGCAGTCCTTATCTCTTCAACACAAGTCAACACTAACTTGTGTATCGGTGACATTTTAGGCTAGGTGACATCAAAGACATCACATCCTATATGTGTCAATGATAGTACTACTCATCAATCTCCCATACCAGTTGTCATCCTATACCGGTTGACATGAATGACAACACAATGCCAGCAATCTCCCCCTTTGGCATTGATGTCAACACATGTAGTATCTGACATATTACAGATTCTTTCTCTTCCCCTTTTTGTGTTCCATGGATTCTCACACATGTAGTATGCAACATACTACAAAATCTCTCCCCTTTGACAACAATGGAAAAGGGCACTAACAGGGTTTCTCTCCTCCTTGTATCTACCGAACATAGACAAAGTTTTATCTCTCCCTTTTTCTTTACTGGATGCTTCTCCTCCTTTTATCTTCATACTTTGCATCCTCTTAAATCACAACACTTGATATGGAGGGCTCAACCACCAACTAACACCAATTTCTTAGCAACCAAGTGTATATGCAAACCAGAAACATATGCATATACAAGTCTGAAACCAATTGAAGGCACACATGTCAGTGAATACAACATACGTGTCGGTTAGATTGCATCATCTCCCCTTTGATATGCATAAATTATTCTGACCATAATTTTCTGATATCAAATGTTGAAGATGACACTGATACCAATTGTATCTTCTTTGATACCAACTATATGTTCTCCTATGCAGGTAACTCTCCCTCTTTGCAAGAAACACTCCTAGTGGTCCAGTTGTGATTTCAATTGGATAGACAATTAGATATCTCACAACCCTAGAAACTTTCAAAGACACAGTCATACCGGTACATCCATAGACATTCTCACTCCCCCTGTGTCTAGGAGATCTGATACAAATCAGAAAACATGGTTGTTAACTCCCCCTGAGTCATACATCTCAGGTCCTCATTGCCTATCAGGTTCAAAATTGGAGCTTCAATCTGCCACTTATACCGATTGAGTTGTGCATATATGATCAATCTGATGATCTATTAGCTCCACAAATTCCACCACAGCTTATGACATGATCCTAGGTGTACACAATGCCATACAATATCACTGTCATGCCATAAAGCAAACCAGCTGGCCCAAAATCATGCATGCCTACATGATCAACAATCGGGCCAACATATGCCATTTAGGTCTTCTTCAGTGCCACCTAAGATATAAACTCCCCAATCCATGTTGCTTGAGTTAAAGCAATGATCCCATACCTTATTGACTTACATTACCTGCAAATACCGGTTAGGAAATATTCCAGTAACATATTGCACATATCGGTTTCCTGCCATGTTCCATCATCTCTAACAAAGAACCTTCCTCTAACTCTTGTCCTCTTGTGTCAATTTGCATATGATCCCAATTTTTAATTAGCCATATATTGACACATGCAGTAGTGATCCATCTCTTCTTTCTAGGTGTGTAGCCAAGGCAACCACTACACACACTTGCCATCTCATTTCCTTCCTTCATACTGGCAGCAATTTGTTCTTCCATTTGTCCTCTTCCACTAAGGGGGTGAATGATATGGTCAATGTACTATTATCCCTAAGGCCGTGCATCTCCTTTAAGCCTTATGAGATATCACCTATGCATTGAATTCACAATGCCAGTCCATGGTTGCATCTTCTTTCTTCCTCCATACCTGCATGACTTCACTTTTCTTCCCTGTTTCAATCTTGGAAGCAGGTTTTACTTTCTTCTCTCGATCTATCTTTGCTTTACTAGATTCAACATAATGACCGAAAGCATTGTTGTAGAAGCAAACAATATTCATGCCAATCAAATGACTGGGGGACCTTCTAATATATCGGTTTGCTCCTCCTTTTCTGATTAAGCCATTGCAGCTAGCTACCGGTCTTCATGGATTCCTTGATTGCATAGGAACACTTATCCTCTTGTACCCTGCAAGTCTTTGTTTCTCATATACCTTGTAACTACTTCCATACTGAGCACAAGTGTTCCTCTGGCTGCCATAGGACTAAGAATTCTTCTTCCTGCATTCATGGCTTCTATGGCCAAAACCATTACTTTGATAATATAAAGTATTTGCATAACCGGGAGAGGGGATATGCATGTTTCTACTCTTTGAAACTTTGTGCCCATATGCAGGATATCTATGGTAACCTAATTTTTTTCTCCTAGATCCCTTTCTATATTCTTCTTCTCTATGTCTATATCCATTACATGCAAAATAGTAACTAGAGAAGGGGGACTTATTACTTACAAATTTATTTTTCCAAACATGAGGTGATATTACCAGTTTGTCATCTCCATTTTTGCTTCTCTAGGGATCGATCTTGGATTGTCCACACTCTGCAATTGTTCCATCTGATCTCTTCTTTTCCCACACTTGCTTTGTCTTGTGGGTGGTAGCATTTCCTTGTCTTCTACCGGTAGGAGGTCTTCTTTGTTGTCTTCTCATGTTCTTGCTTCCGGTGAAGTTGCCTTCTCCCATATTTCCTTTTCCTTTTGGATTTTCATTGTTGCTCCTTCTTGTAGCACCGGTCTTCATCCTTAGTTTCATGTCTTCACTAGTTGTGGTTAGATAAAGCTTCATCCAAGGAGAGTTCCAGACAATAAAGGTTTGTCCCTTATTATCCCCATTTGAGGAGACAAACAGAATGTCATTGTGGGGGAGATTCTTGTTGGTGGATCATTCACTAACACTACTTCCTAATCCTTTGGTATCCTTGGAATGATTTTTCTTCTTCAACATTTTGTTCAAGGCATCACTAGTGCCATCAAACGGGATTCTTACCTTGAGCTCATCCTGACATTTCTCAAGGTTATTTTAGATATTCTCCATATCTCCTTCTAGCTGCAAAAATTCTTTATTCTTGGCCTCTAGCTCAGATGCTAGATTATTACACTGGCATTCCTTGGTGTCTTCTTGTTGAGTCTTTAACTCTGAGATACATTTCTTAGATTCTTCAAGGCATCTGATCAACTGGTTTTGTTCCACAACTGCAACATTCTTGAACAACTTGTATTCATTCCTCATTCTACTAAGTTCTTCAAGTGCACTTACAAGTTATCCTTCAAGATCAACTTATGCTTCATCTTCTTCTTCTCCTTCACTATCGCTGCCAAACACATCTTGTCAGTAGGAATGATCTGGATGATCATTCTCAGATGTGTGCCTCTCATTTTTTGATTATTGAACCATGAAGAGGTGAGTTCCTTCTTCATCATTGTTGTTGCTACTAAAAAATCTGCCTTCTTCATCTGTAGACACATGAGTTACATTTCTCATCTTGTCTTCACAAATTGGTTCTACAGTAGTAGGCTCATTCCCATAGAGCTTCTTCAATCCATCCCACAAACTCTTTGCTGATTTGCATCTATCCACCTATGAGGAAACATCATTTAAGAGCCCATAGAATATAGCCTTCACTGCTACATCATTGCATCGGTATCTTCTTTTTCCTTTTGAATCGGTGGGAGGACTAACTTTACTAGGACAACCATTAACAACCGACATCCACACATCAAGCCCTAAAGAGGATAGGTAGACTTCCACCCTACAACTCCAAACAAAATTTTTTGAACCATCACATACATGAGTAGGGATTGACACAAAACAAACCATTATGTTCAAATACCAGAATCTACCTAAGATAGAGAAAGCTTATCAACCGGGAACCTATTCTTTGATACTAAGTGTTGAACACAAGATGCAACTGAGAGGGGGGTGAATCAGTGGTTTCTAAATCTTTTCCCTTTTCTATCCTATGTGTATATATCGGTTAACAAATCTAACATAAATTAGGCATACCAGTTAGATGAGAGGATACCACAAAAATAACCACACATAAAAGGGACATCACATAACACCAGATATATGAGGAAAATCCAAGATGGAAAAAACCTCACTGAGAAGTGTTGCTGGAGACTACTGCTCCAATCAAGCCTCACAATGAAATCCTTGGTTACAACATTTAGGGCACCAACCCAAGGAGCACCAACCCCCCAACTGAGGTCCAACTCAGTGATCTACAAAAACATATATCAGATATAAAAGTAATAGCCTTGTTACAAAAGAACTCTGTAACTATTATCCAAATCTCTCTATCGGTTCCCCTCTCTCCAATTCTCTGTCGGTTCTACTCTCTGAACACTATCGATTCTCAACTTGCCGGTTACTTCAGTTGTAGGTTTGACTCTACACTGTTCTCTGGCTTGCCAGATCTCCTCAACTGCTTGCGCTGCACTACAACTCATTCTCTTCCTTATTGCAGGTTCTATCCCTACCAGTTTACACCACTGCAACTCACTTTTCAGTTTACTAGTTTCTCTGTTCTTGCCAGTTTTGCCTCTATCGAAACCTCTCATTGGTTGCACCTTCAACACTTAGTCTCTATGATCTTCAATGAAGTCTCTGACTGGTTGGCTCACTACTAGTTGTTCACTCTCTAGCCTTTATCATCCAAGCTACAACATCATCAATCCTCTTCAGTCATGAGTCAACATACTTATACTTGAGTTTTCCCGCCATGACTGACATTCAAAATTTTGGCTCTCTAGGGTTTCTTCATCAACCTCAAGGAAGATCAAATCCAATTAGATCGTCGTCCAGAGATCGACCGCTTGCAACAGATCAATGAGACTCTGCTAATCCTGCTGCGCTCAAGGCACATTTTTCCTATTTGGCAAACATGACACCTTCTTTGGTCTGTACTTGTCAAACATCTATGAAGCGATCACATAGATAGCTTCACCTACCTTGATCAGCACCTGGACACTCGACCTCGATCATGAGGTCATCAAATCACATCTCTGTCCTCTGATCAGTCTCGAGCCACAATCTTCTATATTCATTCCTCAAGCTTCACAATCACCATTAAATGTTGGACCAGTCGCCAACAACCTCACTAACACACCTTGGCTTCGATCATGAGGTCATCAAATCATATCTCTATCTTCTGATCAGTCTCGAACCATAATCCTCTATCTTCATTCCTCGAGCTTCACAATCACCATTAAATGTTGGACCAGACGCCAACAACCTCACCAACCTGTGCATGCATTCCACTTCACCTTCATGTGGTACCATTGTTGACATCCACCTTGGCTCACTATGTCAGTTTGACTTAGTCACCGACCAATGGCACACAACCAGGTTCATCTACCGGCTCATAGACCATGTCAGTTATACCCTAACTAGTCTGCCATCAACCTTGCACTTTGCTTCTTGTCTGGTGGAACACTCAAACCGGTCAGCACGCTTTCCAACCTTCCTCATCCACATCTTGAACAGATGGGAGGCTTTTGCATTTCAACTTTTTTAGGTTTACCGGTAGACATACTTACTGGTAACCACCTTGATGACACCATGTCATCAACCTTCATCAAACTCCATCAGTCTGCATCTATGGCAACACTTTTCTCCATCTTCAATCCAGATACCCTATCTTTCTGCAACTACTTCAACCATTCCCTTTTCTTTCATCAGCCCAGACATCATCTCAACCAGTTTGTCAAGGTGAAAAACCCATTCTTTCTTTCTCTGTATTGACAACTCATCATGTCTGCCCTTGCAGATTCAGTTACATCCCTGGTCTCATGCACCTGAGCCAACATAGTGTTTCACCAATTGATCTGGTGTGATCCTTCAAACACCTTCCTTTAACTCTTTTGACTTATCTCGGAGAACTATGATGCATTCCATGCATAATTGGAGATAATCTCCACTTACCGGTGGGAGTGGATCCTTGTCATCTACATTTAGTAATGCACCAATATGGCTTCCTTATCTGAGTAGGCATATCCTCAAACAGATACATATGATCCGATTGGGCACATTCACTGTCAGACATCTCTTCATATGGTGACTGCATCTTTATCCAGTGGGAGTCTTGTTGTTTCACTTCCACACAACATACCGGTGGCCTGCACATACTTCACCTCCAGTGTTGATGTGATTTGTGTAACATTTCGCCTCTTCATCACAATCAACATCCCAACATCTTGCTCTCTTGTTGGTTGGCAACAATGCACTGCCAACATGTCACTCACCAGTCTGCAGTCCTTATGTCTTTAACACAAGTCAACACTAACTTGTGTACTGGTGACCTGCTAGGCTAGGTGACATCAAAGACATCACATCTTGTATGTATCAATGACAGTACTTCTCATCAATCTCTCATACCGATTGCCATCCTATACCGGTTGACATCAATGACAACACAATGCCAACAATTATCGCTAACATAATTTAAACTAATTTACCTAACCTTATTTAATGCCAAAATATGATTATCATAGTGATAATAAAAGTAATATTCAATTTTAATTTTATTACATGTTTGACATTAACGGGTTGGTTGTCTTTGTACACACTACTTTTCATGAAGTATTAGAAGTAGGAGAAAATGCTGAAGCTATACGGTCAATAGTGCTAATTAACAAAGAACACCCCTAACTAACTACCATTCATAATAGTGTTCATATTGAAAAGGAAGAGATAATTTTCAAGAAGAATTTTGACTATAATGAATCATCCTAGAGGGAATAAGCATATTGATGCAATAGACATTGAATACTAGGATAAATGAGAAACATATATACATGATTTCTTAACTAGTCCCTTGTCATTGATAAACTAAATAATTTCATTTGGTATGATAGTATAAATTGAAATTAAAAAAAATCATTAATAAAAATAGTAGTAAATACTTTATTTAATTCAATTTAATTTAAAAATAATTATTATTTTTAGATATATTATACAAGCCCTTATTCTAGTACAATAATTGAATAGAAATATAACTATCATATTTATCTTTGTAACTATTCAAATATACATCTGAGATAAAAATATCATATTTATCTTTATAACTATTCAAATATACATCTGAGATAAAAATATACTAGCAAAAAGATTGTTTGATTATGATAATAATTCTACATATAGTAAATTGTCCTATTCTAAAGTGAAATAATTGAATTTGTTTAACTACTTCACAATTTGAGACTATTGGCTATTAACAGGTTTAAAAAAAATATCAAATTTCTTACTAGATATTTCAATATATGTAAAAGAATAGAATAGAATGAATAAATCATGGAATAGAGTAGAGAAATGACTATTTATTAATTTTAAGTCAAATACAAATACTTTGTGACTAAACTAAAACATATGAATCTGATTTGGTAAACTATTCTTCACCACCACCTAATGACTGAGATCTACTCATTATTCATCTCTGATGACTACATTAATCTGATGACTACAAATCAGATTCATAGCTAATGCAAGTCTATAGATATCATACGAAATAGTCTTATTAAGAATATGCTAAACTATAATCTTTCGACAGTTTATCAAGAAGCAATGTTAGCCTACATAAAAGGAGAAGTTCAAACAGTTCTTTTTTGGGGTAATGAAATTGGTCTGTTTTGAGCTTCGAATGAAAATAGAAGATCTCAATCGCACAAACATTATGATTGAGACTGTGTAAAACTGAAATGATAATACCGAGTTTCAAACCAACCATGGTAATCTATAAGCGGTAGTAAGGATGAAAAACCCTAATAATCTAAAAGGAGAAGTTCAAACAGATGTTGAAAAGGTCTGAAAGTTATCATAAATCGCTTAGGATAATGAGATTGGTCTGTTTCGAGCTTGGAATGAAAACATAAGATCTCAATCGCACATGCATTATAATCTGGTCACTTTGTTTCAAACCCAAAATGGCCAAAATAATGTGACTGTGAAAATGATTGAAGATTTACCTGAAAATAGCTTTGAGAATGAAGAGCTTTAGGGCAATGAGAATGGTCTGTTTCGAGCTTGGAATGCAAAATATAAGATCTCAATCGCGCATGCATTATAAACTATTCTTCTCCACCACCTAATGACTGGGATCTAATGCAAGTCTATAGATATCATACGAAATAGAGTCTTATAGCAAATTTATGAAGAATATGCTATACTATAATCTTTCGACAGTTGATCAAGGAAGCAATGTTAGCCAACAAAAGGAGAAGTTCAAACAGTTCTCGGGGTAACGAAATTGGTTTGTTTTGAGCTTCGAATGAAAATAGAAGATCTCAATCGCACAAACATTATGATTGAGACTGTGTAAAACTGAAATGATGATACCAACCATGACCAGAAATCACTGCTAATCTATAAGCGGTAGTAAGGATGACAAACCCTAATAATCTAAAAGGAGAAGTTCAAACAGATGCTGAAAAGGTCTGAAAGTTGTTTGGAAGTTATCAGAAAATCGCTTAGGGTAATGAGATTGGTGTGTTTGGAGGTTGGAATGAAAATATAAGATCTCAATCACACATGCATTATAATCTGCTCACTTCGTTTCAAACCCAATGGCCAAAATAATGTGACTGTAAAAAATGATATCATAGAAAGTGATTGAAGATTTACCTGAAAATAGCTTTGAGAATGAAGAGCTTAGGGCAATGAGATTGGTCTGTTTCAAGCATGGAATGATCTTAATCACACATGCATTAAAGCTCACTTTTTTTCAAACGCAATGGCCAAAATAATCTGACTGAAAATGATGTGATAGAAAGTGATTGAAGATTTACCTGAAAAGCGAAACCCTCCAATTTTTTTCAAAACCGCCTTACAACGTGGTGGTCTGGTTGCACGAAGAGTCGTAGGAAACAAGTTTTGTTGTTAATAAATATTTTAAATGCATGAGTTCCCATGAAAATTTGCAGGATCGGTTTGAATGGGCGTATTTCAAAAGTGATCTAAATTAGCGAAGGTGGTGTGTTTTGCTGTTAATTGTCAACTCCAAATCAACCAATCATGGGACATTAGGGAGGGCCCACCACATGAGTGGATTTCATCAACTTACACTTTCTTACAAAAGAACACACCTTAAATCAGATTCTGTTTTATGGGAAATTGTTTCCACCGTTTTCTCAGCTAGGTAATTCCTTATTTCAACACTTTTTTCAATGGCATTTGATAATTTTTAACTACCTTTACGAATTTTAAATAATGTGTAATGATTAAGATTTCTTAATATAGTGAGTTTTACTTGTAATGGTGAAAAATGTATAGGTAGTTTTAAAAGAATGTTTTGAATTTGTTTGATTAAAGTGGTGAATGCAATAATTAATTTATAAGAGATATAATTGTTTAGAAATTGTCTTATGATATCTTATATTTCAATTTGTTTTGATTTCTAATATTACTGATTTTTTAATTTTTATTTCTAATCTTAATTGTTAATATCTATGTAATACATAGGATGTAATTTTGATTGTATTTATTAATTAGAAAAGGTGTTGTATTACGATTCTCAAATAATAAATTAATAGAGTCGTAGTGCATTCTAGGTGTTGCATAAACATTTTCATTCTAATAGACCTTTAGATTTGCAAGTGTAGACTTGATCCAAGTCACTTCTATAGTCATGGATTTAAACCTTCACTTTTAGAACTCAAACTTCAAATAAAGTTGTTTCTAACTACTTCACTAGCTATTATCAATTGACTTAGCACTTGTTGATTTATGTGATTGGTTGTTGTAATTAAGGATACTCACTTACTCATTTGAAATCAAATAGGGACCATCTACAAAATCACAGGGAATTCTCATTGAGCACAACTAGGTTTTGATATTGGAGAATAAAAGAGTCAAGCACCATTGACATTAGAGCATCTCATCCTAGAACCACTACCCTTAATCATTTTCAAAACCATGTAAATATAGTTTGTTAGGGGTATCACCAAGGAAAACGTGACCCTTATAGTTTGGTACATTCCTCAAATGTGTTTTTAAACACTAATTATCTTTACAACAAGTAAACACCTAAAATTAAGGTTAGTGGATTACATTATACAACCTCTTGCTAATTTAGATATGTTTACATCAATTCAAATCCATTCTACCATCAAATTCATATTCATGGAGGTGATACAAATAATCAATACCTTGGAAAATTAGAGATCTTTATCTAAGTTAACCCCAAAAATCCTTATGTTAGTAAATTGCTTCTTGGCATTTAACACATCACTTATCCATCATCAAATCCTTAGCTAAGTAAAAAACATTAAATTTAGAGTTTATTTAGTTATCAAGACCTAACTCATTACCCTTATGTTCACCTTGAAAAAGGACATAACCGCCCATGTGACCAAGTCTAAAGAGGTAGAAACCTTGGGAAAGGAATAATGATTTTTTTAAATCGTGGATTTAGGATGTGAAAACATGATAAATTTATCTTTTGGAAAAAAAAAAATCATTAAAGGAGTCAAATCAGGTGCTAAGATGATTAAAAAACCAAATCTTGACTACATATAGATAAAGCTATGTTTTTTCTCTATTTTAGTCAAGTACTTGTATGCATGTTTATTGAAGACTTGTGATGATCTGAATCATCCTAGGGAAGAAGATAGACTTGAGTGCAAGTTTCAAATTCTGTAAATTCACCACTTACATGTGTGGTGGATAGTTAAAACTTCATAGGAAAATCATAAAATACCATAGAAAACAACCATTTTCTCCTTTAAGTTCATTAAGAGTGGTGAACTATTTCTCTTAAAAGTAAACTATTTCTCTAAGAAGAAGAAAACTCATTCATGTTCATGCAAAAATAAGGAAGTTGAAAGGTTTTTATATGTATTTCCACATGTAATCATTGGTAAGTGTTTCATCACTCATTGGAAAGATGTTTGAGATTATCTATATTAATTTTGGTGACTACACATGGGTTGTGTTAGGTCCCAAAAATTATGAGTCCACAATCCTAAAGCTTTTCCCCACCATCAAAGCTAGAGATGTATTCAAGAAGGTAAATAGAAGCCCCTCCATAGAATTTTAAGACAATTAAATGGCAAGTATGAGAGTAGATTATCTCTCCTACACTCTGAGCCCATCTTAAACACAAGAGGATATTCCTACATGTTTCCTAAATAGGTTGTTATATTGATCTAATTTGGAATATCTAAGGTTTGTGTATCAAACAACATCTATACCCAATTTCATTCTTGACCCCTAAAATTGTCACAAAGTCAAGATAATACTAGTTGTAATAGAAATTTAATAAAAAAAATTATACCCTACATAATTTATCTTATTATGAAAGTAATTTTATAGTTCATAAAATAATTCCTTTCAACATATTTACACATAACAAGTTACAAGCATACTAGACATGATTCCCTAAATGTTAAACAGTTCAATCTCACTTAGTAGCAACCCTTAGTTATATTCCTAAAGCATGAATTGCATAGAAATTTCTTACTTCTATATTTATGAATATTTATAAAATGTTGTATATTTTAGATAACTATAGAAGGTTGATTCTTAATTGACTGGTGCCTTATTGGGTATTAAAGTTGTATATATCCATTACAAGAAATAAATAATAAGGAACAATAAAGGTATCAGGCATAAAAAACACTTTTGCTTTATAATTCCTCTTTGAACTAACACAAGTTGTATTCAAAATTTCCTACATTAGATCAAAAATATGTTTCAGCTACCAAATTTATTTCTCTAGGAATTAGGGAGATCAAACTAATCATAAATGACCTCTAGGCTTGTGTAGGGGGTAAGGGAAATGTATAGATAAAAATGGTAAAAACTTTAAATTATTGAGGGTTAAGGAAAACTCATGCCACACACATTTGGTTGGGATGTCGAGAGTTAGAGGTGGTGTAGATCTCATGCCATTGAGGTATGTAGAATAGGGGAAGTTTGAATAAGAAATCCTAAAAAAGGGTTATAGTTTTCTAAATGTTTGGGATTAAGATTTGGGAGTACCTCATGATAGGTACCAAGGTGAAGGGAAGGGTGAAATTATAATTTAAATGAAAATACAAAGGGAACAAGGGGATTGTAAAAGATCAAAGAAGGTATGGAAGGAATGACAAGTAAAAAAATCTATAAAATAGAGAGATATTTTTTGTAAGGTGGTGAATTAAGATACTTGGAATGGCCTGGAAAGGGTATATGGGTAAAAGTAACCCACAAAATTGACTTTGATGAGGTACTTTGAGTAGGAAATTTAGAATTGGGGAGAAATCAAATGATGCATGCTAGTTATAGGTGGCCTAACTCCCTAGTCTAGAATACTTAAGAAAATAAATTGTAAGAAATCCTAGGAAAATGGGACTATAATGAAAGGAGTACTTGAGGAAGGGTGAGATTGGTCAATTAGTGAATGGGGAAGACTTAATAATGTTAGTTTAATTTTCTATGTTTATTATGTTAGTGATAAAACATTTTAAGGCATTAGGTTAGGACATCAGGACTCAATTGGATGGTATGAAAGTTAGTGAAAGGGAGAAAATCCAAACATCTAAAAAAAATAGATAACACACATAAAATTTTGTAGACCTATAGTTTTTATAGATATTTATATTTTTTACTTAAAAAAGGGCACACAAAGGATAGACACTACAAGGAGTGTGCACTTAGGAAAAATATAAGTACGAAAAACCAAACCAAAATTTCTTACATTACTTATAAATAGGGGCAAAAAGAAACTTAAGTGAGAAAACAAATAAGGACACAATAAAAATATTTTTGGCATAGCAAGAATGAGTCCCAATAGGTTGGTAGTCATGTTCACTTGTAAAGAAACATGTTTTATATAACAAGACACAATTGAAGCAAGGTTTATGGAATAAATCAATAATTAATATCTTACATTAGCTCCTATAACTTGTTGATCCTCGTACATTACATGTTAAAACCTTATATATATTGTACTTAATACTTGACTACTACATAGTTATTGGTTAACAAACGTGTCTCTTCAAAAATTATTATAATAAAATCTTATCCACCCAAAAATAGAGACAAGATATTTAAAAATAGTTCAGTGAACCATAGGTTAGTTCCCCTCTGAACTTTTATAAAGGTGCAACTCTCTAGACAAGCTTTGATATTTGAATGAAAATTAAATGGTGGGTATACTTTTAACTAGAAAGTAGAGAAGGTACTTAATACTTGCACATCACCATGCAACAAGTATGAATATTAAAATTGAAAGATGTGAGTTTCAAACAAATTACTAACTTTAAGGCTCAAAGGTCATTCAATTTCTAGCCTAAATCACAATTGATGTCAATACACAATTTTGGAACAGCAACGTGAGAAAATAACTTTGATTAAAATTGAATTTCACTAAACTCCTAGATAGAAAATAAGTATTTCTTTAAATGAATATCATTACCCACCAATTCAATTAAACTCTCTGATTCAACATGAATGATAAAAACTTATAATTAGCGCACATAAACAATAAAATATTTTATGGATGAACAAAAAAATTCATTGATCTTATTTTCTAATTGTTTCTCACTCTTATACCACATTATAACGGGGATAAAAAATTCATACCCCTCCAAAAGTCCATTAAACATTTATTTATACATTTCTCATATGTACTTGTCCAATAGTTCTTGAAATTGGTTCTTTTTTTGAAATAATCATTAAAAAAATAAAATATTTTAAATATTTGGAGAAAATAAAATAGTACTTTGAAGGTGGTAGAAAACTCAAAAGGAGGATGGAACATGAAGGAAATAAAGATATAGATGAGGTAAAGGTGATATTGTAGAAGTTAGAAGCTGAAATTGTCCTTATTTCTTGACACATGGGAAAAAGGACATGTTTGAGAGTGTTTTACTCTCTATCACACAAAATTTATACAAGAGACTCCTAGAAAAGAAGAGTATCCAAGGATCACTTGTGAATATGGAGAAACACAAAATAGTGGTAACCATATTACATTCAAATTTGAGGAAAAGTTAGAAAGTTAGCCTTATATGGGAACATGAAAGAAAAAAATGCTTGACCAATGGATCCCTCAAGTGAAGGTTCACTTCCAACTTACACAATGTAAATCCTCAATAGTAGTTCATTCACCCAAATTAAGCTATCCAACCATACTTTAGCATGGTATGATGGATAAGCTACTTCCTTGTAAATGACAAAATCTCTTCTAATTTTAAAATGGAAATACCTTTAGGAACTTATCAGAGAAACAATTTACATAGTATTCTATAAAGAGAGTAGAGCTATCAAATGATACTTTTTCATCAAAAATAAGGGGAAAAGAATCCAAGACTATATGAGTTAGTTTCATAAAAAGGAAATGTATCTTAGTAGAGATTTGATGGATTAAGATTTGCTTACAAAGTATATTGAAGGATTATTTTTCCATCTTGAAGGAAATCATATCTTATTTCCTTTTGCTTGTCCATCCTCCACCTCCCATGGGGAAGAGGCATTGGTATTCTTTCCTCTTCCTTGTTCATACTCCACCTTCACATGATCTTTCCTCTTTTTCTTTCTCTCAATATTTTTTTCCCATTGTCACACCTCCATCATAGTTTTCTATATATTTTTTTTTGTTAATTATAACTAGGTTTCCAGTACAACCTTCCATGTGTTTAATCTGTTCTCTATTTATTTCACATCCTAGGTAGTTCTAAGGAGTTTTAAAACTATCAACACTACCATTTAGGTCCTCTAATTCCACGACCATCACCAGCTAATCTTGAGTGTCATTTATGCCACCACCTACATTCTAGTACTCAACATCATGGTCCCCAAAATCTTTTAAATTATGTAGTGCTTCAAGTTCTTCATCTAATTGAGTCTCGATTAGTGGGGATGAATGACAAAGGGAATATTTAATAATCCATTCCCTTATAATAGAGCACTTTTGTTGCAATCGAATTACCCATACACAAAAAATCAAAGCAAACATGTTTAGGGTTTTAATAAAATCATTTGAAGATTTAGTATTTCAATAGATTTATTGATTTTATAATGCAATTTTTATTAACTTCGATATTATTTATCATTTTTTATGATCCATCAATAAGATGAAATTGATTTATTCTCTAATGCAATTTCATCCTTATAATAGATCATAGAATATGATATGAAATATTGATGTTAGTAAATATTAATAGTTAAAACTAAAAATCTATGCATATTGATATCATGAATTATGAAAATTCATGATAAAAAAACTATTTTAAAAAGAAAATTAAATTCATATGTTACTATTACCTTGCTTTCTATGTTCTGGCATTCATATTTTAAGACTTTTATCTGTTTTAAAAGATCAAGGAAAAGAAGGATAATTATGAGTATATGTAGTATCTTTTTATTTAAGTAATATTTATCAAAGTATATAGAAGTATTTTGTCTTTCTGTAATGTCCCCACTTAGAAATAGAATTTAATAATAAATAATAAAATTTAAATATTAAAAGTAAAATTAAAATATAAAAGAATATAATTAAATCTAATTAATTTAAATTTAATTAGGTTAATGAATTGTCAAAAGACATGGAAAGAAAAGTTGTGACTCGCTCAACAATAAGATATAAAAGGGAAAAGAGAACCTCATTTGAGTGGGGCATAATTTGGAAATCAAAAGAGCACATATGATTTAAATAAGTAGTGCAGATCTAATTATGAAAGGTTATGTCGCTTTCAAAGGGCATAAATAATAAAGAGTTGCACTCTTTCAAAAGGTGCTAATGGTGAAAAGGTGTGTCTCTTGCCAAAGGGAATACATGATGAAGAGGTCTGACCTCTCCCTCATATTGAGAGATATAAATGAAAGGAATCAAATAATCTAGCAACATGACCATGAATTGGGTCAGATAAGAACTGCTATTAAGTTACATGCACTAGCATCTTTGTTCTTGGTGGTATGAATGTGGATGTGTTGAATATGTATGGCTAATATATGAGCTTGATAATATCATTATGCAAAATTTATTAGTAGTATTAATTTAGACTGTAATATGTATGAGAATCATAATTCATTTCATATATATTAATAATACATGAGAAATTAGTATACTTATAATCTGAATCATGTTATTATTGTCAGTATTTAAGAAGATGGGACTGAGTTGTTTCTAAGAGGGGAAATCTAAGTCCACCAAATAGGATGATTCCCAAGATAGGGTAGGGATCAATGTCTCATAAACCTTGAGGGCATATTTGCAAGATAGGGTAAGGGCTTGGATCTATAAACTTTGAAGGAGCCTATTGAGTTTGGAATCCAAGCACTTGGCAACATAGTCATCTCCTCCTTCCTTAAAACTAGATTATTAACAAGGATTGAACTTTTCATTAAGAATTATGGATAATAAAATTAATTATCTAATAATAGAATTAATTTCCTAGTATGGTGCATTGACAATTTATTCATGAATAATTAACTTGAATTATTTAAAACTATGGAACATCACAAATTTGATTTATATTAAGGATAGAGCTAAATGTAGAGTTGTCTCCTAATCAATTTATTTTAAGTCATAATTATATTGAAATAAATTAATTACTATTATAATAGGCCTAAAATTAGTAGGGGAAATTACATTTCTCTCTCAAACTTTCTCTATTGCAAGTACAAGATTCCCTTCAAGATAGTCTAGAAAAAGAAGTTAGATTGGAGTATGTAACTACTAAGGATCAAATTGTGGACATATGAATACTAAAGCTATCTCAAAGGATAGTTTTGAATATCTTAGATAGAAGCTAGGGGTTATTTCCCCTCTTTCCAACTAAGAAGCATATATGGGTGCATCTATCCAAAGGGATAAATTCAACGCATATCCCTTGACCTAGATTGATGTTGATTGCTACTCTAGGGGGAGGAGATGTCTTGTTAGCTATTGTTAAAAGGGAAGAATATAAACAAAAAATTGTATAGGAGGATCTGAATCAAGTTAAGATATTTTCCCTTTCTCCTTAATGTCAAAGTGGGAGAGAATACTAAAATGGAGGGAGAGAACATTGTATTATGTAGTGTTGCCATAAATGACAAAGGGGCAGATTGTTCAAAATATGTATTGTCATTGATGTCAAATTGATGTCTAACAATGTATGTTGTCCTTGATCATTGTGGTCATTGATGATATAATGATTGGTTTAGTAGACTATTGTTGCATTTATTGAAGTGATTGTTGGTAGTAGTTGTGTGACTCTATGTATGGTTGATTGGATTATTGGAGATCTGATGATGGGATTGCATTGGGTACTATTTGTCACTTGTTGTCATGATTTGTATTGACTTGTATGATAAAGGTTGATATGAAGAATAGATGGATATTAGTTGTACATGGTTTGTGGATGTACACCTTCTTAGTGTCTGATGTCTACACTATGTTGATTATATCGATATTGTTGATAATGCTAATAGTAGTGATGGTATGTTGATGTTAAAATATGTTGAGATATTAAGATGAGGATTACATGTATGACAATATAATGAAGATGATGTACTAAATGAGAAGGTGATGATTTTGAGACAATTTGGTTCCTAGAAGCCTAATGGAGCAAGTTCATATAGGAAACTTATGTAGTGATTTGTGCCCTGAACAAAGATCTAAATTCCTCTGTATTTGCAAATATGCTTTTTTACAAACTTGGATATAATGTTTATGCTCTATAGACGTTGCACTCCTATCTTTATAGGTCTTTGATGTTGCCGCTCATATGACTAGTAATTGTTCTTGGATGACAGTTCGATTCACTACATTGATCTTTCTATTGTTGTGGCTTGGAGGACATGTTTACAACATTTGTGCTACGCCTTAGTTGAATTTTTAGATGGTGGTGAGATCTACAAGTAATAATATTGTGTTTTGTATTTGACTAGCTACCCTAAATAAAGTGTTTAGTATCAGTTATGTTGTCCCAATATGATCTCTTGACATGGAAAAGTAAAGAAAGGATTTTAGAATATTATTGGATGAACATCCTGATGAGCTCCGACTGATGTTGGATGGTGTATTTTTAGTTGTAGGATGATTGGGATTTGTGTTTTAAGGTAACTTCTCTTAGTTCAATCAACTTGTATTTTCCCTTGGCTTGCGATGAATCTTTGGATATCTCCACATGCTTAGAAGATTGTGTTGCATTGATTTTAGATCCTTCCTTGGCGTGTGGGGATCCTCACTAGGCCAGTTCATCTAAAAGATATGTAAAGTTTGGTGAAGTGAATAAAACAAGTCCGATTTTGCCATAACAGTGACATTTTTCTATACTATCCATGCACTACTAATGAATTTTTTTATTTGATTAGAAAGAGCCTCAAGGTACCCTTCCAATGCATTTGGTCTGACCTCTTGAAGTTAAGTCTAGTGAAAGTTATAAGTGTTTTATCCTCTGCAGGTCTGAAACCCTCCATTTTCAAGGGTTACAATGCAAATGGGACCCTAACTTGCAATATACTCATCGGGATCCAATGGCCATTGGTAGAATGCAAGTCAGGGGCATGTATTTTGAGATTCCGGAGGGGTGAGGTAAGAGGAGTTGGTTGGTAACCTTACCACCAAGCCCTAGTCTAAACTATTTGAGGGTTTAGATTAGATTAGATGAGTTTCATTGAGCATACTATGAGAAATGATGAGATGATGAGTTGAATTGAGGAAATTAGAGTATTTAGACATAGAAGAAATCTATTGAAGATTTGGAACCTTCCTGTGATCCCATTCTCATATACCTCCTTTGTAAAACTAGTCTAACTTGATCAATTAGGCCTGTGAGGAAAGTAGGAGTTGAAGAGTGCAGGGATAGGGTGGAATTCCAATCTTTTGGAATCTGATAGTAATCCTAAAAGGGTGTCTGAAACCTAAATTTTTTTAGGGTGTTGTTTGGTATAATTTGGAGAAAAATCCAAAAAGACACTGAAATAGGGCTACTAACTGGTAGGCCTAACCGGTAGGTCTGTCTAAGCCTCAAAAGCCAATTCTTGCTTTGTGCTCCAAAATAGAATTATGGGAGATCTTGATAGGTCTTAGAAAGTGTGTAGAAGTGTTATGACATTCCTTGTTAGGGGTAAGAGTTTGATTTCACATTTGAGGTGTAATTGTAGTCTTGAGAGAGATTCAGGGTAAAGAAGACCAAGGTGTGTAGGTGGGTTTATCACCCTACTATTGCCAACTTCTGGATCACTTAATGATAAAAATGTAATTGGAACTAAATGGGTCTTCTGAAATAAATTGAATGAACATGGTGAAGTTTTTAGGAATAAAACAAGACTTGTTTGTAAGGGAAATTTTCAGATGGAAGTAATTGATTTTGAGGAGAATTTTGCTCTGGTGGCTAGAATTGAAGTTGTTAGATTATTTCTTGCTTATGCTACTTATAGAGATTTTAAAGTTTATCAGATGGATGTAAATTCAGCCTTTCTTAATGGCGAGTTAGAAGAGGAAGTTTATATTGAGCAACTAGATGGGTTTTAGTTGATAGATCATGAAGATATGGTTTGCAAATTGAAGAAAGCATTGTATGGACTCAAGCAAGCCCCAAGAGCTTGGTATGCTAGATTGGATAAGTATTTGACGAAGCTTGAATTCAATAAAGGTATTGTTGATAGTAATTTGTACTTCAAAACTGATAATGATAACATCTTGATTGTTGAGGTATTTGTTGATGATATTATTTCTGATGGAGATGATAGTTTGTGCAAAGTACTCAGTTAGATAAAGACATCTTTATATCTCAGTCCAAATATGTGAAGAAATTGTTGATGAATTTTGGTTTGGATGATGCAAAGCTAGTTGGTACCCCTATGGTAACCAGATGTGAGTTGAAAAAGGATGATAATTCTCTAAAATAAAATCAGGCTAGATACAGGTCTATGATTGGTGGATTGCTTTATTTGACTCAGAGTAGACCAAATATTATGAATGTTTTCTATCTTGTTTCTATATTTTACATCGATCTTAAGGAATCTCATGTTGTAGCTGTGAAGAGAATTTTTAGGTATTTGAAAGGGATAGTTGATTTTGGTTTGTGGTATCCTAAAGATGATGATTTTACTTTTAGATCTTTTAGTAATGCTGATTGGGCAGGTGATGTTGATGACATGAAAATTACTAGTGGTGGTAAATTTTTATTGGGAAAGAGATTGGTTTCATGGATGAGTAAGAAGCAGAATGCTATTTCTTTATCTACTACAGAAGTTGAATATATTGTTGTTGCTAGCAATCAAACTCATGTAATATGGATGAAGCAGATGTTAAAAGATATCAGAGTTGTTTTTGTGATCCTACTGCTATATACTGTAATAATTCAAGTGCTATCAACATTTCCAAGAATCCAATGTTGCATTCTAAGACTAAGCATATATCAATCAAGTTTCATTTCTTAAGGGAGAAGGTGAATAAAAAGGAAGTCAGTTTGGAGTATGTATCTACAAAGGAACAAATTGTAGATATCTTCATGAAGCCCTTGCCTAAGGATATTTTTGAGTATCTCAGAGAGAAGTTAGGGGTGATTTCCCCTCTTGATGAGAACTAAGATGCATTGAGTTACATCAGTTTAGTGAACTTCACAAAGATATATTGTGATCCAGATTGATGTGTGGTGGTTGCTACTCAGGGGGACTAGTCAGTATTGTGGTTTAGATGTTCAGATTTGTGAGCTAGTTCAAAGGGAGAGAGAATCATGATTTGATGTTCAGTTGTGGATTTTTGAGAGATTTGTGCAATTTGTTCCTTTAGCATTGACATGAAAGGGGGAGAGAGTCTTGTGAACAACCTGTGTTGAGCTGTGGGCATGATCTTAGGGGAAGCGGATTATTTTCTTTCTTTGCATTGATTGTTTTTCACATTCAAATGTTGCCATCAATGCCAAAGGGGGAGATTGTTGAATATTGTTGAGAAGTTTGCTAGAATGTATTGTTGTCATTGATGTCAACATATTCCCGTGTGTTCTAGTGTTGCAATTAGATTAAGTGAGTTGGTTTGGCCAATGTGTTGCAAAAGAGTTGTTGCAAATTAATGGGTTTTTAGATAAGTATATCTAGTTGATTCAACTATAGTTTTTGTGGTTCACATGGTAATTTGATCAAGTTATGCAATCTGGTATTGCAGATGGTTTTTCAATTGTTCAGTGTTGATCAATGTTCTGGATTTTGCTCTGCATTGCAATATATTGGTTTATGGATTTGGCAGAGTGTTTGAGACATTCTGTTGTGTCCTCAATTCAGATGGTTCATGATTTGGAAGTTTGCAAGTGTATCTCTCAGTTTGACAGTCAATATAGTTGATGTTCTTGAGGTTCGGTACAATGATGATGAAGATTCCAGTAAGTGGTGATGTTGTGGTTGTTGTTGTGGTAATTCATGATGCTTGTGGATGTTTCTAGATTGTGTCCTATTTGTGTTGATGGTTTGCATTGATCATTGTGCTCGCTATTGATGATTTATCTGGTATGTTCATGTTATGCAACATTTTTGGTGACCGGATGATTGTAGCATGTTGCGGATGTTTGTGGCATAATTCTTGGAGGTGTTTCATGTTTTAGGTGTTGATTTAGGTCCATACTATATCTTAGACAACATTGTTCTAGACTGGATATTATGTTATAGTATGTATGATGGACATATTTCAGGTGAAATGAGATTTTCAGGAAGACTCATATATTCTAAAGTATTTTTCTTGAAAGTGTATTCCATGAAAGGACCTCTTTTAAGTAGAATTTTCATTCAAATCTCAAAGAATGAGATGTTTAAACAAATATCTATCAAAACAGAAAATACTTAAAATATTTAAGTCTTTATGAAAATTTCCCTTTCATGGGAAAAAATGCTTAAATACATCCATATAGCCATGGATTTAAACCCTAGGTGTAAGCGAGTAAGTGGGATTTCCTGTAGTATTCTTCATTGTAATTTGTGATGTGTGTTTAGCCAAACTTGAAATATAGGTTGATGATTGTATATATATATATAATATTTATTTGAGAGAGGTATCTGTACATGAATAATGTTTTGATCTTTCGGAAGAAGTGGAGTAGTGCAAAGAAGTGTGAAGGAGAAGTATATGTGTTATGTGCTTAATCGAAACTGTAACTAGGCATGAGGATATGCTATTCTATCAGCTCATGATCTTCCAAATGTAATCTGAATGTTTTTGTAAGAAAGTGAGTTTTTCCAAGGGCTGTATCTGTTTATGGTGAAAGTGGATAACAACAATATTGAAAGACTAAATGTATTCAACCACAAAACCCTAGCCTAACAACAATAAAGATCCATCATAACATATGAAGATTACCTAAGACAATGCAAATATAATGAAATCACAAAGATTATACCATCACATGTCCAATAGGGTTTGGATCTCCATTCTTCCTATCTCCATTGATCTTGCTTGATATATTTGCTCTCAGATTTTATGTGTGCGTAAGAGCTCAACAAAGAACAGAAATGTGGTTGCAAGTAGGCTTGATCGCATATGAAATTTTGAATGCTAGAGTAGTCGTAGGTTGATAATGAAGGAAGCATCTCCTTATATAGAAGACACTATAAGAAATGGAGGGATAAGATTGAGAGGTGTAAAAGATAAATGGTCCGCTATGATTAGAGGGTAGGTAGAGAAAATCAGAAAATAATGAGAGGGTAGGTAGTGTAGGAATTAAGAGATGAATGACATGTGTCATAGGTAGAAAAGGATAATTAATTAATTAAATAAATAAAGATTTATTTAATTAATAGAGGAAATGGGATCAATTAAATAAATAAAACATTTATTTAATTTAGGAAAAGGATAATTTAAATAAACAAATGTATTTATTTAAATGAGAAATAAGGCTCGAAGAGGATAAGTGAATTAATTAAATAAATTTTGATTTATTTAATTAATAGAAGAATTAAGCTTAAATAATTAAATAAATAAAGATATTTATTTAATTAGATAGGACAATTTTAGGTGTCTACATTTTGACCCTCTTTGAGACAATGTAGCTTGTCGCGTTGTTTTAAAGAAGATAAGATGAACTGATACAAAGTTGCCCCAAGATGGGAATGATATGCCCCCTCGAGATTGGATGAAAATGTATGGAAAGATCACAGACAATCTCTCGATAAGAAAGAAAGGGTAGAATGGATTGACCAGATGAAGTGACAGAGTCACGGGATAAAGAAGACTGACTAGGGCTAGGGCTAGGGCTAGGGTAGTCTATAAAATAAACTACGAGGGGAAAACATCCTCATTGTCATCCACACATCCAAGAGATTAGAGTGCAGAGAGAGTAGAGAGCAGTCAATAGTTAGTAGAAATGGCTTTGGTGCATAGATTCGATCGCATTTGCCGATTTCAGAGGCTAGTAGATGTAGGAGAGCCGCTGAGTACCGCCAAATCTCCTTTTGCTTTGTCGCATTAAATGTTTTTATAAATGCATGCTAGGTAGGAAATTAATGCTCTTTAGGTATGTCAAGAGGGGGGGAAAAAATGCTAAGGCGCGTCTGTGTTGGTGCCAGGTGTGCTTGGGTAGGCTAGGCGCACCTATGTTTGTGCCAAGAGCATCTATGAATGTAATAGTGTCTATGTTAAATGTGAGCGCATCTGTGTATTCCAGGCGCGTTTATGCAAGACAGGTGCATTTGTGCAGATCAGGGGTGCATATGTGTAGAGTAGGTGCGTATGTGCAGTATGCAAGCGCGTTTGCATCTTCAAGGACAAATCAAAAGTTTTGTGATGAACATACGCTGTCAATTGGATAAGTTACTAAGAGGATACACTCAAGAAGGTCCTCTAGGGAAGACTAGAATAGCAGACAGGGCTAGGATTGACAATTCTATGATAGAACATATGTTGCCAATTAGGAAACTACTCAAGAGGACACACTCAAGCAGAGGTCCTAGAATAGGATCAAAGCAACACTTTGTGATGAACAGGGAATGCTACTAGGATAAAAAAGAAGTACTTTGTGATGAATAGGGAGTACTAAAAAAAGAGAGCAACACTTTGTGATGAACAGGGAATGCTACTAGGATAGAGAGAAGTACTTTGTGATGAAATGGGAGTACCACTAGGATAGGAAGCAACACTTTGTGATGAACATGGAGTGTTTAAAAGAGAAACACTTTGTGATGAATAGGGAATGCTACTAGGATTGACACAATTGATTTGCTTGATTGCAGGAGGACCTACTTATGGTGAAGTCACGGGAGAGATTCCCTTCGACTCAAAGCTTATGACCAGAGATGATACTCGAGGATAGAGCAGCGATCGAGGCTATGGGATTGCGATATATTCTATATATGCTTGAATTTCGGGTGAACATGGGATTGCTGACTACGCTAGCTGAGAGATGGCACTCAAAGAATTGTACTTTTCATTTGCCGATGGGTGAGATGACAGTCACCTTAAAGGATGTATATAGGATACTGCGGATATCGATTGATGGGGAGTTAGTTCATTATGATCGAGAGGGAGACAAGGATGCACTGAGACAAGTGTTTTAGGATCCAGAATTGGAGATGAGGGTTGGACACATGGCTTGGGATACCATGACACGGATAGGATTAATGCTACTAGTAGTGTTGGCAGGAGTGATCAGCGGATTCCTCTATCCAGATAGAGCGAAACGAGGGTTGGCAATGGGATGGGGGAGTACACTAGAGACATTGGTGACAGAGCACACCAAGTTTGCATGTGGACCATGTCTATTGGCACACCTGTATTATGAGATGCATCACTTTGTGTATAATGGGTTAGCGGGATTGGGATGTGGGGTGACATTACTGCAAGTATGGGCATATGAGCATCTAGCAGTTACACGACCGATCCACTTCAGAGGCAAAGGACATGGGCGCAACTATGTTCACTTATATGATATGATTACATTGCAGCCACAGATTGGGAGACAGGAGTACTAGCGTCGGGTGATTGATGAGATAGACAGTATGGTATGGAGGTCATGTCGGGACTGTGAGGAGTGGGAGGATAATGTAGTGGATCTTCCATATGTATTTAGGAGTAGGTATCTAATAGGGAGGACACCGTATGTTATTGAGAGGAAGTTGGTAGATAGAGTGGGCAGGCAGTTCAGTGGGATACAATGGATGCCATGGGGTTCAGGGATGTATGCGCCGACAGTGAGAGATCATATGCACTTGGGTCCATTATTGTCTTATGATCAGGCAATGACACAGCTAGTAGATATGATTCCCTTGCCTTGGGATATGTGGCCAGATATAGAGGATGCAAGCATGGATGTAGAGTATACTGCATATTGGGCAGAGCATCCGTTTCCATGGCTGATGGATCCAGGGGAGCTGATAGATAGAGACAGTGGAGGCGACAAAGATGATGATGGAGATGGTGGAGGTAGAGGCTGACAGAGGAGGCAGGGCACAATAGTATAGAGGAGAGTGGCTCCGAGGAGAGAGGGTGGAGAGGAGAGATAGGCTCGGTAGGCTCACATAGTGAGGGGAAGAGGTGGATTGCCTTTACAGGTGCCAGTAGCACAGGTTCCTAGATAGGGACAAGGACAGGGACAAGAGCAGCCACAAGAGAAGCCACAGGTACAGGGTGAGGGTGAGGGGGGAGAGGAGGAGGATGAGTTACTAGCTCTAAGGGAGATCTGCCAAGGACAGGCAGATGAGATCAAGGATTTGGAGAGGGAGACAACTAGGCTCAGGAGATAGCTGAGGGACACTGAGCGGGAGAGGGATCAAGCTATTTAGCGCTATACAAAGGTTGAGACAACACTGAGGGAAGGGAGGCAGGAAACAAAGGACATAGGAGCTGGATATACCCATGTTCTGCGGGTCAGGGAGGAGATAGGCTACTGGAGACACCTATACTATGGAGTGATACCACCAGAGCTGCGGGCTAGGACCTTCCATAGACCATCGCGGACTGCGACGACCACTAGAGGGAGAGATAGGAGACAGGCGTCTAGCGGTGGGGTTATGGGTCCTCTACAACCACCAGATAGAGGGGATAGGAGAGATGGTCCTGGGATAGGTCCTTCTAGGGCTCAGACTTCATCGAGGTGAGCTAGCTCCGAGGGAGGGAGTTCATCATAGCCTTGGAGGGCTCCCTATGTATCAGTTTTGTACCATTTTGTATGATGACACCTTCGGGTGATTTTGTGGCCATATGTATTTTGACATCATTGTATCATGGCACTTATGATTATATATATATGAGATGATTCATCCTTGCAGCAACTATATGCATGTGTACCTATGTGATGCTTCTATGTGATGCATGTTTCTATATGATGCTTATGATATGGATGCAAATATGTACATGATGAAATGCAATATTTTTGTTCTTTTATGTTTTTAATATGTTATGCCAATGTGAATGTATGAGATGCAAATAAATATTTACATGATGAGAATGTAAAATGTGCTAACATGTGATGTGTGCAGGATGTGATGCACTTGTGATACCTATATGTATGTATGAAATTCTAATATGTGGTAATGCAGGTGCAAGCTACATGAAATGCAGACATTTTTGGCATGTCATTATACTCAGTCATGTGATAGCGGGCTACACAGACTCAAGAAGGATGATGGGGATCAATCAAGAAAGGGGGATGGAAGGTAGAAGATATGAAAGTGAAAGAGCTTCTTGTGCATTATCATCATTGAGCTTTATTATGGCAAATAGGTTATGACAATTGAGGTGTATGTTTGACCCAGAAAGTCATTGTACCTGTTTGCATGGAGATTGGATAGTCACAAACAAAGAATGCCTTAGTTCACACTAGACTCACAATGTCCTCATATCCTTGGACAAGTCAAAGCATTACTAAGAGACAATCCACAGACAATAAACAAAAATAGGCGAGGATACCTCATCCTTGCCTTTCTAGTCAAAGACATTTTGGAGATAAAATCTCTAGTCAGAGACATCCTAGAAAAGCTAAAAGACATGTCACCAGAAGATAAGATCAAAAGAAAACCAAGACCCAATACCAACATCCACTGTAGTCCTCAAGTATAGTGTCTCTTGTCACTTGTATAAGTCTATTTGATTGTGGTCACAATGTTTACTTTCATAAAAGGATAGATAGCACTAAACCATAATGTTGTATGATTCTATTGAAAGATTTGATTTGTTGAAGCCCATTGTTGCTTCTATGTCTCATCTAAAACTGATTGAATCCATGAAACTGTCACTTTATTGTAGATCGGCGATGCAAATTTTGCTTTATTGCGGATTGTGCATGGATAGACTAAAGAAGACTGTGTGATGCTCTTAGTTCCACACCCATCACTAGACGTAGGATTTGCCTTAGCCATAGATAGGAGCTGATTTATTATGGATAGAAAGGGTGAAAAGGGGGTTATTAGGAATGGCTAACCAATCTTGGGTAGATCAATAACAAGCCATGTTGGGAATGGGTAAGTTTATTATGTATGAAGAGGTTGTGAGTGTGTGCAAAGTGAAATGATGAAATGGAATCCTGAAGGAGGGAGGAGCAATGTCTCTACACATGGTGCTAGTGACTCGGTTTTCACCATGGTACTTGCCCAGGGCCCCACCGAAGTGGTTTTCACCGTTGGATGAAATGTTTTTCTTTACTTTTTTGTTTTTTCAATTTTTTTTGTGTCACTAGGCGCTTGTTTGCCAGGTTTTCACCAAGTAACGATTTTTTATTTTTATGATTTTTTTTGTATATTAGAATTTTTTTATTTTTTTGTATTTTGTGAATTAGGATATTATGAAGAGCTATGTGTAAAACCTGCAAAGGTGCATGTTGTTGATAGGATCCTCCAAAGGTTCACCATCTAGAGTTGAGAGCTGATATGCACCGGATCCATAGTCTGTTGTAATGATATAAGGACCAAGCCAATTTGGTTCAAATTTTCCCTTCTTCTCTCTGTCTTGCTGATTTTCAGAATTTTCTCTGAGAACTAAGTCACCTACCTCAAATGTGTGAGGCTTGACTTTATGATTGTAACTGTAACTCATTCATTGTTGATAAGCCTTGAGATGATTAAAAGCAGTTTGTCTTCGTTCATCCAATAGTTCTAGTTCCTATAAGCGAGATACCCTGTAGTCTTCATCACTGATAATATTTTGCAAAGAGACTCATAAAGAGGGTAACTCGACCTCAATAGGCAAGATAGATTCAGCACCATAGACAAGTGAATAAGGTGTGGCTCTTGTAGGTGTGCGGATTCTTGTGCAGTAAGCCCAAAGTGCAAGATTAAGTTGGATATGCCAATTGTGGCCAACATCATCGACTATCTTTTTTAGGATTTTAAGAATGGGTTTATTAGACACCTCAACTTGACCATTACCTTGGGTGTAATAGGGTGTGGAGAAATGATGGATAATATGGAAGCGATCACAAAGTTCACAAACATCTTGATTTTTGAAGGGGCGCCCGTTATCAGTAATGATGAAAATAGGAATACTGTATCCACAAATGATGTAGTTGAAAATGAATGTAGCAATCTGTTTTCTAGTGACTTGTGTAAGAGGCACGAATTCAATCCATTTTGTGAAATACTCTGTGGCAGTGATAATGAATTTATGGCCATTGGAGGAAGGAGGGTGAATCTTGCCTCTAAGATCAAGTCCCCACTGGCAAAAGGGCCAAGGAGTCGCAATCGGTTGAAGTTCTTGTGCTATGCATGAATGAGGTCTCCATGAATTTGACATTGCTTACATTTCTTGACAAACTGGTATGAGTCTTTTTCCATATTGGGCTAGTAATATCCAGTCCTGATGAGTTTCTTGGATAAGGTAGGACCATTAAAATGTGGACCACATATCCCTTCATGAACTTCACGTAACGCAATCTGAGCTTCGTCCCTTTCTAAACATTAAAGAAGAGTTCCATCTAGTCCTCGATGGTATAGGATATCAGCTAAAATGACGTATCGAGAAGATTGGCGAATGGAAGTGTGACATTGGTTGTTGGATAAGTCAGGAGGAAGGGTATAATTATGAAGGTATGTGAAAATGGAACCATATAACTGGGAATCAGGACCAATGACACATATCATCTCAGTAGGAGTGATCTCATACGAGGGAACCAAAAGGTTATCCACCAAGAACTCATAGAAGGTTTCATTCTATGGTAGATCAATCAGTGAAGCAATAGTAGCCATGGCATTTGTGGCTCGATTCTTCTCTCTTGGTATCTGCTCAAAATTTAACTTCGTGAAATGTTGTTTCAAGTCATCCACCATTTTTTGGTAAGGCATTAATTTTTCATCCTTTGTTTGGTAGTCATCAGTTGCTTGACGAATTACAAGTTGAGAGTCCCCAAAAACATGAAGTTCCTGGATCTTCCACTGAACTGCAACCCGTAATCCAATTGTTAATGCCTCATATTCTCCTATGTTATTAGTGCAAGGAAATGATAATCGCTATGATTTTGGAATGGAATCCCCTTGAGGTGTGATAAAGAGGATGCCAGATCCTGCACCATGCTGTGTGTATGAACCATCAAAGTATAGTTGCCAAGGCTTTGTGTGTGATACTATCAAGATGGATTCATCTGGAAATTATGAAGTTAGAGGAGCATCATCTATCTTAGGAGAATCTGCTAACTGATTCATGATAGCTTGTCCTTTTATTGCTTTTCTGTCTACATATTCAATGTCAAATTCACTCAGGAGCATCACCCATTTGGCTAGTCGACTAGTAAGCATTGCTTTATTGAGAAGGTATTTCAATGGATCGATCCTTGTGACCAACTTAGTTTTATGAGTTAGCATGTAGTGTCATAATTTCTTCAAAGCAAAGACCACAATGAGACATGCATGCTCAATTGGTGTGTAGTTTAGTTCATATCCCACCAAAGTACGACTAATGTAGTAGATTGCCTTAAGACTGGTGGATTCAGAAGATAATCTTTGAGTATCTGGAAATCTTGTTGACAGTTATCATCCCATTTGAATTTGATTTTTGTGTGTAGCAAGTGCTGAAAAGGATGACATTTATTTGCAAGTTGTGCTATGAATCTTCATATGGACTAGAGTCTCCCTTGCAAAGATTGAAGTTGACTGATATTTCTTGGTGCTTGCATCTCTAGGATTGCCTTGAATTTTGCTGGATTGGCTTCAATTCCTCTTTTTGAGACAATGAATCCTAGGAGCTTCCCGGAGGTTACTCCAAAGACACATTTCTTGGGGTTTAATCTTACTTTGTATTTTTCCAACCAATCAAAAATGACTGAAAGTATGTCCAAGTGTGTATCTCTTTCTATTGATTTTACCAAGAGGTTATAAACATAATCTTCCACAGTAACATGCATGAGATCATGAAAGATAGTAGTCATGGCTCTTTGATATGTAGCGCTTGCTTTCTTTAGCCCGAAGGGCATGACATTCCAGTAGAAAGTTCCCCAGGGACAAGTAAATATTGTTTTATGTCGATCCTCAGATGAAATGTTTTATTTGATTATAGCCAGAGAATCCATCCATCAAAGATAACATCGCATGACCTGCTGTGAGGTCTATGATCAGGTCGATATTTGGCAAGGGAAAAAATCATCCTTAGGACAAGCTTTGTTGATGTCTCTGAAATCTGTGCATATTCCAATGCTACGATCTAGTTTGCTGACAAGTACTAAGTTGGAGATCCATTTAGGATAATCAATTGGGTGTATGAATCCGACATCCAATAATTTTTCAAGCTCCACTTTGACTAATAATGCCACTTGTGGATGCATCTTTCTTAATTTCTGTTTTATTGGTTTTTCCCCTAGTTTAACTGTCAAATGGTGCATTACTAAATCTAGATCCAGTCTAGGCATATCAGCATATGACCATCCAAAATTGATTTGTCGCTTTGTGAAGAAACTTACGAACTTTGGTCTTTCTGTTTCTGTCAGAGATTGTGCTAAGAATATGTTATGTGGAATTTCTTCTGTACCAATGTTTGTTTTGATGGTCTCCTCTACTAACATAGATAATTTTTCTTCATATGATGTTGGGAGAATGTCGAGCCTTCCATCTTCGGGTGCCTCAGAGAGGTTTTCTCTCTCAGATACATCCTTTCTTTTTACATTTTTGGGGTCAGACAGTGCCACAATGTGGTTTTCACCATAAGACCCATGATTTGTTTTTATTTTGATATTTTTGCGATTGGAAGGCCCAACACCCTCACCAAAATATGCCACGTTGTTGAGCTCTATAGTGTATCCTGCCTTATGGTCCCCAAGCAGAAGATCATCTCGTATGCCTAGATAGTCAATAAAGGCTTCATCATTTTGAAATGTGTCAAACTACACAGGTCCTTCATGGTCCCAGTCAATAAGTTGGTGGTGAACAAGGGGAAGGCCTTCAATATTTTCAAAGTCAGTGGGACTAAGGGTGAAGATGCAGTTATATTTAGGTATGTCAAGGTAGTTGTCGAGGTCATCGTTGGCACTCTCCTCATCAGTCTCGATCGTGAATGAGTCCAAATTGTCATCACTAAAAACGCATTTGGGGACGGGTGTCCTCATCTGTCATGATTTTGACCTAGAACCTAGAGGCAAAGACTGTGTGGGATCCTCAGGGGTTGTTTCTTTACCAACTTTGAATTTTCTATAAAATTCTTCTTCTTCTGTGGGTTCACTTGGTTCTCTGAATGTCTTGGTGAGTTCATAGTCACTAGAGGATTTGTCCAAACCCCATTCCCATTCATTAGAGTCGATGGAATAGCATTTTTCTTGTTGATCTTTGGCAGCCTTGATTTGTAATGCTTCCTCTATCTTTCAAGTATTTACCCTGGAAGACATGAAGCCAAGCCCTTTCGAGTGCTCTTTTTTAAATGTCAATTCTGGTTGCAAAGGTTGAATGATACCTTCCTTTCTTAAGCCAAGAGGACTTTTACCATCATACCCAAACTTTTGTAGGATCTTGAATCCTTTACCATATTTTTCACATGGTATGCTGATGTAATCCTATGTACCATTTTTAGGGTCTTTTTAAAGCATTTTGTATAAGTCTTCTTCTTCCATTTCACCCCACTTTTGGAAGATAGTAGGATCCCATTTGAGTGTAATGATAGATACCCATTTAGAAGGATGTGGTCGTCCATATTCTTTTGGTGAACTCATAACTTGTTGTAAGCACATGGTTTGATTCAAAGTGTTTTCACCCATGCATTTGTCCTGATATTTCCCTTTAAGCTCACCTTGTTTTGATTTCGAAGGTTTTAATGATTCAGGGTTGATGTATGCAGAAGAAGGGACAAATTCTCTATTACTTGGAATGATTGTCTTAGTTTTTGGTCTCAAGTTATTGTAGTATATAAATGGATTAGGATCACCATTAACTATTATTTCAACTCCATTGTGAGGAAACTTAATGCATTGGTGGTATGTAGATGGGACTGCCCTCATCTCATGAATCCAAGGACATCCTAGCAATATATTGTATGTGAGATCTAGGTCTAGGACTTGACAAACCACATCCTTTGTAACTGGACCAACTCTAAGGGGCAAGGTGACTGTGCCCTTGGATGAACACTCTTCATCATCACATGCCTTGATGGTAATTTTGTTTGTAAAATTCACAACTTTATCTGAATATCCCAATTGTATTATTGTGTTCAAATTACATATGTTAAGACCAGCTCCTCCATCTATCAGGACTTGTTTTATTCAATGTTTGTGTAGGAAGGCTTCAATGTGTAAAGGTACATTATGTGGTTGGCTCATGGAGGCGTTGTCAGCTTCTCTAAATGTAAGGGAGTGTGGAACGGACAGGTATCCCACCATGGCTTGAAACTGGTCCATGTTCAGATTAGTGGGGATGGAAGTGTCTCTCAAATTTTTATCAAGAATGGCTTTATGTGTAGGGGATATGCGTAAAAGCTCAAGGATTGAGATAAGCGCAGGTGTCTTCCCTAACTGTTCTACAAGGTCATACTCAAGTTTAGTTGATGAGGAAGTGATATTTTTAGCTAGAGCACCTTGCAAAGTGAATTTACCTCAACGAGTTGTAACATTATATTCAGAGGTATGTTCAGAAGAAGATCCAATTCCTTTTAGGACAATTTTGGGTCTTTGGGTAGAATTTTCAGGCGTTTTCTCCTTGATGATAATGGTAGAGACATAATTGTCCATCAAAATGTGATTAATAGTTGAATCATAGTTATAGGATGCTCTGGTATAGTTGGTCTACTCATTTGTGGCTTTAGGTTTTCCCTTGTCATGTTTTGGGAATGGTTCTTTAAACATTTCATGTTCTTGATTGATGAATGCCCTTCAATCTCAATGTCACCTCTATCAATAAGGTCTTGTATGATGTTCTTCAAGCAATGACAGTTTCCTATTTTATGTCCCTTGCTCTTATGAAATTCACAATACTCATCATCATTCCACCAATTTGGTTTAACCTTTGGCTCATATGGAGTTAGATCTAGGATTGTTATTATTTTGTTTGTCACTGGCTTTTTGAAAACTAACTCTAGTGGTTCTCCCAATGGGGTGTAATTCCTTAATGATTTTGAAGTTGTTTGAGTATTCACTTGATTGTTTGTAGAGATTGATCCCGAAAAAATGATTTTGGGTCATACTGTATTGGCATCAACAACACCATCATTGACTGTGTTCTTATTTTTATTCCAAAATATTGGCTTGTCTTTTCTTTTAAAGTCCTCTTTGTTTTCTTTGAATATTTTGACGATGCCTTGCTCAATTAGGACCTTCTCTATCGCTAAGCCTTTCTCAATGGCGTCCTTGAAGGTGGACAAACAAGATTTTCTTAGATCATAACCAATGTCTTTGTTAACCTTTTGGGTGAACATCTCTACCATTTGTTTTTATGGAATTTCACAAAAGCATTTGTAGGCTAGATTTCTCCATCTTTGTAAAAATGATGAAAAAGATTCTCCATCCCTTTGTTTGGTGTTGCATAAAGTAGTGACTGATATGTCTGTCTCTATGTTGTATGAAAAATGCTGGATAAATGCCTTTGCTAAGTCACCCCATGACTTAATTCCAGGTGGAAGTTGGGAGAACCATTCCATAGCTTGATCACCTAAGCTCTGTGGGAATAATCTCATCAAATATGTCTCTTCTACTGCTACCTCAATGCAAGCTTTGAAAAATTGTCTTATATGTGCCTTAGGGTCCCCTTGGCCTCTGTACTTATCAAATTTTGGTGTTACAAAATGTGTAGGAAAAGGAGGCATTGGAATTCTTCTGTCAAATGGATAGGGACATATGTCTCTCATTGTGTAAGTTGGCTTCGGTGTATTTATGTCCTCCATTTTCTTTTGTAAGTCCTTGATTTGCTGCTCCAAATTGTTCTTAGGTGGAGATTGACTTCTTAGACCATATCCCATGCCTGAACCACTGTGTGGAGGAGGAGCATGCTGCATATATGGATGGTATTGATCATACACATGTTCATATGGAGGAGGTCTATAATGATGCTGCGTATAAGGACCACTTGGTATAGAGTCATGATGAGGAATGGAATATCTGTTTTGTCCATGTATACCATACTCTACATGCATGTCATGAGTTTGTTCTAGTGTATTGCCCCCAAATTTGACACGGGGTTTCCTTGTGTCCAAATTTTGAACATGCCTCTGGATATCCAATTTCTTTGGTGATTGGTCCTTAGCATTGGTATGTGATTGAGTATATTTTTCTGCATAAGACTTCCATAATGGTCTGTGAAGGTGAGTATCATATGCTTGACCATGTGTATGTGGGACCTCAAGTTTTTGAAACAAAGATGATATGGATTTAGGCACCATATGTGGTCCTCTATTTCCTCCACTATTAGGCCTCCTTTGATCCATGCCGAAGTGAGGTTGTTGCAAAGGTTGATTTTCCACTATTTGAGACATGTCAAAATCATGAGGGACCTTGGATCCACTTTGTGCCATCACTTGTAAGAAGTATTGTCTATCTCTCCTCATTATTTCCTCAACCAATCAATTGAAACAAGGATCTATAATGGAGTCTTCCACTTCTATTGAATGTATGGAAAATTTGTCCATATTGTCATTGTGTGTATCATTGTTGTTTGTAGTGTCCATGTTCTCAACATTTAGAATGTTTCTATAGGCATCCATGTTAGGTAATGTAGTATGACCAGAATTGAAAAATACATCATTGTCATACTCATAGGAACTCATGTTTGTAGACTCTTGAACCTCTTTAGCTTCTCTCCTAGATTTTTGGGAATGGGTTTCAACTATGAACTAGGTCTTGACCAAGATGTGTGAGACTAGATGAAAATGGAAAGACTATGGAAGACCAAGAGTTGGATGGAATGTAAATGAATCCGAGGTTTACTTGCAATGTCCAAAGTGTAAGACCAAGTATGTATGTAGTAGAGTAGGTGTGGTTTCCAAAGAGATGATAGTTTCTCTTGATGAGGTAAGTTGACCTTGACTCTAAGTAAGAACAAATGAGACCCAAAGGTGATAGACCTTGATGAGGGACCACTTAGAAAAATGTTGTTGTATGTAGTGTGTTGAAAAAAAAAGATGAGGACAAGCAAGTGACCTTTTGACTCAAGTTTAGACAAATGTGAATATAATGCAAGGTGTAAAGCAATGATGAACTTTGTGAGACCCAAACATAGGATGAATGCTAGATGAAAACCTGGAGAAATAACCTAGGAAGCTCAAGAATGCTGAAACTGATTGCTCTTGTTTGCTGGACTGTAAATTTTTCCAATTTTGAACACATATGTGCCTGTATACTTCACAGACTCGGTTAAATGACACAGACATGGTTGACCACTGCACATACATGTTTCTGAGATTTTGTGAATGTAATTTTGCTTCAGAGAACATAGACGCGTTTCTGCCCTTCACAAACACAGTTAAATGACATAGACACGATTCTATTAGACACAGGCGCGTTTCTAGAATTTAGAGCAATTTTTCCAATTTGTGAAGTTGTTTGTTGTGACCAAATCTGAATTTTTGACTATTTTTCCATGACAAGAGGACACAATGTTGATGAAGACTCAATTTTTGCAATTGTTTAGAGTCAAAATGACTCAAAGAAAAGTGTGTTGTTTGATGTAAAATTGTTTTTCATACACTTGAAGACACAAAAGACACAATGTTATGATGTTTGGTCTTGAATGTTTGAATGTTCAAAATAAGACAAGCACAATTCTTATGGTTGGCTAGGACAATAGTTGTTGATCCCACATGGGGTTTCCCCTGAGGCTATGCTATTCAGAGTAGATACTTAGATGCTTGACCCCACTAGCTCCACCCTCGACACTCACTTCTCTGAGGTAGCCAAGCATCAGTCCCCATGAAAACTCAGCATGGTGAACTTTGTATCTCTACTAAAAACTATATGTGTGTGGGTCGCTCCAGAGGTCTGACCTCCTCCCCCAACAACTAGAAGGATTTTGGCTTTCTAAAACAAAAAGTTGCTAGTAAGGGCATCTGCTCATGTGGCCATACATGCAACACTTTCAGCTCTATAAATATAGAAGGCTCCCAACCGGTAGGGGTTATGCCCTACAAATGATCAAATAAATTTGATCAAATGGGTTTATGGGGAGACATATTGTCGGTATGAACTAATCAACACACGTTACCCATGGTTTTCACCATGGATACAATTGTTTATAGTGGTTCGGAAGAGGTGGGTTTTCCTCACTACCACTTGGGTCATTCTCTCCTCACTAGTAGTCCTAATGACCACATGGGGAGATAGGCCCTCTATAGATTAAACAAAAAGAGCCTATTTCTCAAGACACAAAAGACACTAGTTCAATTTTAGTGCACCAATGTAAGTGTTTGATAATCTATGAAAACAAGGAACACAATAAAGATCAAAAGAAAACCCTTATCAAGGTACTGCAACAAAGATTTGTTAGTAGTTTGGATTGTTTCAAATGATCACCCCTTCATGCAAGCACACAAGTTAGGTAAATTTTAGATCCAAAAAGGCTTTGTGAAATAGGGGCCTTCGACAAAACGATTTGCTTTCAGGATAAGATGCACCAATTTCGTTAGCTAGATCACAATATGTTAGCTTGAAATAAACCAAGTTTGAAATCCAAATGATGAAATAAAGCCTCAAAACTGGATCAAAAACTGAAATGCCAAAATCTGAGACACAAATGTGGTTAAACCTAACGAAGACGCGACCGAAAATCGCAAACGCGCCTAAATCCATCACAGATGTGACTTTTGAACACAAATGCGACTCTTAAACACAGACGCATCCAAAAGCTGCACATACGCGATTTGCCAACAGAGACGCAACCCTACAATCTATAAAACAAGATAAAATAATGGCAAACACAGACGCGATTACAAGGGTCACAGATGCAGTAGAAAAGCAAAAATGTGGTTCTAGGATGTTCAGACGTGGCAATGCTGAAAGTTTGTTGGAAATGTTAGATCTGCAACTTCAAAAACACAAAATCTACAACAAAAGATGTTAAATTCAAAAGGGACAAAAGTCCCACTAGGCATGCCAAAATGTTTATGGTGAAAGTGGATAACAACAATATTGAAAGACTAAATGAATTCAACCACAAAACCCTAGCCTAACAACAACAAAGATCCACCATAACATATGAAGATTACCTAAGACAATGCAAATCAAATGAAATCACAAAGATTATACCATCACATGTCCAATAGGGTTTGGATCTCCATTCTTCTTATCTCCATTGATCTTGCTTGATATATTTGCTCTTAGATTTTATGTGTGCACAAGAGCTCAACAAAGAACAGAAATGTGGTTGCAAGTAGGCTTGATCGCATATGAAAGTTTGAATGCTAGAGTAGTCAGGGGTTGATAATGAAGGAAGCATCTCCTTATATAGAAGACACTATAAGAAATGGAGGGATAAGATTGAGAGGTGTAAAAGATAAATGGCCGGCTATGATTAGAGGGTATGTAGAGAAAATAAGAAAATAATGAGAGGGTAGGTAGTGTAGGAATTAAGAGATCAATGACATGTGTCATAGGTAGAAAAGGCTAATGAATTAATTAAATAAATAAAGATTTATTTTATTAATAGAGGAAATGGGATCAATTAAATAAATAAAATATTTATTTAATTTAGGAAAAGGATAATTTAAATAAATAAATGTATTTATTTAAATGAGAAATAAGGCTAGAAGACGATAAGTGAATTAATTAAATAAATAAACATTTATTTAATTAATAGAAGAATTAAGCTTAAATAATTAAATAAATAAAGATATTCATTTAATTAGACAGGACAATTTTAGGTGTCTACAGTATCCCTCTTTGTTATGTGTTTTGAGCATTGAGCTCTAGGCAATGTTCCTAAATACATGTGCATTCCCCATTATAATATTTCATATATTTCTAACAGGGTATCATCTTATTGTGGGCACATTCCCACAGTGGTTTTTCCCTTGACCAAGTTTTCCAGGTTAAAAATCTTGGTGTTATGTGTGTTATTGTTGTGGTGTTGATTTATGCTTTCATTGTTAACTATCATATCTGAAATTGCGTTTAAGTTGTGTAGAGTTTTGAGCAAACTAATTCACCCTCCCTCCCTCAGTTTGTTGCATTGTTTCCAACAACTACAAGTTCAAATCATTTCAATGTAATTCAAAATATTTTATTTTTTTTTAAAAAACTTATCATTACATTGCCAAAGGAGGACAAAGCAAATGAGAAAGACAAAAAGAAGAAGGGGAATTAATCATTCTAATGAAATATCATCCTCATTTTCTTTTCTCTTTATATATTTTATTGTAACTACATCGACATGAAGCATTTCTCAATATTCTTCCCAACAAGAAACATAATTACTGAGTTCCACTCCCATCACCTTCTGTAGGAATGAGAAACAATGGGTGGACCATTGTTGGTGTTATTCAACTATAGTGGTTTTAAAATTTGGTAGAAAAGGAAGCAATGCCACCACAACGTCCTTGTCCAGTAAGACCCTTAAGTTAGTGGCATTCAAAATGCCTACCCCATATTAAGCCACTTCTAGAATCTCATCCAAATCACCCATGTAGTCTTTTTGAAACAAATCTCTCATGAGATTAGAAGTGTTGGGATTTGATTCACCCAAATCAAGGAGAGAAGCCACAAACCTATAGACAATGTCTGAATTCACCTTGTACCTATATTCATAAAACAGTAAATCTTCTCACAAGATCCACTTCACAACAGAGATGACTAGGTCATTCTTAATTTTCATCACGCATTCTAAGCGCAAGTATGAGATTAAGCCTAGAAATTCTAGACAATTCTTATCAATGGTAAGCTTGACTGAAGTGTCCATCAAGATTGGAATTGTAATACTGTTCTTAGACTCTAAATTTAGAATTGTGTGTTTAGTAGAATGACCTTATTTTTATACACAACCTAGGCTTCTCTCCAACGAGTGAGCAATTATTCACTTGTGGATTGAGGTGAGTAATCATTTTGTAAGATCAAACCTTTAGGTACTAATTTGGCATGCATGATGTATCTATATTTTGCAAGCATTTAATTTGAAATTCTTGCTAGATGATAGTGACAATTATATGAGGTACAATTTTCTTGTAAGATAAGTAGCCCGATTTAATGCATTAATACTCAGATTAATGACATGATACTTGGCTTGATTTTCAATTATGACCCCTATCACAAGTTGTCATATCATTGCAAGTAGTGAGTTATATAAAATTTAGTAATAATAGTGAACATTTAATGCTTTCCTAGGAGGGAGTACGATAGAAGCATGCATTTTTCATTAAGTGAAGAACCCTAAGGTTTCTCTTGCTGCCACTTTGATTTCCAACCTAGAAACTTGACTTCATTTTTAGCAAATTTAAATGTTAAATTATAAAAAACAAAAGGAAAACCTTCTATGCAAAGAAATTTTTTTAGATAAATCATCTGTATCTAGGAGGTATGAGCAACTCTACTAGAGCTATAGATGCTCAAATGGCAGTAGAGGTATGTTTGACATAAATCAAAGAGATATCATTGTTGAGGGTATAGATGCCTACCGAGAAGTAAGGCTCTATCCTGGTTGGCTATGAGGGATGAACCCAATGTGTGTAGCTTAATGAAGGTGTAGCTTCTACCTTATTCATCCTTAGAAAGAAATAGAAAATGAATCATAATGCACACACCAGAATGATTAGAGATTTTACATGTTATGCCATGACATCCTTCCTTTGTGTGGGTTATTGGTAAAAAAATCTCTTTGGGAAGCTTTTCTAAATCTTCTTTCATAATTTCAAGTAAAGAATGCATAAATTTCCTATTTTATTAGGTAGCAATCTATTGTGATATTTCCATAACACACCCTTGTTAGAAATATATGTTCGATTGTCATTGATGTCAAACACAGTGATCTAGATATAGTAAGATAGTGTATAGAATGAAGTTATTGTGGAGCAATGGAAAGTAATGTAGAAAAGTGGATGATAGGTATGTATGTATGAAGATGAAGAACCTTGTTAATATGTCAGGTTGTAGATATGTTGTAGTTGTTGCAGATCTATTTTCTGAAAGGATGTTGCTCTAGAAATATATGTTGTTAGTATGTGGATATGTTTTCATGTTGACCAAGCTTTGGATTTGGTTGTGACAATTGGTTTTGGTGATCCAGAAGTTTTGGTGCTCTGAAAGATGTGCTCCGGAAGTGTATTAAGTGATGATGGTGTTTGCCAGTGTTTGTAGTGCTCCACATTCCTTCACATTCTGGTTTATGATGGTGATATTTTGGAAATACATTGTTTATGATCTTAATTTCTTTATGTCAAGTAGGATCATGTTTTGGTGCTTCAAAAACATGCTTGTGGAAGTATGTTTTTGTTCTTGTTTTGCTTTGGTGCTTGTAGTGTGTGATCTGATCATTGGAAGATTCTTGAAAGAATTCATGTAGAAGATCGATAAAGAAGTATTATTGGGGAAAGTGTTCTTAAGGATGACTTGGTGCATATATCAATAGTATATATAATATGATTTGATCGGTATAGTAGTAGAAGTGAAGGTGTGAGTGAGAGTGTTCATGTACCATGGTTGTTGAGTGTGTCCATGTGCTGAAGGAGAAAGGCAGTATTGGTGCGACAGTGGATTGGATCATGCAGATTGTAATAGAGGTGTAGAGATTCTTGACTAGATCTCCTGCAAGAAATTGGTTTTTATATCTGAGCTTATTAGGAACTGAACCTATGCATATTTAGATGCAATTTTCTCAATTCATTTTTGTCTCTATCTCTTGGCAATGAGCCTTCTGGTAGTAAGCCATTGTAATCTGAGTAGTAAGTCCTCCAACAATAAGCCTTATAATCTCATATAACTAGTTATATTATTGTAGCATCCTAAATTGTACTCCCTTACAATTTTCTCCTTATTTGGGCCCTCACATTGGGATTCATATTCTGAGACTTGATTTTACTCACATTATCCAAGCTTATCTTGATTTTCACCTTGCACTTCATTTCCTCTCATTTTCTAGTGCCTGATTGGTTAGGACTAGGGTGCTAGTGCCCCAGTTCTCTTGATTAGGAGCTATTTTGAGGCCCCTTAATGGCCATAACATTTTGGCTAGGACCTAGATCCCTTGTCGGCTCATGTCAAAAAATTAAATTGTTTTTTGACGGGTGGGTATAAAAGGAGGTCCACCCCTCTAATTTTGACATCCATCCACACAACACATACACATACACATACACATACACATACACATACACATACACATCAATTCAATTTGACATCAAGAAATCAAGCATTCAATTTCAAGTGAGCAAACAATTAGTCTATTTTCAAGCATTGGAGTTGAAATTCATGTTTTATGTTATTGAAGACTTTAAAAAAACCCTAATTCCATGTGGAGACAAACAAAATTTCACAAGGAGGTATATTATCAATGTTTTAGTCATTATTTAACATCTCCATCAAAAGAACATTTTCATTACTGCAATTCAATCATATTTTATTTTTATTTCATGGTTAATTCAAAACCTATAGTTTGACATAAGGCAAACCCCTATTCCCAACTTATTTCCCTTCTCTAGTGTGCGTAGGAGCAAGTACAAAGCTATGATCTTCAGAATTGGATTTATTTACAGTGACAGATCAATCCCCCATTGGAGTGTGAAAAGTGCGGAGGACCAGAGTGACCACCATCTCGATCCCAACAAATTAGAAGCTCCTTCTAGGAGCATATCAAAATACATTCACATTCCTCAGATCCAGGTTTGTGTCTCGATTCGATGACTGCAACTCACTGTTCATGTGTTTTTACATCAATTCCAATACATTTACCCTAATTTCAACATTTTGACAATTCAATTTAAAAGAGGGAAATCAATTCAAATACAACAAATTCAATCAAATTCCCAACCCTAATCCTTGCTGATTTGTGGCTAGATCCATTGGGTTTACCCCTCTTTAATGTAATTGGTCCCTAAGTTAAATTTAGCACTTTTCATGGAAACCCTAATTTTTCACCATTACATTTTGGTGAGCCCAACTTCTTACACTTTCATTTTCTAATTTATGTTCTTAGATATTAGTGTTTATGCATTTCAAATTAAAATTTACATTTGCAAGTTTAATTTTTCATTGAATTTTAAAAATTTAGAGGTTAAATTCATAAAAAACCCTAATTTTTAATTCTAAAATTGAGCTTGTGGGTTGTCTAATTTGGATTTATTATTTCAGATCTGATTATTCATTTAATAAATTTTCCCTCCTAGATCTAATTTTCAAATTGAATTAAATAAATTTAGTGTTTAAATTTATACAAACCCTAATTTATAATTCTAAATTTATCATGTGGATTGCATAATTTTTCAAATTAATTTTCAAATATGATCTTTATGAATGTTATGCTATGATTTAGATGCATTTATGTTTCAAATTCACAAATGAAATTCCTTAATTAATTGGTTAATCAATCATTTTTCTCAAAATTTTGTATTTCTTAATCATTATTTTCAAATTCAAATTCAAATTTCCCTCCTTTGTGCATGAGTTTTACTACTATTAGTCCTACCTATAATATTATCATGGGAAGTTGTAGAATTAAGGCTTCCCAAGGTTTAATTATTAAGGATATGGAGCCTAATTCAGATAACTTGTTTCATGAGAATGTGGGTGGTTCTTCTATTCCAACAATTGATGTTATTTATCCCCATTATTTACATAATTCTCATGATGAGGGTGAATCACTAACTAGGCTTTTTGTTGACCAATTGGAGAAGACTGACAATGAATTTGAATCTTCAACAATGGATGAGTCAACAATACCTAAAAATTGAGGCTATCCCGTTGATTGAAGGATTAAAAAGAATGGTCCAAAGTGATAAAGTTGGTGTTGATTTATTGTCTGGCCTTGCTCATAATGTTGACACCAATATCATGCACATGAAAAGTTGTGCCGAAGTCCTTGGTTACACTCAACCTCCTAGTCAAGTTAATCATTCCATTCCTATGACTACTTTATGAATAATGTGCCTATGTGCCTACTTTCACATCCAACATCATGGCCACTTCCATACAAAATGTTCTTGGACTACACATGTTAGTCAAGGGAGCAACAATAAGAATCAAAATTCTTTTATCCCTCCTTATGTGAGTCTTCCATTTGTCACCCAATAATCTCCCATGCCTACCTATCATAGTGTTCCACCTTCTTATTCTTAACCTCCTCCTTCGTTCAACAATGTTACTCCTCTATCCCAATCCAACATGTCTAATTTCTTCAACCCATCCACCAAAGCAACCATTAATAGCCTAGCCCAAACCGTGTCATCCTTGCAACAACAAATAACTTCCATGAACTAATCCAAGTTTAATGTGCCCACATTTGATGTAGCAAGACCATTATCTAATGACATTGTTCGTGTTGTCCCTCATAAACATGTAGAAGTCCCTCAATTGGAGATTTATAATGGAAATGGTGATCCCTTGAATCATGTGAAAACATTTCAAACTTTGTGTAGTGATTTTTCTCATGATCAAAGACTTTTAGCCAAATTGTTTACTAGAACATTTAGAGATAAAACTTTGAAATGGTATCATTCTTTGCCTCCTTATTCTATTACACCATTTCAACAATTGGATAATACTTTCAATCAAAAATTTCACAATAATATTAGTCCTAAGATTACTTTGACTGATTTGATTCATTGTAAGCAAGGTGTTAAAGAAAAAGTGACTAATTTTATTGGTAGATATAATAATTTGTATTCTCAAATTTCTTATCATATGCTTGATCATGGTGTTCAAAGAATTTTTATTTCTAATTTGTAAAAAGACATTAGGGATAAGCTTCTCTTTTCCAAGTTTACTTCCTTTACATAGTTGTGCATAGTACTTCATAACTATCCGCTTCAAGTGAGTCAATTTTAACAATTTCCTTCAATGGCTCTGGTTGATAAGAATGAAAGTGCTCAACAACATTTTGCAAAGTTTAAACTGAACAAAGGATTCATCAAGTTCAATGACAACAACACTCAGGTAGAAGCCACAACAACAAGTGTGCCTCCTTTACCCAAGTATTTTAGAAAATAATTTACTCCTCTTTCTGAATCTTTGCATGGCATTATGACACAATTATTGAACAAAATTGTGTTGAAACTTCCTCCCATCAAATAAATTGACACATCCAAACCTTTGCCATCTTATCATGATTTTAACTTAGATTTTTTCCAATATCATTGTCAACTTGGCCATGACACTAAAAAGTGCTAATCCTTGAGAAGTATAATTCAAGACCTTATTTATAACAATACCATATCTATAGCTGGTGTGAATGACAAAGGAAAAAAAATCCATAGCTCCTCCAAATAAAAACCTCCAAATCTTTTCTAATCCTTTGCCTTCTCATTCTACTAATGTGATTGAGTCTGAGCATCTTGCCTTTTCTCCTAATGATCTTGGCCTTGAGTCTAATAATGTGGTGAATCATATTGATACATCTACACCTTCTAAGGACCTATGCATTACCTTTGATCCTAGTGAAACTATTTAAAAAGCACTTGATGGCCCACTATATATCACCGCAAAGATCAAAGACATACTATCATGAGGGGTGCTCATTGATCCAACGTGTATGGTGAATGTGATAACTGAAGAATATCTTTAAACTTTACAATTGCACCAAGTCACATTGATATTGTGATTAAGGTCTTTGATGGTTTCTCTTGTCCAACCATTGGTTCTATTACTCTTCCCATTGAGGTTGGTACTAAGTGTTTAGATGTCATTTTTTCTATCATTCCTACATCGGATCAATTTTGTGTGAAGTTGGGACATCCTTGGCTCTCTTCAATGAAAGTGACCCCTTCTACCATTCATAAGTTTTTGGAATTCCCTCTTAATGAAAAAATCATAACAATTAATCATAGCATGTACCAACCCACTTTGAGGCGTGGTGATATTAATCTTTATTACTTTTGGTCTAAACAATTTGAACCTCTTTAACCTAAAAGTTATTCTCTTTTTCAATCTTATCAAAAATGAAAAAATGCTATGATCTTATCTTTGAGTAAGCCTAGAGATCCTAAACCCATTCCTATTCTTCATGATAGACCTATTCCTCCTCCTCATGACATACTCGATGTCCTTCCTACACCCTCTATTCCTCCATATGTTGTGGTTCTGCCTCGTACATCTTACAAAGGGAAGCGCTTGACATTTCCTTTCTTTCAACCGAGTAGACCTTCTCCTATTCTTCCTTATTTAAAGGAAGAGAAGAATCCTATGCCTATTGATCCTAAACCTTCACAAACCTCGACTAAAACTAAAAGAAATCATTGTGTGAGAGAATGCCGATGAAGATTTGGTGCTAAGTCTCATGAACTTGCTTCTTAACCTATTTCCTCCCCGAAGATACGAAATATTGATATGATCCCATTTGTCTAGCCTTCACCTAACCCTAGGCCTAGGGAGGAAGTTCAACCTAAATCTCCAAGACATAAAATGCTTAAGAAAAATGATGGTTCATGTTATATTCCAATTAAACATCCCATTTTTATTAATCTTGATGAGGAGATGGATGAAAATGATGTTCATGCTAACAATGTTGATGATATTGATTCCAATGATGAATATGTTGATGTTGACAGTGGTTTATCTAAACAATTCTCACAAGCATTAATACTAGCTCCTAGTAATAGACAAAGTGATCCATCATTAGAGCATGGTCCTTGTTTGGAACTTTTGGTAGCTCCATCTACTGTGCTCAAATTTGCTCCTTTTGCATGTTGTCCACCTTCCCAAAACAATGTTGAGCAATATTGGGAGGCATATGACTTGCTTGATAAGATTCATTCATGCCATAGATTCTCTCTCTCTCTCTCTCTCTCTCTCTCTCTCTCTCTCTCTCTCGTTTGTAACATTCTTATATTTTTTATCTCTAGCGTTGTCTACTTGAGGATGATGCAAAGTATTGAGATCTCATTTGGTCTCTCCCATGTTGACTCAAAAGACACATGTGCCCTTCTTCCATAGTGGTTCTACTTTCTTTGTGGGATGAGGACAATTCAATACAAAGATACTTCATGATATAAATTATTTATCATAAGAGTATACTGACCCCGGAGTTAAGTATAACCCTTATGTGTTTTTGGTTTTGTGATCATTATCCTTTGATTTGTCCTTTCTTGGATGCATGTCATTGTGATAAAGTGCATGTTTTTTGGATGAATGTATACTACCTTAAAGCAGTTGCCTCCATTGTGGATTACACAATCTCTTTAACGTGGGGTCATACACTCTACTCGATTTCTCCCTCTTGGCATGTCTCAATACTCAAGTTACTTTGCCTCTTTCTTGGTAATTTTGGTATTTTTCTTTTCATTACTCATAATAAGTGAACCTTACTAGCAAGGTAATCATGGTTATCTTTCTTTCTTATGATGCCCCTTTTATCTTAATATTGAAGTAGAAAGATCCTAAAGTCTTCTGGGGGCTTGGTGTATCTTGCCTCTTTGCTGACTTGGTAAAAGCTTTTCCAATGTGAACCTTTGTACTTTACAGAGAGTATGCTTAGTATCACACTCCTGCTAAAGTGGGGGCTAAATTTAGCATCTTAGATTATACTCCCTTACAATTTTATCCTCATTTGGGACCTCACCTTGGAGTTCATGTCCCAAGTCTAATCAGAGCCTTGATTCTACTCACATTATGCAAATCTGTCCTAATTTTCACCCTATAGTTCATTTTCCCTTTATTTTCTAGTGTCTGATTGGTCAAGACCACAGAACCCAGCGCCCTGGTCCTACCAATTAGGACCTATTTTGAGGCCCCTTAATGGTCAGAATATTTTGGTGGGGACCTAGATCCCGTGTTGGCTTATGTCAAAAAATTAAGTTGTTTTTCGACGAGTGGGTATAAGAGGTGATCTACCCCTCACATTTGTACATCCATCCACACATACACATAGACATCAAATCAATTCCACATCAAGCAATCAAGTGTTCAAGTTCAAGTGAGCAAGAAATCAATCTTCATTCAAAGCATTAGAGTGAAGATAAGCTCAAGATTCAAGCATTGGAATTGACATTCATTTTCCATGTTATTGAAGACTTAATGAAACTATAATTGTATGTGGAGACAAACACAACTTCACAAGGATGTATATTATCAATGTTTTAGTCGTCATTTAACATCTCCCTCAAAAGGAGAATATTTCCATTATTGCAATTCAATCATATTTCATTTCTATTTCATGGTTAATTCCAAAACTAGGGTTTGACCTAAGGCAAACACCTATTCCCAAACTATTTCCATTCTCTAGTGTGTGCAGGAGTAGGTATGAAGCTGCAATATTTAGAATTGGCTTGATTTAGAGTGACGAATTAGTCTCCCATTGGAGTGCGAAAAGTATGGAATACCAAAGCGACCACCATCTTGGTCTCAACAAATTAGGAGCTCCTTTTGGGAACAAATCTAAATGCATTTACATTCCTTAGATCCAGGTTTTTGGCTCAATTCGATGATTGTAGTTCACTGTTCATACTTTTTTACATCAATTCCAACATTTACCCTAATTTAAATATTTTTAAAATTCAATTTAAAATAGGAAAATGAATTCAAATCCAATAAACCCAATAGAATTCTTAGCCCTTATCCTTGCTGATTTTTGGCTAGATCCATTGGGTTTACCGCTCTTTAATGTAATTGGTCCCTAAGTAAAAACTAGCCATTTTCATATATCTAATTGTGGAAACCCTAATTTTTCACCATTATAATTATCTTGAGAGTTAACCCTCTCTGTGGTTTTTCCCATTTGGGTTTACCATGTATAAAAATATGGTGTCTCTCTCATGGTCGTGTTTCATTTCAATTATGTTGCATGCATTTCTTTTGAGCTAAGGTTAATTGATAAATAGCTAAGTTTCACAAGTTTAGTTTTTAATTTTATAAAAGGGAGTACTGAATCATCCCCCTTCTTAGTATTTTGGTCTATTAAACATCCCTATTTTAAATATGCTAAAGTTGGAACCTCATTTATTGTTTCATCAACTTGTTGAGAGCTCAAGAAATTCCATAGCCTATAGCACAGTTCTGCACCTGCTTAAGCCTATTCACCATCATGAAGGCATACTCTTTTGACAAATAACACTTATTGTGCCAACACAAATCATTCTATATTATGACTCTTTCAAATTTTAAACCTTGCCTCCATGTTTTCCACATGTCACTATTGTGCATGTAAATTGAAGGGGCCAATGGTTCGCAATGTTGGTACTCCCATCATCATGTTAGTCACTTTTTAGAAAGGCTTATGTACTTGATGCTCTGATTCAGCTCCCATCCATGTCCTAATTTCCATGCTTGTTGATTGTTGGCCCTATAAGTGTCACGAAGCATGAAACAAGGTCATGATGATAATCATAAAGACCATATCTATCCAATTTAAGCTATAAGACATTAAGTGACCTTCTATTTACCCACGTATCTTCTCCAGGTTGCATCTGTTTATTTTTGAACTAAGAATTTTTATTTATGATGTTAATTATTATTTGAGAGGCACAAGAACATGTGTCAAACCTACATGGTTTCTATTCAAGGTGAATGATAATGATATTCTACTAGTTAAATCCTTTAATCTATAAGAATTAGTGGGGAAGTTGTAACATGGAGCAAGCATGTAGATTATGGGAGATTAGGATGAAGTGGGGATGGATATTGGCTAGATCAATAGATTGAGGGGATAGAATGGTAACCCTTTGATTCATTATTAAGAGCCAATGTAAGTATATTTGGAATGAATTAGCCAAATGTAAGATTCCTTTTGGTGTGGGTGGCTTACTAGTCTATGAAATGAATGATTTTGGATCTACCTCTATAGGAAAAGGTTCCCTATGAGACACAATGGCTTAGATGAATCAACAATGTTTGTGGGTTTATGCTCAAGAAATTGATAGAAATCATGTCTCATTTTCAATTTTTAGATTGGTCCTTCAACCCTCATTCACATATCACTCTTTTTTAGCTTCATAGAGTTGTCATCAGAAAGTTATATCTTCACCAAGATAAAATTATTGGGCTCACCAAAAAAGGAACTCCAATGCACCACATGTCAAAGTGGCATAGTTTCTAGCACGTTTGCAATCCTACATTTTCACAAAGATTCATGAGCATGTCATCTAGTGGCCTCACAAATTTTTGTTAAAATATTTATGTTTTGTGGAAGGTACCACATGTTTGCATTGCAAAACTTTGGAGAGAAGAAGAAAGAAAACATTTGATAAGTTCTACCAGTGTGCCACATGTGCATAGAATGAGAGTTCTAAAAGGGATGACAAAAGAGATTGAACTGCAAGAAGAGAAAGCCATGTGTTGGTAGAGTACGAGCCTAGAGATGTTTTAAGCTAAGAAAATGATAATAAGTGTGCCATTGACTATGGACAAAAGGTGGAGGTCTACACAATTCAAAATTTTGTTTTGCCTAAGTTGTTACAACAAAAGTAGTGGGATAAATAGTTGACAACATTGCCACATATGAAGGAATGGAAATGATTAATCCACAAATAGTTCCAAGGTTCATCATGATGGCGATTAAAAGACAATGGATATACAAGAACCTATTGAGTTACATGCACCACTTCCATTGAAAAGGGATTCCTCTATATAAGCCTGTAGGCATGATGTAATAGGGGTTCACCATTTTTTATTTAAGAGAACACTTGAAAATCAATAGAAATTACCTTAGACCTTAGTATTGCATGATCATATTCTTAATGGACATCAAATGCAATGGATTGTGTCAAGTTTGCCTTTTTGTAAATTTTATCTTTGTTTAATGTATGCCATTTTAATATAGGACCAATAATTAAGAATCTCGACTTTTATAATTTCTAGTGTAAATTTGTGGATTATGGGCCATGTCAAGTACTCTTCTATTTTTTGCAACGAGAAAAATTCATGAGTGGTTAGTTGTTAAGACAAATTATAAAAACATCCAAGTTTGAACGAGCCTTAGTAGATGATTCTTAGAGGAAGATATGAATGCTTTGCTCTATGTCTATTTGATCTTATGCATCTCATTCTCTTTCCAACAATGAAGAGTCTACGATATTTTGTGCTTTGCTTCTAAGTGGTTTGTTTCCTATTATTTCTAAGAGACGATTTAAAGTGTTGCAAAAGCTTTGCATTGGTGTACCACCTTAGTATAACTAGGTAATGTTTAATTCTCTCTCCCATTTCCATTTCCTTCTAATATTCAAAGAGTCAACTTCTAAAATCCTTGAGGTTGTTTCACAGATCATAATTGGGTCCCATGCTTGTGAAACTTATAAATTGCCCTCTTTAAGCATAAGCTTTAGAGCTCAACATTCTCTATTTCTAAATCATCAAGTTAAATCAAAAGTCAAAGCTCCTTTAACTCCTAGTTTTAGTTATTTTTATATTAATCTTAAAGTGAATAATTTTGATTATAATTCCTCCAACTCTTGATATTTTTCCAATTCTCCTTAGTATCCTCTCACTTCCCTCATTGAAACACTCATTTGAAGAAGATGAAAAAAACTAACTACATCACTAAAGATGAAATAAATTAATACTTGATTTATAAAATTAAAAATAATCTAGAATGTGACCCCATTCCTTTGTTACCCTATCCAAATAACTACAATCCTCAACAAAATCATTATTTATCAAGGAAAAAAGGGTTCTTAATCCCTAGATTAAAGATTTTGTTAGTCAAATTCATCACGTGTTCAAAATAAGTAAGAAATATTTAACACGATGATCAATTGTATTAAGTACATGAATATGATCATTTATTATCACAAAAATGATCAAATTTGAGGGATCATCTCTATTCCATTCATTCTAACAATATCAATCTAGAATATAAAAATGAAAGCCTCAATTGAAAATTGCCTTTAATCATGCAATGGTAATATTGCATAAAGATACTTGATATTTATTTATAATATTTCATTTTTTTTCTATCAATATTTGATTGTTTAATATTTATATTCACAAGATTATAAATTATTTTTTTGTGCATACATCATTCATATATAAATAATTACCAATTTAATATATTTATTAGAAACTCTATACTTAAATTATCAATAGTATGTTTGATAGAAATCCTTTTAAATAAAAGTGAATGTTAATCAAAGAACTAAATTCATGCTCTCCTCTCATGATGTAAAGAGTTAAAATGTATAAGATTTCCTAAACTTTAAATCCTAATGAAACGATGTTTATAATACACTTAGTACACTAATATTTTGCTTTTTTTTGGAAAAAAAAGTACCGGTCAAAACATGTAGTGTTTTGAGGTCTATAAAGAAATCTAATGGGACATCTTTTATAAGATATTTTCTTAGTAGTGAAAATAAAATTATTAAATAACACTTAATTATTAAAGGGATATTGAAAAATAAATGATATTATGATTCTTTAGTTAAAATTTAAAGAATATAGAAACTATTTTCAAATGGAAGAATATTTGTATTTAATAAATAATAATTAAAGGAAACTTTTGTGAAAAGATGTGATGAGTTGGAAACCACGTCTTAAAGGTTATATAAATAAATTATACGACTTAAAAATGGTGTGGATATCACTCAAGGAAAAAAGAGGGTTTGGTGGTTTGCGTGTCCAAGTTAGTTTATACTAGAGTAAACTTGAGATTTTCTTGTTCGGGTTTATTGATTGTTCGCTTTGTTGTGAATGTTTTACATTATGTATCCTTATTATGATTATTCCCATCAAAGTTTGTCATATTTATGAGGATGAAGACCATTGAAATATTCTTAGAGTGACAATAAACATTCCATGTGGTTTGATTTAAATAAGCATTGAATACATGTTGTTATTAAAAGATATTCAAAATGATATTATTCTTTCATTTTAATGAACATTCATATTAAATTGAATGTCAATTTATATATTAACGATTGTTTTCTTAATATACTTACATCTTAAACTAGTTAATGTTGATAAACAAAAACATTTGTATATTTGTTTTAAATTTAAAATAAATAATATAATATTTAAGCTTAGATAATACCACTAAAAATTCTATTATCATTCAAAATTAATTATTATATATTAAATCTATCCAATTTTATACTTTGAAAAAAATAGCAATACAAGTTATGTGCAATTTTAATGTATCTCATAAAATTATTATAAGAACAATTGTGTTTTTAAGGGCATCAACAATTTAAAAGTATGTTAACAATAATCAAAGCTTTTGTCGAGATATTCTTAAATCCATTTCATATGTTAACAATTTCTTTAACATATTGTATATTTATTTTAAGAACTAATTTTGATAGGGTAAAAGAGGAAATGATTAAGTTGACACTCAAATCTCAACCAATAATGTTTTGTACTATGATGTATCATATTTTTGCATGTTCTCATTGAATGGAATTGTGTTAAATCCATATTTCAAATATTTTAATTTTTCTAGTTGTACATTTTAGGTTGTCTTTTATTAAGATAAAAAATTTAATAAAATTATTTTAGGAGTGAAGAAAATTAGAAGGGAATGACTATTGTATAATCAAAATGAAGTGATCCTTATGTTGAGCATGCATATTTTTATATATTATATGAATAATCTATCAACTTTAAAATAAACTAAATATGTAAGAATATACAATTATTTACTAAAATGTTAATTATCCCAATTCAACCATCAATATTCTACTGATTACCACTTAATATATGTTGCAATCATCCCAGGAATACATCACAATAAATGGCCATAACTATGAAAGATAAATCAAAACCTACCAATAATTGAAGGTCCTTATGCTTTTATGAGCCATCAAAGATATTTTACTTAAATTTACCAAGTTTTTGTGTTGGAGATAAATTCAAACATAAATATAGGTCTCTCTTCTTGATGCGGTATTCTTTTACTATATTATTTGAAAGATCATAAATAGTTGCAAATTCTATGAAATCATATAATATTTTTGTTTATGGTTTGTTGTTTGCGAGAAAATGTGTAAGCAATGTTTCATGGGGATGGTTTTGCATTCAATTAAGAAGATTTGAGAATGTGTAATTATGTTCGATTATGAATGTTATTAGTGGTGAACCTATTTATTTATTTTTATTTTATTTTATTTTTTATTTTTTGGTCAAAGTGACATATCAAACTAAGCATTTAATAAACTTAAACAATTTGTGAGTTGTTTTAATTATTTTTTAATAATTTATATTTTAATAGTTTAAAATATTTTTAAAGTGGTATTATTTGGATAAAAAGTAATTTTATTTGTAAAAAGGATAAAATTATAAAATTTTAAACGTAGATTTATAAAACCAATGTCTATTGCACATATATTTTTTCAAAAAAATTTGTCTTCAACCCTAGCTCACCGGGTCGTGGATCGCAACTTAAGGTGTGGGTATGCTCCCCATGGTCTTAAGTTCGAGTCCCCGGCTGTGTTAATTCTATATGTGTTGCTACCTTGTGAGTGGGTCGTACACACTGGGGGATTAGTCTTGCTTCGGCAAGGACACCTCCAGATTCCACGATAGTGAATATATAAAAAAAAAAAAAAAAAATTTGTTGCATGATTTATTTATAAGAAATTAAAAAAATATAATAATCAAATTAAATATTTAAAATTATACTTTTTGGAAAGATTATAATATAGGCCTCTATATTTATAAAACAATAATTAATATATGATTTCATTTGATCCTCCAAAAAGATAAAGAAAAGTAATTTTTTGTTAGCATTTTGATAGGTGTAGAGGCTCAATTTTAGGTATGATTGAAGACTAGAGGTATTCTATTCAAAGAGGGGTTTGATCTAAGGGGAGCTTGATATAACATCTTCAATTAAAACCCTTTAAATGAAACCCCTCAAGGCTTAAAATATTAAATTTTGTAAAAAAATATGTGATTTCATGCAAAAATAAAGATGTTTCAAAATTTGGACCCAATATTGTGGTATCACCCAGATGTAAAATTATCAACTTGAAAAAAACACAAAAGTTAGCCTTACTAGTCATTTTAGAGTAAAAATTTTAATGTCATAATTGAAAGGAACATGACATCCAAAAATTAGCATCAACCTTTAGTATCCTTTGTTTCTTTTTAATTAAAAGTTTAATGCCATGATACAAGAACATACTGCTATGCATTTAAAGTGGAAACTTACATAGTTAATTTCCCATTGCATTAGCCCTTCAAATGAGAAAATATAATTTAGCTCACAAATCTATGTAAATTTTAGTAGCATAACAACATGTAAATTAATAATTTGAAACATGAAAGAAAGAAAATTAGATAGGAGAATAGAAACACCAATATATGTGGCTTAGAAAACCTTTTCAAGTAAAAAACCCACACTTCAAAGTATCAAACCAATATATTAATTTTCAACAAATGAGTTCCAATACACTTCCAGGCTCATAGCCTTGACATAGAGAGTTACATATTGCTCTTCTTTGGTGAAGCATAAACAACTAAAAAATAGATATGAACTCTTCAAACAATCATACAATAATGAAAAACAACTCAATAATATAATGCTTTACAAGAATGTGCCAAAATAAAGCAAATCCATCTTTAACAAAGCAAGAAAATTGAATAAAGCACCTCATCAATGGCTCTAGAATTCATCTTGCATATCTAAATAGACCTATCCTCTTCCTTGGGTATAAATATTCAACGAAAGCATCTCAATCCTTAAGTTAGCCTCTAATAAAAGATAAAAGTAAATTATTGCTTTCTTTGTTTATCTTATTTAGGAAAAAAAAAACCACACACATCTCTCTTCTAAACATAGGAGATTGTCAAATTTGTTTTTATCTTTAACATAAAATGTTTGCTTCAATCCCCCAAATTATAGGACCTCCAAAGTAGAAACCAATTTCTTAAAAGATAGGGATTGCACCATATGTACTTTCCTACACAATAAAAAACAAGCCATTTACTTCACTTGCTACGTTTGATGTCACCTCTCCAAGAAGGTCCACAAAGTTATTACAAAACTTAATAAATAATCAACTTAGGATAAATAAATATGCATCGGAGTATTTAATTAAATGTATTATTAATGTTTGGATTGAAACGTTGAGACACCTTAATCCCAACAATAATTTTTATTTCCTTCATGTAACTATCACATTGTTTAGTGTAACATAAGATATATTTTCTATAAGAGAAAAATAATATTATAATAAAAAACAAACTAACATTAAAGATGAATAATTAAAATAACTCAAAGGACCTAAACTTATTAAATAGCTTCAATATTAACAAGGGACACAATGGGTGAAGTTCCTACCAATAGTAGAGAGAGAGAGAGAGAGAGAGAGAGAGAGAGAGAGAGAGAGAGAGAGAGAGAGAGAGAGAGTTTCTAAGATGTCTAGAATGGGCGAGTAAGAGGGATATGAAGAAATAGAGATAGAAAGATGGAGATAATGAGAGAGGTAGAGATGGAGAGATAGAAAGGAAAGATATAGGAGGTGATATATATATAGAGAGAAATGGAGATACATAGATACACACATAGAGAGAAACAGAGATAGGGGAGAGATGGAGTGAATAAGAAAGAGATATCAAGAAAATGAGATATAGATAGAGAAGGAGAGGGGATATTTGAAGAAACAGGTAGAGGGGGGAAGAAAGAAATAAAGATAGAGATAGAGATGGAGACGAAGATAGGGAGAGAGAAACATAGAGTTTGTATATGAGTGAGAGAAATATAAAGATAGAAATAGGGAGGGAGAAAAATGGTGTGTGTGTGTGTGTGCACATACATGCACATGTGTGGTTGTATGCGTATGTGTGTGCACATGTGTACATGCATGTGTGTGTGAGAGAGTGAGAGATATGGAGATATAGATAGACATAAGGAGGGAGAAGTAGAGAGTGTGTGTAGTCTCAACTAAATATAGCTTATATGCTTTTTATTGGCAATCAATATATACCTAAAAAAATTGGGGATGAATTATGGGATACAAATAAAATGATATATCAAAAAAATTAAAATTAACATTTCATTTGAGAAAATTGAAAGGGGAAAGCATGAGAATGAAGGGTAAGTAGTTTTACACAAGTCCAATGTTGTTGGCGTCACCACAAAGCATGGTCCATGTATTTTTGACATCAAAATGTATGCTACTTTCATCTTGTAAAAATAAAGCTAGTTGGGGGATGATTAGGCTCGATTATCAATAGGCTCATGCTATATTTGCGATAGGGAGGGAGGAAGAGGGGGGAAAGGTACAAATAGGGAGAGGGATATGGAGAGGAGGGGGAGAGATAAGAGAGAAAAGAGAGGGATATATATAGAGATGAAAGAGATAGATATATGGAAAGGAAGTGATAAAAAGATAAAGATAAAGATAAGAAGTGATATTTTGAAGAGGTAGAGAGAGGTGAAAATATAGGGTTAGAGAGATAATGAGATAGAGATAGAAGAGGAGATGAGAAAAGAAATATGGAGATGTAGAAATAAAGAGGCATATACATAAATGTCTAGGATGTGTGTGTGTGTGTGTGTGTGTGTGTGTGTGTGTGTGAGAGAGAGAGAGAGAGAGAGAGAGAGAAGTGGTATTCATGTATAATATTTATATTTGATAATTTATAATACACAAAACATATAATACATTAACCACACTATAATATTATATCTAAAAAATAAAATTAATAATATATTTAAATATATAATTTATTATCTTATATCAAAATATAATTAATATTTACATTATATATAGAAATAATATTATCTCATTGGTCTCCCCTCTTGCCCTCACCATACGAAGGCTTCAACTATTACTCAGATCCATTATGTAGAAGTCATGGTTAAAATGTCGACAGCATGATGTATTTTTCAAATTATTATTGTAACCCCTTAAGAAGTCAGATTTCTGGCTAACAGGGACTTGTAAATTATTCCAGGATTTTTTCCTTGGGCAAGACCAGAGGTTTTCTTCATTCGGTTCTTTCCTACCGGTGCCCGCACCAAACCAAATTTGTACATTTATATAATTATTTTTCAATTAATAAAGTTTACGGCCTCGACCCATTATCAATAAAAATAAATAAAAATTATATATAATAAATATAAAAATTTATAATATAGTAGTATGTAAATATGATTAATTAAAAAATATATTTAAATTATATTAGTATATTTAAATTATATTAATACTAATATTAATTATATTAATATCTCTCTATAATTAGATTAATGTTAATCTAAATTATCAATATATATTTGTTATTGTATATTTTAAAGAATTTGTAAGATAATCTAGGTAAATTCCACAACTATATATTTTTTTTTATAAATAATTAAAACAACTTAAAATTAATATGTCTAGAATATTTATTGATGATACATTTAAGATATCCATAATATATAATAATGCAATTGATCTCCTAGCTAAGGATATTGTCTTATGGGTTTTAAATTTTAGACAATAAATTTGGTTGATCCATTCATACATACATTATAAAGTTGTTTTGTTTTTTTTTCTCAAGAATACCATTTTAAACAAGGTCCTATTGCAATGTAGTTTCTCTTAAATGTTGTCAAATCTGTTTTGTTATTTGGAAAGTAAATAATTTGAAAATAGAATGATTTGCTCAAATTGAGTTTCGATATTAGATTAAAATGACAACTAACCGCAAATACTAAGAACTTAACATAAAGTCTACCATCCAAATTAACATTAAGTAAATTAAAAATGATGTTCATAAAGAATAATAACACCTATGTTCAATAAATAATGTTTTATATAAATTCAATAAATTAAAAGAAAATAACAACTAAAAGACAATTCATACATTTGAAAAAAAAAAAAATTTAATAATAAAAATATGATATAAAATTAATAAATCAAACATAGAAATGAAATTATAAAAAATATTAATAATGTCATTTATATTTTAAAATTAATAAACACAAATATATTTAGTTATTTAGTTTGAGTAAACTTCATTAATAAAAAATATTAATTGGAGGTAAAATAGTTGATAATGTAAATCCACTTTTTTTTAATAAGAAACAAAGGTTTAGTACAATGACTCGAAGAAAAGAGAAAAAAATATATTTAGAAGAGCTTCTAGTTCCACATCAATCTTGGATCTAAGATATAAATATGAAGAAAATATAAAAAACAAAAAAAACATCATAAGAAATAAAGGTAATTTAAATATTATGGAGTTTTATTATAAAAACATGCTTTGTATCACAAAATCTAAGACTATGCATGCTTTGAAAAACTTGCCCTAACAAATCATTCTCTTGGAATTGAGTTCTTGAAATAGCCTTTCTACAACTTTAAAGGAGATTATGGATATGCATTAGAGAAATCCAACATATTGTTGCCAACTTGCTTCCTATGGTACTAGTATATTAACATTTGTAGAAAGAGTTGCATATACTAGAAATTTCATCATTTTATAGATGAAACAAAATTGAAAAATTCAATTAAAACTATTTATTGGATAACTTATGGATAATTGTTCAAGAATTTGTAAAATACTAATAATAATTTTATAAAAAAATTAATAGTTTTCAATAAGAGATAACAATTTAATAATAGCACTTATAATTTTGTTAAGTATTAATAGTTCAAAAATATGTATAACAATAAACTAAATTGAGCGAATGAAAGAAAAAAATGGAAGGCGAGAAAAGGCAGAAGAAATCGCATGATGGTTGCCAGGTCGTGGGTGAGCAGGGAGCGACAAAAACAAATGAAAAACCAAAATCGAGCAAGACAAAGAGGCGCTTCAGGTAATAGATGTCATAGAGGAGGCTAGAGTAGATATTGAATTCCTAAAAGCCCTGGTGATTATATGTAGATTCATTGGCCCTAGATCGGACAGAAAGTGTTGATAAGTGATGCTGCTCTAGCATGCAGCTCCATGCAACTCCAGTTTGGACATGAAGCTATCCATTCATCACCATGCATAAGCTATTTTTAGTTAATAGTTTTTTTGTTTATTCATGCAAATAAAGCATGTACTCCAGCATGCATGAATCCTTAGGACTATTTTTAGTTTTGCTTTTTGCATGAGTTTGTTTTTAGTAAATAAAGCATGTTGTGCATGCACTTATTGTATTCTTAATTTAGGGAGTAGTTTGCTTTTTGTAGTTTGAGAGCCTTAGTAGCTTTCCATGCAAAGCTAGGAATATATTTAGAACTGCAGTTATTATTTATTCTTCGAGACTGCAAATTCTTTATATATACAGCCTCTATGTAATTTTTTAATTAAGCTTCAATAAAGATATTGGTGTTTTCTTCTTTTTGCTGTTATTGTTTGCTAATCAGTTGGTTTAGAGAGGATAGGTCAGGTTCAAAATTCTACAAGTGGTATCAGAGCAGCTAAAATTGTTTTGGGTTAAAGTTTTATTGTTGGAATTTCGCCAAAGTTAATCATGTCGAATTCTAACCATATGCCCGTTCCAGAATTTGATGGGAATGATTATGATTATTGGTGCATTAAGATGCTGACCTTTTTGATTGGAAAAGATTTGTGGGAGATTATTGAATCAGGTTATGAAGAGCCAACTGATTGGAATGCCCTTACAGCCAATGAAAAAACAGCAAGAAAGGAAGCAAGGAAAAAGAATGCTCAAGCTTTGTTTCACATTCAGATAGCTCTTGATAAGAGTTTATTTCCAAGAATATCAGGACCAACAACTGCCAAAGATGCTTGGAAGACTCTACAAGAAGATTACCAGGGTAGTGATCAAGTTAAAGTGGTCAAGCTTCAGACATTGAAGCGAGAGTTCGAGAATTTGAAGATGCAAGAAGCTGAAAGTATAAGTGATTATTGTGTCAGAGTCAAAGATGTGGTCAATAAAATGGCTACACTTGGAGAAATTGTAAGCAATGAAGTTTTGATAAAAAAGGTGTTGAGATCTTTGACACTCAGATGGAATCATGTAGCAATAATCATAGAAGAAAGTAAGGATTTGACAAAACTACAGTTTGATCAACTGGTTGGATCCCTGATGTCTCATGAAGAAAGATTGAAAGATTCTTTTGAAGGTGTAGAGAAAGCGTTTTCCTCTAAATTGCTAATCACAAAAGATGAAGATACAAGCAGCAGTAGTGCCAAAATCAATCAAGGCCAAGGTAAAGGGCAAAGCCAAAATTCTTCAAGAGGTAGAGGAAGAGGTGGCCCAAGAGGAAGTGGTGGTTTCAGAGGAAGAAGTAGAGGCATATTTGATAAGAGAAATGTTCAATGTTACCATTGTAATAGGTATGGCCACTTTGAAAGAGAATGCAGATTGAAAGAAGGTAAAAGTGCTAACTATGCTCAAGAAAGTAGTGACAATCCTCCTGATCACTTATTTTTATCTTATGCCAAGGGTGAAAATACTAGTAAAGATGTTTGGTACCTAGATTCTGGATGCTCTAACCATATGACAGGGAATGAGAAGTTGTTCTCAACAAAGGATGGAAGTTTAAAATCCAAGATCCAGCTTGGTGATGATAAATCATTGGAGGTTGCTGCCAAAGGAGCTATGGAGGTCCAAACAAAAGAAGGTATAAAGAGTATTCATGATATTTATTATACTCCACAATTGAAGCACAATTTGTTAAGTGTTGGGCAGCTATGTGAGAAAAATTATAAAGTAGTCTTTGAGAATAAGACTTGTACTATCTATGATAAGAATAAGGATAATAGGGTGATCACTATTGTTCCTATGACAAGAAATAGGATGTTCCCCTTGAGGTTTGGTGAACATAACAACAGTTTGGAAAATATGGCTTATGAGGATTCAAGTTGGTTATGGCATCTCAGGTATGGGCATTTAAATTTTCATAGTTTGAAGTTTCTAACCTCACATGCATTAGTTTTTGGTTTGCCCAAGGTTGAGGAACACAAGGAGGTTTGTGAAGGTTGTGCTAAAGGAAAGCATGCAAGAGAAAAGTTTCCAAAGGGCAATGCATGGAGGGCTCATCACCCACTTCAGCTTGTTCATTCAGATATATGTGGTCCTATGCAGACTAAGAGTTTGGGTAAGTCATCATATTTCATCACTTTTATTGATGATTACTCATGAAATTGTTGGGTATATTTTTTGAAGGCCAAAGATGAAGCCTTGGATACATTCAAGAAGTTTAAAGCCCTTGTAGAAAATGAGAAAGGGTGCAAGATCAAATGTTTAAGGACTGATCGTGGAGGAGATTTTTCCTCAAAGGCTTTCCAAAGTTATTGTGATTTTAATGGCATCAAGAGGTAACTTACTACTGCATACACACCTCAACAAAATGGAGTAGCTGAAAGGAAGAATCGTACTGTGGTTGAAATGGCAAGGTGCATGTTACAAACCAAGGGATTGAGCAATTCTTATTGGGGAGATGGAGTTGCTACAGCGGTGTACATCCTCAACCGTAGCCCCACCAGTACACTAGAAAAGATGACTCCTTATGAAGCTTGGTATGGTAAAAGGCCTAATGTTAATCATTTCAAAGTTTTTGGTTGTTTGGCTTATGTGCATGTACCGGATCAGAATAGACAGAAGTTAGATGCAAAGAGTGAGTCATGTATTTTTATTGGGTATAGTGAGAAAAGCAAGGCTTATAGATTGTATAATCCCCTCACTAACAAGCTTATTGTCTCAAGAGATGTGATTTTTGATGAAGGGGGAGTTTATGGTCATAAAAAAGGCCATGTTGAGAAGCCAAAATCTATTTTGAATGATGATATAATTGTTGATATTGATCATGAGCAGCCATCTAATGTTTCTATATCCAGTGGTTTAACTCCACCAAGCAATCCTTCATCAAGTACTTTAGTACCAAGTTCAAGTCCAGCTTCTTCTCCAAGTTCTACAAGGAAAGTAAGGAGATTGAGTGATATCTACCAAAAGAGTGGAAATCAAGTACATGAAGAAAACCCAATAGGTGAGACAATGAATTTTGCTTTATTAGCCAAGGCTGATTTTGAACCATCATGTTTTGAAGATGCATGTACTAATGAACTTTGGGTGAAAGTCATGGAAGAAGAGATGGATTCCATTCATAGGAATGACACTTGGGAGTTAACAGAACTTCCACATGACAAAAAAAGGATTGGCACCAAATGGGTCTACAAGACGAAATTTAACAGTGATGGGAGTGTTGAAAGACACAAGGCAAGATTAGTTGCTAAAGGCTTCACACAGAAATATGGAATTGACTATGAAGAGACATTTGCACCAGTAGCAAGACAAGAGACCATACGAATGCTGATTTCATTAGTAGCTCAGAAGAAGTGGAGCATACATCATATGGATGTGAAAAGTGCCTTCTTGAATGGGTACTTAGAAGAGGAAGTATATGTGGAGCAGCCACAAGGTTTTGAAGTGGAAGGAAAAGATAATTATGTCTACAAGTTGAAGAAGGCTTTGTATGGCCTCAAGCAAGCACCAAGAGCGTGGTATGCCAGGATTGATGGATACTTTCAGGAGAATGGCTTCCAGAGAAGTAAGAGTGATCCTACCCTATACTACAAACAAGAAGGTACTGATATTCTCATCATAAGTTTGTATGTTGATGATCTTTTGTATATGGGTAGTAGTTCTAAGATGAAAGATGAATTCAAAGCTGCTATGATGAAAGAATTTGAGATGAAAGATCTTGGTCTAATGAAATATTTTCTAGGAATGGAGGTTTATCAAAGTAAGGATGAGATTTTCATTTGTCAAACAAAGTATGCACAGGATATGCTGAAGAAATTTAATATGACTGATTGTAACCCTGCCTCCACTCCAAGTGCTCATGGAGATTTGTTATGTAGAGATGATGGTGCTGATTTAGTTGATGAGACAACTTACAGAAGTATTGTGGGGAGCTTGATGTTTCTAACCCACACGAGGCCAGATATTGCTTATTCAGTTTCACTTGTTTCAAGGTATATGACAAATCCATCTGAAATACATATGAAGGCAGCCAAGAGGATTTTGAGGTATGTGAAAGGGAATTCAAGTTTTGGTATTCATTACTACTCTTTTGAAAAGTTCAATCTTGTAGGCTTTAGTGATTTAGATTGGGGAGGTAGTATGGATGACCGTAAATCTACATCTGGAAATTGTTTTTCTTTTGGTTCTAGTTTGATTACTTGGAGCTCGAAAAAACAAAGTATTGTTGCCCTCTCATCTACAGAAGCAGAGTATGTTGCAATTACCTCAACAGGTACACAAGCCCTTTGGCTCAGAAAAGTTTTGGAAGAAATTGGAGAAAAACAAATTCAGCCTACAGTAATTTATTGTGACAATGTGAGTGCCATCAAGTTAGCTAAGAATCCGGTTCATCACAGCAGAACAAAGCATTTTGATTTGAAATATCACTTCATATGAGATTTGGTGCCAAAGAAGGATGTCGAATTGAAGCACATCAACACCCAGGATCAACTAGCAGATATATTCACCAAAGTGGTTGCGAAAGCTCAGTTTATAGCACTACGAGATAAGATTGTCAGCCCTCTCAGCATCAAGGGGGAGTATGTTGATAAGTGATGCTGCTCTAGCATGCAGCTCCATGCAACTCCAGTTTGGACATGAAGCTATCCATTCATCACCATGCATAAGCTATTTTTAGTTAATAGTTTTTTTGTTTATTCATGCAAATAAAGCATGTACTCCAGCATGCATGAATCCTTAGGACTATGTTTAGTTTTTCTTTTTGCATGAGTTTATTTTTAGTAAATAAAGCATGTTGTGCATGCACTTATTGTATTCTTAATTTAGGGAGTAGTTTGCTTTTTTTAGTTTGAGAGCCATAGTAGCTTTCCATGCAAAGCTAGGAATATATTTAGAACCGCAGTTATTATTTATTCTTCGAGACTGCAAATTCTTTATATATACAGCCTCTATGTAATTTTTTAATTAAGCTTCAATAAAGATATTGGTGTTTTCTTCTTTTTGCTGTTATTGTTTGCTAATCAGTTGGTTCAGAGAGGATAGGTCAGGTTCAAAATTCTACAGAAAGAATACTAAAATGGATCGATGAGACATGGAAAACACCCCAAATTACCAAGTTCATGCCAAGAGGTTTCTTCATTGTACTTTTTGCTACTGAAGAAGAGCATCAAAAAATCCTGGAAGGGGGATTATGGACCATGGACAAGAAACCGCTTTACATACAGAAATGGTATCGGAATTTTAATCCCCTCATGATCGAGCCCTATGATAAACCTATTTGGATCTGATTGAATAATCTTCCGATGAAATATTGGACAGAGGATGCCCTAGAGAAGGTTGGGAGATCGTTAGGGACTTTGATTGAATTAGACGCGAATATCGCAGCCGGGGATTCATATCTGTACGCAAGGATTAAAATAGCGGCGGTTAGGCGAATTCCAACAGAGGTTAAATTGCGAATTCAAGGGTTGGATTGGGTACAATCGATTGAAATTGAAGAGGATAAACATTTCTGTTTAATCTGTGGAAGGAGGAACCACGACATGGTCAAGTGCAAAATCCCTAAAAAAGAAAAAAAGATTTGGCGGGAAAACCAAAAAATAGAAAATAATCCTTAGAGGAGCCACTCCGGATTGATTATGTTGAATGCTTAGATGGAATTCAAGTTACGCATCAAAATCTTGAGAAACCAATGGAGCAGGTGAAAGACATCAGTATGAAGGTCAATGAGGAACTCATTGACAAGGAATCGAAATTCCCAATCGATTTAGATTCAGAGGATGGAGGATTTTCAGAAGATGAGGAAGAAAAAGATGAATTGGGAATCATCGACACAAGGAACATAAGCCAATCCATGCTCAAACCTATGGATAAAGGCAATAGAGGCAAGGGGCGGAAATCCAATAAAAAGAAAAGAGAAGAGGAGGCGGTTGAGAAAGGGCTGCTAAGCATGTCAAAATTTTTGAATAGGAAAAGTACTAAGGGAGTGAGCAACTCCCTTGGAAAGAAATGAGGATTATTACATGGAATGTCAGGGGCTTAGCGGCCCCTAACAAACGTTGAATGTTGAAGCGACATTTGGCCAAAATAGCTTGTGATATAGTTATGATTCAAGAAACTAAATGTAGCTCTGATGAAGGCGATAAGTTGATTGGGTATTGCAAGAGCTGGGAGGGCATCTTCCAACCTGCGATGGGAAGAGATGGAGGTTTGGGAATTCTTTGGAAATCCTCCTCGGTAGAGATCATCAAAATTTCAAAGGGAAGTACTGGTTATCCTGCCATGTTTAGAGCAGATTCAGTCAGCTGGAAATGGAACTGTGGAATATTTATGGTCCTACGAATTCCCAAGAGAAATCCTTGTTATGGGAGGAAATTGTGCATTCTGTGTCTGTTAACAGGATTTAAAAACTCATTATTGGTGGAGATTTCAATGTGATCCTAGATTTAGCTGATAAGCATGGGGGTTCAAAGAAAATTACTAATGATATTTTAAACTTTAGGAATTTTGTGCAAAAAATCGAGTTTGTGGTTGTAAACCAACTGTCGGTCGGTTCACTTGGAATAATAGAAGTCAGGGTCTAAATTATATAGCAGAGCGATTGGATAGATTTCTGATAGGATCTTATTGGGTGGAAGCAAACATATCAATTACAGTCAAAACTTTACCATATTGTATTTCTGATCATTTTTCGGTTCAACTTGATGTTGGTGTGGAGATTCAGGGAGGAAGTGGTTATTTCAAGTTTCAGAACATGTGGTGGTGAGATTAGTCCATTCTAGGCAATATGGGAAAATGGTGGAATCAATGCAACTACATAAAAGGTACGCCCAGCTTCTGTTTCACAAAAAAAGTTGCTCATATTAAGAATCCACTAAAAATATGGAATAAAGAGGTTTTCAAGAACATATTCTCTGAGAAAGAAAGTATTGAGGCTGAACTTGAAACTCAAAAAATCAAAAGTCATGAACAATGGAATGGATCAAGAGGACTTTAGGAAAGAAAAAGAATTCAAGGCGATGTTATTAGAGGTTCTAACTAGAGAGGAGATTTATTGGAAAGATAAAGCTAGAGAGCTTTGGATTATGGAGGGAGATAAGAACACCAAATTCTTTCATGCATCGGTAAAAGCTAGAAGAACCCAAAATATAATTAATGAAATTAGCTCTGAAGATGGGATTTGTCGCAAAGACAAAGATAGTATCAGTCAGGCTGCTGTAGCCCACATCAAAGAAATTCTAAACTCTAACGAAAGGAGGGAGGAGTTATGCTCTACTAAGCTACTAGAAGCTATTCCAAAGATGGTTACAGATAGGGACAACCAAATGCTATTGGAACCGTTCATGGAAGATGAAGTTCGTAAGGCAGTATTTGGACTTCATCCGGACAAAGCCCAGGGGCCAGATGGCATGACCACAAGGTTTTTTCAGAATTGCCGGGAATTCTTGAAATCAGATTTAGTGGAAGTAGTGGAACAGGTGAGGAAGAATGGCAAATTTGTTAGAGAAATAAACAATACGGTGTTAGTGGTTATTCTGAAAAAAAACCAATCCTTCTTCATTCAACGATTATCATCCAATAGCACTTTGCAATACTGTATATAAGATAATCACGAAAGAATTAGCAAACAGATTAAAAAAAGTATTACCAAAGCTCATTTCCAGCGAGCAGAATGGCTTCATGCTAGGTCAGGAGATAATTGACAACATCATTCTCACATCTGAGACCATACACTCAATTATCAGGGATAGACGGAAAGAAATGGTTATTAAACTCGACATTTCTAAAGCCTATGACAAAGTAAGGTGGGAATTCTTGATGGAGGTAATGCGGAAAATGGGGTTCAATCAAGATTGGATCAGAATTATTAAGGCATGCATCTACACCCCTCACTTCTCTGTGGCAATCAATGGCTCTTTATATGGATTCTTTGAAAGTAAGAATGGACTGAGACAAGGTGATCCAAAATCCCCCTTCCTATTTGTCATCATGGCGGAAGCTCTTAGTTGATATATTTCTAAATTACGAGAGGAAGATGTCTAGAAAGGAATTGGAATTCATTCAGATTTGAAACCCATTACCCATTCATAGTTCACAGATGACACCACCTTGTTTGGAGAAGCAACCATAAGAGAGGCAAGGATCATTCAAGATTCATTGGAGCTCTATGCCAATGTTGTCGGTCAGCAAATTAATAAAAGGAAAACTGAAATTTTCTTCTTTAATACAAAAATAGAGGTATGGGAGGATCTGATTTCTAAATGCAAGCAAAAGACAGAGGCTTGGAAACATAAATGGCTAGCTCTTCTAAGTAGAATTCGATTGATAAAAGTTGTTTTATCGGCTATGCCTATTTATGCAATGTCAGTTTTTAAACTATTCTCCAAAGCTATACAAGCTCTTAAAAGCTTCTTCAAAAGGTTTCTTTGGGATGGTGCGAAATAGATTAAGAAAATACCACTCATTGGCTGGGATATTGTATGCTATTCAAAAGAGGATGGCGGAGCAGGGCTCAGAAGATTAGAAATACAAAACCTGGCACTTGGTGCGAAACTAATTTGGAAGATATATCATTCCCTCGAGAAATTGTGGTGCACAATTATGCAAAAGAAATATTTGGATAACAAGGATCCTACCAGAATACTAACGGTCATCGAAGCCAAAGGAGGATCTGTAGTTTGGAGATTCATAAAGGAATGTAGACACAATCACCGATCATCTCTCTTGGAAGATTGGGAATGGGAAAAGAGCCAGGTTATGGGACGATTCCTGGGATGGGCACGAAAGGCTATGCAAACATTTTGAAGGAAGGGATTGGATAAATGAGTCTAAAAGTAAATATGGGGAATATGTTACAGACTATGTCAGGGAAGCTTCCCCTGGGAGTGGGACATACGAATGGAATTTCACATAGATGGTTAGTATGGAGGCTAATGATTATCAAAGACTCATTGAAATATTAAAGAGTAGAAGGATAGCTATTAGAGATAAAGAAGATGCAATCATTTGGTGTGCGACACAGTCTGGTGAATATTCGATTAAACTTGGATATCAAATTCAAAAATTGGTACAGGAGAAAGGTGATTGGCCCTCAATTCTATGTTGGGATAGGTTGGTTGCCTTGAGGGCGGGCGCTTTCTTATGGACTGCCCTTCACAAAAGAATTCTAACTAGCGAACGACTAAAGCTATATGGTATCCATGGACCAAGTATGTGTGTCTTATGCAAACACAATGAGGAATCAATCAATCATCTACTGCTTGATTGCTCCTTTGCTAGACAATGCTGGAATTGGCTTTGTTAAAGTCTAGGTTGGGTCTCTGCTACAGAGATTAACCTGAAAAATTAGATCAAAAGCTGGCCTATCCTAAATAAGAAATCGTTATGGGGATCCCTGTGGTTAATTGCCCCATCAATGCTAATCTGGCAAATCTGGAAAGAACGAAACAGGAGAATCTTTGAGGAAAAAGAAAAATCTTTGGGAGTGGTTATTGATAAAAATAAGAACTAGTATTAGTGAGGTGGCAAATGTAAAAGCATATAGTAGAAGGATTGAATATATAATGGATTGGGACAACAAAGTACAGATGGAGTGGGGCTTTCTGATTCCTCCCAATATTAATGTGGTATCCAAACTGGTAAAACGGACAATGCCTGCTGGGAACCCCTAAGGCTGGATGGTTTAAACTCAACTTTGATGGTGCCGCTAAAGGTAATCTAGACATTGTTGGTTATGGTTGTATCCTTAGAAATGAATCCGGGGACATTCTAGGAAGTTTATCAGGCAATTTTGGTTTAGCCTCCAACAATGAGGCAGAAGCAATGGCTCTGGCTAGAGGCCTTAAATTCTGTACAGATCAAGGATACAATTTTGTGGAAGCAGAAGGGGATTCACAAATAATAATTAACGCAATAAAGAAAGAGTCAATACCCAATTGGAAACTTCAACTATATTTGGCTGATATCATATACTATCTCAATCGAATCCAACATTATAGGATTTCCCATGTTTTTCGCGAGGCAAACAAAGCTACGGATCACATGGCTAATGTGGGGGTTGCATTGGGAATGTGATCAGAAATAATTATGATGAATGGATGGCAAGAAGACATAAGACATATTGTGAAGGAAGATTATGATAGCTTTAGACATAAGACCAGAGCAGGAATCAGATAGTAAGTCTGAAAAGGTACATACACTGTCCCGGTTCTGGCATATGATTTAGAATGGGAGTTAGGAATAGGAATTTGGGTCCATTCCAAAGGCTACTCAATTATGAAGATAATTGGCTCTCTGAATCGGCTGGGGTTCAGGTAGTTGGGATTGGAGAGAATATGGCCATTATTCTCCAATATCTTGGGATGTAATATTTCAATGAGATGTTATTGCTTATTTAGGAATGCTTGCTATTTGGTGTGGACTAAGACAGTATTGTATGTATGTAAGGAATGCAATGTATGGGAGTTATCCCCCTTGAATAACACTTATAAAAAAAAAATTAAAAAAAATAATATAATACAATATAATACTATATAATACTATATATAATATAATAATAATATTGTAATATCATATATATATATATGGGTGTAAAATTTATATAACAATATAAATCATTATTTAATAAAAATTAAGCAGACTATAATTAATTTATATTAAAAAATTAATTAAATAAAATTTATATTAAAAAATTAATTAAATAAAATTTAAGTAAAAAATAATATAATTTTATTAAACAAACCATATTGCCAATGCACCACATATGGGGTGTGCGTCCTCCATCTGGAGGCCAACATCTCCACATATGGGAGGGAAATACATATTATATTTTAATTAATATTTAAAAGAGTGTTGCTGGATTAAAAAAATAAATTAATATTTATTAAGTCAAACGTTGCATAGTTGGAATGGAAGCTATAGTAAGTATCATGAAGGATGATGCAATAAGTTGTGCTTTTTAAAATATTGTTCAACAATTTTAGTTCTTTATAATTATTGGTTAAATTAATAGGAACTTATAGATGTGAGTTGCATTTAAATGACAAGAAATGATATATGAATGAATCACATGTAATGTTCTATGAGAAACTTGCTAAATTTCATTGCTTTGCAAAATCCATCCATCCAATCTATAAGTTATAAAATTAAATGTATGAACAATAATTTTAAACACAATAAATAAGAAAATTCTTCATATATTTTATTACACATTCAATTATACATAATGTGTGCATAACATAAATTATTGTACATACACCATGCATGAACTATTCATAGCATGCATTATTCATGTGCTATATTTACTTTCAACTTAATTGTAATCTAAGAAATTGAAAACAATTTGGTAGCTTCTTTAGGAACACCTAAATAAATTGGACAGCAAGATTTTCCATTCAAAATGTATCATAACTGGAAAAATCTTAAAAAATATACTCTATCATTTGTTTAATGATGTAGCTCAAACAAGGTGCTCTAAATTAATGTAGAGCAATCAAAAGAAATAACCCAGAACAGAAATGACTGGAGCAAAATCAGATGTTGCAATCCTTGAACAAAGTAAAAACAATATAAATACTTCTCCTAAAACTAGCTCGCCAATCATGTCGACAACTACCACAAAACCAAAAACGGACCAAGCCAAAACAACATTTCCAAAATTATAAGTAGTTGAGATTAATGAAAATAACAATCACAAAAGGAAAGTCATAATCAGCTAAACCTTATCTCCAGAGTGAGAACCAAAACTAGCAAGGGAAATTATGGATGCTCTGTATCATCCGTCCCATCTTTCAAATTTTGAACCTCTTCATTCAGAAGAATTTGAATTGGAAAATTTTAATATATTATTATTATAAAAAAATATTCTTTTGACATGAAGAATCAAGCTATAGTGTTCTTTTCTACCAAAATAGATATTTCTGCAAATCATCATATTTTTTTTTATTTAACTTTCAATTCCTTTTTAGAACAACGATCTGTCAATTTGTTCCTTTTCCGTTTTCCCAACTCTTTGAACCTTTAAATCTTTAAATCCTTTTTACATATGGAGCTCCCAGAGATCTCTATCTCTATTGCAACTTCATCTCCAACATGGATTGCTTCCATTATTACAGCATTTTGGGCCTCCTCTTGTGATCGGTTGCATTCCTTCCTATTACAATCTTCCAACTCATCTCTTTTTGCATTGTAATCTTTATTGCCTTCCCCTTCTCTAAGGTAACACAACTCAACAACTCCATGGAAGTCACCTATTTCTTTATCTATATGTCAAATCCATCTATCTCTTTATCTTTATCCCATTCATCTATATGTGCTCTCTATAACTCTTGGAAGAGCCATTTAAGGGTCTTCTATCCACTAATATTTTTTGCCAACTCTACAATACATTAACTTTTCCTTGTTCTAACAATCCACCCCTTGGATAATTCTTAAATAGATCGCTTTCATCTCTGAAAATAGCTGTTACAAGGTAACTATTTATCCTCACCATTCTTTTTCACCTTCTGGTAACTCTTCAATAACTTCGTCGTCAAATTATTTTTCCTTGCTTGCTTATTGTTGAATAGGTCGCATTCCTCTAATAAGCACCATATCTTTTCCAACTCAATCTCTAATTTTTACAAATTTTTTAATGAACCCTTTATTAGCTTCTACTTTAATCTTATCTTTTTTTCCACTCTGAATATCTTTTCCTTCATTATAATCTAACTCTATATTTAACTTCACAACCAAAGGTCTACAAACAACTAGCCCCCTCCTTGTTTCCTCACAACTCTCCCCTTTTGCACATAGCAGCTCACAATAGCAACATTGCTTCAATCTTTTAAACTGGTGATACACTTTTGTCAAAAAGGTTCCATCTACCGTGTTCTTCATAGACATTGAAGTTTTGGTTTCCTTTACATAGGATGTAAACTAGAGCTATAGAACATAACCAGAGCATCGCAACCATTCCATATAAATGATAGCAGTTCATTACTGTATTAAAATAACAATTTATAGATAGCTGCTCTTTTTAATCAGATGTTGTCTTTCTTTGATTTAGAGTTTATTTTTACCTATTTTAATAATGCTTCCACAGTCTAGGCTCCTTTAGCTATTTGCAACTACCCATGTAAGTGTTCGTGCTTCCTCTTTTAACCACAGAAACATCATGGAACTTAAGCAAGCCAAAACAGAGCTCTCATAGCATTATTTCTACACAGCATTCAGGCCAACGTCCTCACATGCGGATATATTTGTTCTGATACCAAAATTGATGCAGCTCAAACCAAGGTGTCATAGATTAATCTATAGCAATCAAAACAAATAGGTTGGAATAGAAATGACAAGAGAAAAATCAAATGTTGGAATCCCTGAACAAATTAAATATAATATTATTATTTGTTTGAATGATTAAAAAAAATACAGCACAGAAAAACATCTGCAGAATCATCAGTCTCAGTCTGTTTCCACGCCTCTAATCTTCTCACCACCTTCCCCTATTTCCAGACCACTCTTTAAAACTCAAAAGATGGAAAAAAAAACTTCTCCTAAAAGTAGCTCACTAGTCATGTCGATAACTACCTGTCAGACCACTACAGAAAACCAAAATGGACCAAGCCAAAACCGAGGTTACAAAATCATAAGTAGCTGAGAAAAATGAAAACAGCAACCACAAAAGGAAAGCCAAATTTAGCTGAACCTTATCTCCACGGTCAGAACCAAAAATAGCAGGGAAAGTTATGGATGCTCTATCATCCATAAATATGTCTCTTTATCAGTAGATCTTGGGTATTGCACCTATCTCTCTCTTAATAAGAATTCGAAAATGTATGATATACCTACATACATGCCAAAACGATAAGCAACCAGCCACAAACTGCTGATCATGACATGAATTCAACATAGATAGTAGAGTCCTTTCACTTACAATTTCAAAGCAAAGAATAATGTTGTCATGGATTCATATGGCAAAAGAGAAAATTTGTATTTTAGTGGATTAACTTGTTTTATCAGTTGGCAATGCGTACCTACAAAAGTCATAAGCTGATTTCTAAGATGTCTCAGTGGATGGTATTAAAAGTAGACAGTGAACAAATTCTAGGTTAATTTAGAATTCTATGAGAAAAATAAAAGAGATTAGGAGTGATGGTTGATACAGACTCTAATCTAGAGATTTGTAAAATCAACCTTTGAATAAGAACAGGCACACTGGATTCAAAAAGAATTCAGGCAGGTGAAATATACAACTCTCAATAAATATCCATTGAAAAGCAAAAACAGTTACAACAGATCTCTTTTACAATATGACAGCATAATGTTACATATTCTAACTCAAAATATTTAGTTGCAGGGTTAACAAATATCCAGTGGCAGGGTTCACTGGAAGCCACAGCCAATGTGCAGCCATTATCTCTCATTTTTAGAAAACGTCCCTTTTTTCTTTAAAAGAGTTGGTTCATGATATTTTTATTTTAATGTTTGTTTTTAATTAATTATTTTAATTTTTATTTTATGAACTGTATAATCTATGTAGGTAAAATTTGATGAAAAAATTTTTAAAATAGGGTAATAAATTTGTGAAGCAAATGATCAATATTTTCAATTATTATTTTTTCATAATAAAAAATAATTAATTGACAAAATTTAAAAATTAAAGATAGATTGACAATTTCTTAAGCTGATAGGAACCCCATTCCTGATGCATTCTGTTAAAATTTCAAATTGAAAAATAGAACTTCTATGCCTATAAAAAAGAAAAACAACTAATTAATACTATGACATTTTATTTTTGAGACTCTGTTCCATAAAAACAGTTTCTAAAGCCACTCCATAAAACCACACCATAAATATTTTAGTTAACGTCTAAATATCCTAACATGATACCTTCATTTATTTTCTAATCTCCAAAATAGAAATAACTATTTGTTGTCTCTTATAGATAAAAACAAATAAAACAGAACAACTAAACTAACTAACTACTAAAATTAGTAAAACTAATTCCTGAAAAGCTGAACAACAAACAGATGTGGAGGAAGCATTCAAGGCAGATGCTCCGCAAACATAAATAAATCAGCAAGCAGACCAAAGTTTCAAAATTTTCTTTGCAGAAACAAGTAGCTTCAGCATTTTTATCTATTTCTGAATTTCATACTTATTATTCTTGAAAGGATTTTTTCAGTGAAAAAATTTAATAGCCTTTGTTTTCTATTTATTTCATTCTGTTGTGTTTTTGGTTGGGGTAGGATTATTTGAGAGTCTGATTTTCAAGTAGTTGTGATTCTGTTGACTAGGCAAGAGCTTGAGGATTTTAGCTGGCATTAGGCTTTGGGATGTACTTCTGTGGATTCTGTTACCTTCACACACATTCTTAGGGACTGGAATGGCGTTGCTGATTGTTTAGCCAAATGGGCGTGGGTGCAAATGCAGGATTGAAATATTTTGGATAAGGGGCTCATGTGCTTGATCAGTTTGTTTAGCCAAATGGGCGTGGGTGCAAATGCAGGATTGAAATATTTAATTGGATAAGGGGCTCATGTGCTTGATCAGTTAGTTGACAATGACAGAGCTCTATAATGCTCTTTTTGTTGGACTCTTTGTTTGTTTGTATCTCTTTGTTGTTTGAATAAATTTTTACCTTCTTTTAGTTTATTTCATTGTTCTAATTATTTGATTGTTATTTCGTATTATGTACACTATTTTTTTTTATCAGACTTCTTCCCTGTGTGAAATAAAAAGATTTGATTCAAAGAATAGAATAAATAACAAGAAAAGGTTGATAACCAGGAATAAACCAAAAGCGTGATACAAAATAAGACAGAACAGCAAGCGAGAAAATTGTTCTTACACTGTAGTTAGAAAGATGTGCATAAAAGGTAACTATTGAAAAGATATAAGACAACTTCATTGATATATTCAGATTATTTGATCTAGAGAATGTTAAAAGGCAAATCATCTCATCACAAATTAATCTATAAATATTTGTCATGGGTTCTTCCTTGGGTCATCGTACCAGCTATATAATTGGCCAAAAAAAACAGTATGAGATAAAATACTAAAATAAAAACATTTCAAACATAGAACCTGTATGTACCTAGTATATTGTCTAGTATTTCAAGATAAATATCTTCAATATAAATATCTTCCATTAAATATCTTCAATAGAATGTGCCCGTGCCCGTGCCCGTGCTCGTGCTCCTGCCCGTATACGCCTGCTTGCTTTCATGCGTCTTTCTATCTCTTCTGTTTCAAGTTCCTACAAAAATAAAAAACTAAATTACAAATTTGTTTTGTGTAATTTGTTATCTGCATTAATGTGAAATGTTTAACCTAGCATGGAAGAAAACCTTGCCTACTCTGTTTTTGTATGCTGAACCAAAAACTGGAATTATCATATTTCACTGTGAAAAGTTCAAAAATCATGATAGCCAAAAACTCAAAATATTTTCAATTTTATTTAAAAGTATGGGCATGCAATTACACACAGCCTAGACTAATGAAGCAACAATGCTGGCAACAGACAATATAACAATAATCAGTAGGACTAACGAAACAATTGCAAATATTTTTCTAGGATATTTGTCAATCTAGAAAGAATATTTTGGTGGAAATGCAGCTAATCTTCTAGAGTTGCAGGAGCTAAACCCAAGGATACTTATGTAAGTGGGTCTTGATTGATGCAATTTAGCATTGGGTACCCTTTAGCAAGTAGTCTATCAAGGTAGCCTTGCAAATAGATATAGTCCGCATATAGACAACAAGCCGAAGAGAAGTTGATAACATTTAATTCCAAAAACATCAACTTTATAAAGATTGCTTCAATCTTAACTCATACTGAGCACATACCAAGACATGTATCCAAATTATTATTACAAAACAAAGAATTTGAACATATTTAAGCCACAAAAAATATTACTACAAATTCCAAACTAGATAAGACTCCAAATTTATTATTTATCAATAGTAAGCCATAGCCTACCTATCAACTTAACACTACAAAATTATATGCTACAAATAGACAAAATTAACAAGTACTCCATCACCCACCACTCCCAATTGGATTTTAACCCTCCTACACACTAACCATTTCCTTTCATAATTTCCTCATGATAGCTCCCTCCTCTAATTTCCTATGCTCTATCTCAATTTATATTATAATGACCAGCTATTTTTTTTATATAGTACTATTTAAGGTAGAAGTAATTTCCACGACAAACAAGATGGATTCACCAAGTTGTAACAACCTATATTAAAAAAGTAATTAGTAGGATTAGAACAAACATTCACATCTTTGAGCTCATTCACTATCCTTATTGCCATTACCTTTATTGCAGAGTTAATTACCTCTATAACTACCAAATGAGGATTTTGTAATAATTGAATGTTCTTGAAACTCATAGGGTAGGAAGTTTGTGAGCATAATTCACAAATTGTAGCAAGTTCTTTTATTCAATCAATTGTTTTAAAATATTTGCTCCTTTTCTTTTTTAACACTTAGTTAAGATAATTTCTACCTCCCTCCACCAAACTAGTTTTTCATATTTCATTTCTCATACACTTTTGTCAACTATAAACCAACATGCTCCTCCTTCCAACCATCTCTTTTCTCTTTTAATGGGATTCGACCCACCATAAGCTATCCACCTCCATCAAAAACCATCTTCACTTACTGTAAACTCTATTGAATAAGATGCAAGAGTAATAGCATAAAATCAAGACTAATTCTTATAATATCAATCATCTAAATCAAAATAATAATCAAAACCACAAAACCATACCTTAAGAACAAACACATAGTAAAAACATGCATTATTTTATATACACCAATGCCCATATTAAATTCTTGAGATGGGTAGACCTTGACATCCATCACCTACATTATACTAGTGAAATCCTATCTAAATGCTACAAATTCAATTATCTCCTAGCATCTATCATGAACCTTCTACTAGTGAAATTTCACTAACCTTGGGATATGGTCAAATACTTCTTTTGGAAAATTATGCTCCCTGACTCCTATTGTGTTAGAGAAATGATAAACTTATCTATGAGAGGGTCATATATTTTATGATTCTAGTAATGAGCTTAGGATGTGTTAGAAAAGGTACATTAATAGCTTTTTAATTATCTTCTACCTATGCACTCATAGAGTCCCTTGCTTATCCCTAGTTGTGATGCCAAGAAGTCAGCTCCTATATCAATCTTAGTCCAACAATATGACATTAGAGGGTACAAAACATTGATCTATTATACTTTGTTTGAATGGTTTGTAACCTTGGTCTATTTCATATAATTATATTAACCCAAGTGACCCATTAAACTATACAATGATCTTATAGGTCTTGGATTAAAAATCCAACCCACAACAATTAAATTTTGAATCTCAAAAAGTGGCCACTCTAGTTGGATATGTATGCATAAGTAAAAACTCATAAATTAGTCTCAAAATCCATTTATATCATTCAATAATTATTTAAAAAAAATATTCAATATACAACATTATATCGACAAATATAATACTAGACAATATTCTACTCCAAACACCTACATTTTTGCTATATTCCAATCATAAGGCTTAGCACACAATTATCTACTAGCTAGACATAAAGACAAAATGCCACACCATATTGGAAATATTTATTTGTAATTACTCATAGTTAGCAAAGGTCATCCTTAGACCCAATATTTAAACTTTAGCAACATAGATCCAACTACATAATTAGAGCAAGTAGACCATCCATACATAAAAGAGTGGTTCACACCATCAAATCATAATTAAATGTGAGTTAGTGTATTTCAAAAAAATATTCATAGCCAAATCATGGTTAAGTTTATTGTTCCCTTATATTTATCGAAAGAATAGACCACAATAGATCTAGAGGCAAACCTATACCTTCCCATACTCCTCACTAATCCAAGACACAAGCTCATAGGGATCAACACTAATTCCATTGTTTTAGTTCAAATAAGACTAGATGCATTCTCTAACATTCACATTAATACAAAACACAATTTAGTAGTAAATATTAAATGTCATACAAGGTTTGAGGAGACTTTGTAAAATCAAACAGATTAAACCTAAAAGTAGATAAGCTTGAAGAGGATGAATTTTCATTTTATTAGCTTAGACCTATATGGTGGGGACATATGAACTGAAAGGTGAGATTATTACTATCTAAGATGTATATTTAGCCTCAATTTGAAGCATATCATTGAAAATAAATTAATAATAAAATTTAGGAATAGTTCCAAATACTAGAGTTATTTCCCAAACCACCCCTCTAGACTTGGGTTAGAAGAGAATTCTCAACCCAAGTACTACTTACATTATCACTTCTAAACAATATTTAGGTACCATTAATTCTCATCAATTTTTTTTTAAAGGAACATGCAAATACGTTCCTATAGCTATATATTCAAATAACCCTAGTCATGGGAGTGAATAAAAAATAATAATATATAAGGGAAACATGGAAATAACCAAAATTAGGGAAGGTGACATACCATCATACCAATACCCATTCTAAAAAAATATTCAAAGCCCATATACTTCTATTAATCTAATGCATTCCCTAATATATCTACTTTAAATGCTCCCAACAACTAAAATGCTTAATAGTAAGCAATGAAACCCAATTGAGCTCCCAATTTAACACTTGCCTAAATTATAACACTTCCATCTAAGGACATCAATATCTCCAATTTGACACATTTGCATTTTTCATTAATTATTCAAAATGAGGAAATCCAAAAATATCTGATAGGTTCATCTCATTGACACTGAGTCTAGGTTGAGCACTTTAATAACTGTCTTATAGCTCAATTATAGACATCAATGAGAAATAGAAGAAGTACATGTGACCTCTCATGTCTTAAAATCTAGGTATATATTTACCTTTGTCATGAGTAGTACTTAGGTTATACCTGTTATTTTTATGTTAAACTTAGTAATCAAATTGATAGTAAAGAATAAGAAAACACAAATGCACACATAACACACTGATACCCTGGGAAAACCTCCCTCTTGGAGGAAAAATCCAGCAACAATAATCTTAGATCTGATTTGATTAAGCAGATTACAAGTTTACCCTTGTAGGGCATAAATCAACTATAGCAAAATTTATTCGCCCAACCTAGTAGACAAATCGTTGACTGATAAGAACAATTTGATGAAGTTTGCTGCTATAGATAGTTCACATAAGGCAGAGGGATGAATCTACTTTAGTTCACTTCCTTGATGATTTTCATATTGGATTCACTGCTTCAGATAAGCATTCACTGCCCAAGAGTGCAGCTCCAGATTTGCTGATTACAACTGCTGATCAATGAAGGATATTCCATATCACATACAATAGAAGTTCGCTAACCTTGCAGAGGTAATTCACTTTGTGAATGTGTTATATTTATGCTTTCATTGCCTTGAATATATAAGATATTTTACATCTTATTTTACTTAGGTCGGCCTTTACACTAAATTTATAAGGCATCTAAAGTTGGTGACCAAAATAGGGCCTGACCCATAATAACTACAAATTACATATTATAGGGTCAACCCTATCACATCAACAAGTTACATTTTACATATTATAAATTATATCACCCATTTAAGGCCTAGCATGAATCACAAGTTACAATGCCCATTTAGGGCCAAACCAAATTACAAGTTACACAAGTTGAATGCCCAAATAGGGCCTGCCCTTTAACATTCACAAGCTACATAATATAATCACATAAGTAGGCCCATTAAAGATTTACCAAGCTAGGTCAGCCCAATCAAGGGATACAACCTAGCTACATTTCAAATCTCCCTCTTATCTAGGGAAGATCCCTTGAATAATCAAGTTACACTATGACCATGCATCATGGACTCTTTCCATGATATCCATCATGTATTCCCATAGATGATGGTTCCAAGATACATCATGGATTCCTTCCATGATATCCCCCATGTATGCCCATAGAGGATAAATTCAATATATATCATGAACTCTTTCATGATACCCATCATGTATACCCACAGAGGATGGATCCACCTTGCATTGCCCACTGAGGGTGGAAGAGGTCTTATACCTCAAAACTTCTCTACAGAGAAGTATAAACTGTCACCTTGCACTCTACAAAGGGTGAAAGAGGTATTACACCTCAAAGAAACTACCACCTTGCACTCCGCAGAGGGTGGAAGATACACACAATGTTATCATAGGAGCTGAAAACTCCCTCTTGGCCAAAGTATATTTCAGAGAAAAAAGGAACACATGTTAGTTCTATCAAAACATCCTTGCAATAAATTCAGAATTGATTTGAATTCAACTGGTTAGGCATACTTCTCAAATCCAACACTAGAGATATCAATTTGTTTATGAATCAGATTTCAACATCAATGGTTAGAAATCAGCAATAGTTTTAAGCTTTACTAAATATAATCAACAACAATGCATTCATTGAGGATTATGGGGAATATGTAACTCCCTCTTAATCCTTATCTATGTAATAAGTTCACTAGTTAATTTACTCCTATCATAGTTTTAAGTATCTATCAGTTATATCCTAATTGAAAGTGTGAGTTGAAAGCTTGTATAGGCTTTCATATCTAATCTCGATGGCACAAGATGATTTGGTGTTGGACTCCTTAGGCCATGCAAGAACTCTTCCTTCAGAAAATACAACTTGATAACCTTTATCTTCTAGAGGAGATATAGTGATTAGATTCCTTTTTATTCCATGTACAAACAAAACATTACTGAGATGAAGGTAAATACAAGAATCTAATTTCAAGGAAATAGAGCCAAAACCTCTTACTACATAATGAGCATTGTCATGAATAGTCACATGAAGGTTGGACTCCTTCTCCACCACATCTAAGAGATACTTTTGATAGCCTGTGATTTGTCTAGATGCACAATTGTCAATCAACCAAGTGTTACTATTTGACTGAACATTGCTTGACAAGGCTGAGACAAAGAGGAAGTCTTCATTATGCTATTGTTCTGAGACTTCATTTAGGCTCTCTTCTCCTTGCTCTAGTTGAGATTGACATTCCTTTGCAAAGTGACCAAACTTGTTACATCGGAAGCATCAGATGTGAGATAAGTCCTTTGGTTTCTTCCTTGAATCAGGAGTAGAGGGTCTAAAATCTCTATTTCTCTTGAAGTTATTCTTCTTCCAATGGCCACCTTCCTTCTTAGCTGTGAGGACATGAGGATCACTATCATGACGACTTCTAAATTTTCCTTTCGCAGCCAAGCGAGATTCCTCTTGAATGCAATCTCCTCTCAATCGATCAAATTAAGGGAGCTCCACTCTTGCACTGATTCCTTGAATAAAGGGATCCCATGTAGAAGGAAGACCATTTAGAGCCATCATAGTTAAGTCACTATCTTCAACATTCTTCCCAATGGTAGAAAGTTGATCAATTAGCTTAGAGATCCTCATGAAGTAAGTAGCTACAGATTCTCCTTTCTCCAATCTGATGTGAGAGAGCTGATTCCTTAAGACAAGTATGTAGCTAGTGTTGTTGACTTTGTACATCTTCTCCAATGTGTTGAACATGTCTTTCATAGTCTTCTTCATGGAGATGGATGACACAATGTGATCTTTGACAGAATCAATAATCATCCTTTGTGCTTGGTAGTCCTTCTTCTTCCACTCTTCCTTCTCCTTTTCGTTCTGAGGTTCAGCAGCAGCCTTGCTGATGTATTCAACAAGGTCATTTAAGGCCATCATTATTCTGACCTTCCATAAAGTGTAATTGGCATAACCTTCCAACCTATCTTTAGTCGTAAGATAAGAAGCCACGTTGACCTAAACTTGAGTAGTAGGTTAGACTAAAAAATGATTGTAAATGATGAATCTGATTACAACTATTATGAACCAAGCTCTTATACCATGTTAGTTTTATGTTAAACTTAGCAATTAGATTGACAATAAAGAACAAGAAAACAAAAATGCACACATAACACAATGATACCCTAGGAAAACCTCCTTCTTGGAGGAAAAACCCAACAACAATAATCTCATATCTGATTTGATTAAGCAGATTACAGGTTTACCATTCTAGGCATAAATCAACTATAGAAAAAATTATCTTAATCTGGAAGTCAGGGTGATGTGTTGATCGTTGTTAAACTTAGACAACCTTGTGGCAACCTTGACACACTCCAACAAACCTAAGGCAAATTTAGAAGCCCATAATAACTTCGCCCAACCTAGTAGACAAATCATTGACTGATAAGCACAATTCGATGAAAGTCGCTGCTGTAGACAGTTCACATAAGGCAGAGGGATGAATTTGCTTTATTTTGCCACCTTGGTGATTTTTGCATTGGATTCATTGCTTCAGATAAGAGTTCACTACCCTAAAGTGCAACTCCAAATTTGTTGATTACGAATGCATATCAATGAAGGAAATTGCAGATCACATACAATAGAAGCTCTCTAACCTTGCAGAGGCAATTCACTAAGTGTGAATGTGTTATATTGATGCTTGCATTGCCTTGAATATATATGAACTTTTACATCTTATTTTACTTAGATCAACCTTTAATACAATAAATTTATAAGGCATCTAAAGTTGGCACCCAAAATAGGGTTTGACCCTTAATAACTACAAGTTACATATTATAGGGTCAACCCTATCACATCAACAAGTTACATTTTACATATTATAAATTATATCACCCATTTAGGGCCCAATATGAATCACGTTACAATGCCCATTTAGGGCCAGACCAAATTATAAGTTACACAAGTTGAGCGCCCAAAAAAGGCCTGCCCTTTAACATTCACAATCTACATAATATAATCACATAAGTAGGCCCATTAATCATTTACCAAGCTAGGTTGTCCCAATCAAGGGATACGACCTAGCTACATTTCAACACTCCCTCTTAGCTAGGGAGGATACCTTGAATAATCAAGTTACACTGTGACCATACGCCATGGACTCTTTCTATGATATCCATCATGCATTCCCATAGAGGATGGTTCCAAGATACATCATGGATTCCTTCCATGATATTCACCATGCATGCTTGCAGAGGATAAATTCAATATACATTATGAACTCTTTTATGATACCCATCATGCACACCCGCAGAGGATGGAAATAAATTGCATTGCTCGCAGAGGGTGGAAGAGGTCTTCCACCTCAAAACTTATCTACAAAGAAGTATAAACTATCACCTTGTACTCTGCAAAGGGTGAAAGAGGTATTACACCTCAAAGAAACTACCACCTTGCACATTGCAGAGGGTGGAAGATACACACAGTGTTATCATAGGAGCTAAAAACTACCTCTTGGCTAAAATATATTTCAGAGAAACAAGGAACACATGTTAGTTCTATCAAAACATCCTTGCAATAAATTCAGAACTGATTTGAATTCAAATGGTTAGCCATACTTCTCAAATCCAACACTAGAGATATCAATTTGTTTGTAAATCAAATTTCAACATCAATGGTTAGAAATCAGCAACATGTTTAAGCTTTACTAAATATAATCATCAAGATTGCATTCATTGAGGATTATAGGGAATGTGTAACTCTGTCTTAATCCTTATCTAAGCAATAAGTTCACTAGTTAATTTACTCCTATCATAGTTTTCAGGATCTATCAATTATATCCTTAATTGAAAGTGTGAATTGAAAGCTTGTATAGGATCTCATATCTAATACAGATGGCACAAGCTGATTTGATGCTGGACTCCTTAGACCATGCAAAAAATCTTCCTTAAAAAACTACAACCTGATAACCTTTATCTTCTAGAGTAGATATAGAGATTAAATTCCTTTTTATTCTAGGTACAAACAAAACATTACTGAGATGAAGGTAAATACCAAAATCTTACCTTAAGGAAGTAGAGCCAAAACATTATACTGCATAATGAGCATTGTCACCAATAGTCACATGAAGGTTGGACTCCTTCTCCACCAAATCTAAGAGATGCTCCTAATAGCCTGTGATGTGTCTAGATGCACCACTGTCAATCATCCAAGTGTCACTGTCTGACTGAATATTGCTTGACAAGGTTGAGACAAAGAGGGAGTCTTCATTATTCTTATATTTCGAGACTTCATTTAGGTTCTCTTCTCCTTGCTCGAGTTGAGATTGACAGTGCTTTGCAAAGTGACCAAACTTGTTACATCAGAAGCATCAAATGTGAGATAAGTCCTTTGGTTTCTTTCTTGAATCAGGAGAAGAGGGTCTGAAATCTCTATTTCTCTTGAAGTTATTCTTCTTCCAATGGCCACCTTCCTTCTTAGCTACGAGGAAATGATGATCTATCATGAGAACTTCTAAATTATCGTTTCATAGCCAAGTGAGATTCCTCTTGAATGTAATCTCCTCTCAATTGATCAAATTGAGGGAGCTCCACTCTTGCACTAATTCCTTGAATAAAGGGCTCCCATATAGAAGGAAGACCATTTAGAGCCATCATAGTTAAGTCATTGTCTTCAACATTCTTCCCAATGGTAGAAAGGTGATCCCTTAGCTCAAAGATCCTCATGAAGTAAGCTGCTACATGTTCTCCTTTTTCCAATCTAATGTGAGAGATTTGATTCCTTAAAGCAAGTATGTAGCTAGTGTTGTTGACTTCGTACATCTTCTCCAATGTGTTAAGCATCTCTTTCATAGTCTTCTTCTTAGAGATGGATGACACAATGTGATCTTTGATGAAATCAATAATTGTCCTTTGTGCTTGGTAGTCCTTCTTCTTCCACTCTTCCTTCTCCTTTTCATCTTGAGGTTCAACAATATCCTTACTGACGTATTCAACAAGGTCATTTAAGGCCATCATTATTCTGACCTACCATGAAGTGCAATTGGTGGAACCTTCCAACCTATCTTCAGTTCTAAGATAAGAAGCCATGTTGACCTGAACTTGAGGAGTAGGCTAGACTAAAAAATGACTGTAATTGATGAATCTGATCACAACTATTATGAACCAAGATCTGATACCATGTTAGTTTTATGTTAAACTTAGCAATCAGATTAACAGTAAAGAACAAGAAAACACAAATGTACACATAACACAGTGATACCCTGGGAAAACCTCCCTGTTGGAGGAAAAACCCAACAACAATAATCTCAGATCTGATGTGATTAAGCAGATTACAAGTTTACCCTTCTAGGGCATAAATCAACTATAGAAAAAATTATCTTAATCTGGAAGTTAGGGTGATGTGTAGATCACTGTTAAACTTAGACAACCTTTGGGCAGCCTTGACATGCTCCAGTAGACCTAAGGCAAATTCGACAACCCAAAAGATCTTCGCTGAACCTAGTAGACCAATCGCTGACTGATAAGCACAATTCGATGAAGTTCGTTGTTGTAGACAGTTCGCATAAGGCAGAGGGATGAATCTTCTTTAATTTGCTGCCTTGATGATTTTCGCATTGGATTCACTGCTTTAGATAATCATTCACTGCCCTAGAGTGCAGCTCCAGATTTGCTGATTACGGATGCTGATCAAGGAAGGAAATTGCAGATCACATACAACAGAAGTTCGCTAACCTTGTAGAGGTAATTCACTAAGTATGAATTTGTTATATTGATGCTTGCATTGCCTTGAATATATATGAGCTTTTACATCTTATTTTACTTACGTCGACCTTTATAGTAAATTTATAAGGCATCTAAAGTTGGCGCCCAAAATAGGGTCTGACCCATAATAACTACAAGTTACATATTATAGGGTCAGCCCTATCACATCATCGAGTTACATTCTACATATTATAAATTATATCACTCATTTAGGGCCCAACATGAATTACAAGTTACAATGCCCATTTAGGGCCAGACCAAATTACAAGTTACACAAGTTGAGTGCCCAAATAGGGCCTGCCCTTTAACATTCACAAGCTACACAATATAATCACATTAGTAGGCCCATTAAAAATTTACCAAGCTAGGTCGGCCCAATCAAGGGATACGACCTAGCTACATTTCAACAATACACAATATAGATGAAGAAGATTTCATTCACTAACTCAATCAAGTATCTTAAAATTAACCCAAACAATGTTGAAATCAATGACATCTAAGGATGAGATTGTATCAACAAAAATATCTTCTTAATACAATACTTGCAACACAAAGCTTTGAATGTCTCTACGAAAATATCCTTCTATAATATATTTTAACTTATCAATATCATAATCACATTGTATTTTGATATTCTTCCACATCAGAAATGTAACCATCATCATCAAGGTCACACATAAAGATATCTAATGCTTTGAAAAAAATGGCAACACAATTATGAACTTTTTTTCTACATGAACAATTCTCGAGTCATACCCAAAAAAGTAGCAACACTTATCAATAGAATTATAATATGAATATATACACTTCTAACACTAATAACATTCTCAACCTTTTTATTTTATTCACCTTAGAGTGTAATTCAATATTACTTGTATAATACCTAATCTAAATAAAATTTAACATTATATCTACAAACAATAATACCTCCATCCAAACAATGAGCTACAACGAGAGTGCACCCTTATTTGGGTGTACTCCCACTTACAATTCATAGAAATGGAATTGGGGGAAAATCTGAACAAGTAAACTATAGTAGAGGGATGTGAGGTTTTGATCTAGTTAGAACCTCCATCTACTAAAGCCATTGAATTCCCTTATTTCAACAAATAACAAAAAAGTGTAATTACTAGATCATTATCTATCTCACTATTTCAGCACAAATAGAGAGGATGCTGACAAAGGTGGTGACATCCAATTTTACACCTGTCAATTGTGTTTAATTGAAAGTTATCAACCTTTTTCAATTGTTGGTCTAAATAGTGTCATTTTATAACTAGTTAGTGTTTGACCATTTTCAAGGATGATTTAGTGGTTATTTTTAGATTTTCAAGGTCAAACACTAACTAGTTATAAAATGACACTATTTAGATAACAATTAAAAAGGGTTGATAACTTTCAATTAAACACAATTGACAGGTGTAAAATTGAATGTCACGACCTTTGTCAGCATCCTCTCTATTTGTGCTGAAATAGTGAGATAGATAATGATCCAGTAGTTTAGTGATTATTTAAAGATTTGTCTCACCTCATGTGGTCAATGAGACACCTCACCTCATGTGGTCAATGAGACACCTCTAAGGTTTCTGTGACATTGATATTCCACTGTGTAATCTCGTGACGTGTATTCTGGGGTAATATGTATTTCTGTTTACATAAGATTTCTGTTAAAAAAGTAGCAGAAGATTACCCTCCATTGCACTTGCTTCTTGTGATATCATAGCACCCAGCATCTCATTACTGCTCACAATACCTCCGGTCAACATGGCATTGCAGTCTACCATTCATCCTTGACACCATATTAATTCTTTTTAGCTGTTTTGTAAGTGAAATTTGTGCAGGCCCTTCATACATATTTGCATTTGCTTGGCACTTTTTACATTTGCAGCAAGCTATACTACAACTGCTTCCCAGCAGCAACAATCTTGGCAACCGTTGATATTTTTTTAATTACAAATCTGCAGTGTGCCATTGGCAGCAGTTTGATGGTGTTGTTGAAGTAAGGATATTCCCAATGACTTTCGTTACACATGGCTCCCAACAGCAATTTCAAACAATATCATAAACTTCTTCATTTAATGTTGAATCGATCCCTCTTGTGGATGCTAGTCAAACTTCAGCGATTACACTTATATCAGCAATTATTCTTGTTTTAAGTTGTAACATGTATGTTTATGGAAAGTTGTAACACATGTTACATCTTCAGATTTATAGTTCTTTTCATGTACCTGCTAAAATTTGTTGCAACTTTAGAATCTGCAACATTTTAAGTTGATCATTAATGATTTATTTGTAATTATTAGTGTTTGTAAGAGGGGGCAGATCTTCATTTTGTCATAATTTTCACCCATGGAGGCAAAATTTGACAAACTTATAGTCATTGGAAAGTTTATTCAGAAAGAATTCCGAGGAGTGGTTGCACACATAGTTTGGATCTCATCTTAGGATATTTTTTAATCATTTAGTGCACATGCAATTAAGAATAGGTTATTTAGGAAGAAATTGATTGTAAATAACTTTTAAATAGTAGCTTGAAATTGAGCACAATTTTTTGCAAAAATTCATATTTTGATATTATCTATGCAATGGACCTTAATGCATTGTAAAAAGAACAAAGTTATTAAGTGTCAAAATGGGGATGGGGGTGGAGGGTCACTAGATATTGTATAAAGGGGGAGGGGTGTCTTGAAATGTGCCATTGTCCACTTTAGTGAGTTGTGTTATTGAATCCTTCCATATTTTTTTCTCAGCACATCAAGATTGCAACAATATCTACTAAGCATGGAGTTCAACAAAACCATTAAGCCTTTAACACCATTAAACTATAATGAATGAAAATTGGTCATTTCCTTTATGTTGATGAATTAAGAAGTCATGAGTTAGAAAATGAACTCCAAGTGGCTTTGACACTTTGGTTGACTTTTTCACAAAATTCAAATCATTAAGGTTGCAACTTAAATAATGTGGCACATAAAAAAAATAGGATCAACTCATCTTTTTTATTGTTTAAGACTAAGTCTTGACTACTTTGTTTTTGTATCCACATGGAAAATGCCAACTTTGGATGATTTCATTATTGACTTAATAAGGTAGCAACATAAATTTATCTAGATGGGCACTTTTAAGGCCACAAAACCTCAAGTTCTCATTGTAGGCAAAGAGAAACAAAAGGATTTAAATAAAGGGGTGAAATAGAAATATCAACATGATAATGAAAGTAAGCAAGACAAGAAATTTTCCAAGCAAATTGATGACCAAACATAAAGAATTGAATATATTATTGATATTAAACTAGAAATGTTACAATTGTTGTTGTAGATTAACTACTTCCGCAATGGACTCAACTGATTCCTAAACTAATTCCTATAACAGTGGATCTTACAACACAACTGAGACACAATTGAGACATGTGACTTAGTCAAAGATATGTCCTTTAGTTTATTCATTGTTCCTAACACTCCCCCTTAATGAGTAAAATACACTAATAATTTTTAAGATTACAATATATTATTTTCATCTACACAATTATTCTTGTTGATTATCATTTCACACTACCAAAGGATCTATGCCAGTGTTAAAAAAAACTAGGCTTTAACTTGACAACCATTGTTTTGTTAGCTACCGATAATTTTCTAAAAGGGTCTCATTCTGTGTTGCATTTATTACAACACTGTCTACCTCATTCGTAGAGTTTTTCCATATGCTCATAACACCTCATCTTTAATCACCTCTCACATGGATTGGTGGCATGGCTTCTAACCATGGCTTATATATCCCTTTCCCCGACACTGCTCAGACTTTCCTATTCTCATCCTTGGCACTTCCAATAAGTCATTTATAATTCTATGACACATACAATGCAATTATTAAACTACTCACATAGATTCTTTCAAGAACCTCTTAGTGTAATCCTTAGTAACAAGATTACAACTCACTATTAGACATTTCTAACAATAATGGAATTTAATAACACATACAATGATGTGATCCACACAACTAATACTCAACTAAAAAACATTACTTTCATACAACCCTAAATGCTTCACATATAAAAGTTCACAATGCACAAATGCACAGGTCAGTTGAGGGATCCAATAAACCAACTAAATAAGGGGCACTCCATCACAAAAAAAAAAATAGCACTAAAGACAAAGTTGATACTAAATCTTTTAAATGCCCCTACACCACAACAGACCTGGAGAGCTTATGTTGGAATAGTAAAGGGGCCACGTGTGGAGTCTGCTGTTGTAGATTATAGGCTGAACATAAATCTTCACATCTACAAACAAACAACTTCATAAACATACAAACTTTCACACAACAACAATCTTCTTTTGACCAACACATCAACTTGGCAATGATAATTTAATCTTGGAATCTCGGGCCCTCCCCTAAGGGAATTAGGCTCAAACCTGATCTAATACCATGACAAAACACAAATAATTGAATATATTATTGATATTAAACTAGGAATGTTATAATTTATAATTGTTGTTGTAGATTAATAGCATCCACAATTAACTCAATGGATTCCTAAACTAATTCCTATAATAGTGGATTTTACAACACAACTGAGACATGTGACTTAGTCAGAGACATGTGTTTTAGTTTATTTATTATTCCTAACCATTGAGACTTTTTTCCAATCAAGGGAAAATTAAGAAAAAACAAAGTGAAATGCTCCTTTTGAAAGAAATTAGGACATAATGAGAATATTTGTATGTACAAAAGAATTCATCAACTAACAGATCTTCTTGAGCAAAATGAGATATCAGAAACCAACATAAAGTATCCATCAAGTTCAAAATATTCTAAGGTAATGGATAAAAAGGGTCATCAACTCTCAACTTTCAGTATGAATTATTCATCTCCACCAACATCTGTTGCATCAAAATTTAGAGATGTTTCATTGAGAGAATCCAGAGTTTCTTCATAGCAAAGTAGTGCATGGAGCATTGGGAATCATCTTATGGGGGACTACATAGTCTCTATTTTATCTTTCCTATGGGGAGATCATTTCATGAATATTTTGTATCATCTCCCTTTTTAAAGGTTTTCCCCATAGGTTTTTCTACCTTTCTCCACTTTATGGGAGACTTAAATTGTACCTGGGTACCTAACATGGCTAGGATCTAGGAACCCATCATCATCATTTATGTATACATTACTCACTAAGTTTCACTTAAGGGGGGTGCCGATACAAATAGTGTCATTTAATAACTAGTTAGTAGTCACCATTTCCTAGGATGACCTATTCAAATTAGCTTAAGTTTACTTAGTGGTTATTTAGCAATTTGTCTCACCTCATGTGGTTGATACATGTGTACACACTCAGACAGTCTTACATACATCTGTGGCACTTGCCTATACACTTGTTAAGATTGTTCATAAGTGTCACACATTTTTAGGGCTAGTTAGTAATCATTCTCTACCTTCTTACTTCTCTTTCTTTCCTATATAAGCAATCATACATTGTACATTTTACACACATTTCTATTCAATCATGTTTTTATTGCATTGTTATTTTTAGCTTCATAGATTGAGTGTGTATTTTCTTGACTTATGTGACTCATTCATAATAGTATTCAAATCAAATATCTTGGAAAAAATAACATCAATATCCAACAATCTTTGTATTCCCCTACTTTTCCTTTCAAGAATATTATTTTCTCATATGCTTTGATAGATGTTTATACTCTTAACTATCCTCCCCTCCTAACATGCTAGGTGACAAATCTCCTATACCCTTAAAACAAGGGATGTGAAGTTCTCTCCCCTTGGAATTAGTCAACTCATCTTCTTATGAGATTGCATTTGCTTCTCCTCATAGCTAGCTTTCTTGGGGTTTATTTATAGTTTTTATATATTTATTTCTTATAGTTCAATTCATTTATTTTTTAACCTATTATCACTATTTCTTAAGTGTATTCTTTTTCTCTAATTTAATAAATTTGGAGAAATTTTATAAGGTTAAAAAGTTGCATATTTAATGTATACCATCAAATATTCATTTTTCCCCAATGCAATCCTTTATTTTTCCATTTAAATGTTGATTTTTTGAAATATAGGTCAATATTTATCTATTATTCCTTGCAATGTACAAAAGAATAATGCATAAAAGAACAATCATCGTAGTCAAGTGCACCTCATATATTTAGATACTTTCATCAATCTAAGTAGTGGACAATAATCTTCTCTACTATTTGCTCCTTCAATATGTATATGCATAAATTTAGGTATTTAAATCCAACACAATTTAAATCACTATCAATAATCATTCTTTCTAAATGTGGCTTTACATGGTGGAGCTATGCATCAAATAGCTATTCAATCTTGTGGATACATTATCAATTATTGAGTTCATTCCAACCTACCCATTTGAGTGCATTTCCAAATCTATTTTAAGACATACTAACCCATTCTAACCTACATTCCCAAGTTATTTGCATTGCAAGCTCATAGTAATTCATGCTTATACCATGATAGGGATTGTTGGTAATCTTAAATATGCAATGAAAGTCACTATGTGGAAAGATGTAAAATCAGAACCAACAATTAGGTTATGGGAAGTAGTAATAACTAGATATTACAATGGTCTATTGTGCCCTTTGATTTTACTTAACAATTAATTATAGGCTATACCATGGGTCCCATTAGTTTCTCCAATCCATTACCACCTATGATAAGTAGAAAGAATCTTAAACTAATTGTTGTCATCTCTGACAAGGGAATAATTATAAAAAAATTCACAATACTTGAGGTCATTTTACATAAGTACACAATAACTAACTCACATACATAGTGTCCAACTAGCAACAAGAAGTAACAACAACACCATTCAATGTTCCTTCTAAAAACTAATTCACTCACTTACCCTTTTAGTGCATCCCAAGTAGAAAATAATGTTGATGTATCCATGCTACATTCTGGGTCACATCCTTTTTCTTGATTCTTTGCACTAGTTTTGATGATGAGAAAGCTTTCTATGCTACTTGTGATCATCATTAGATAAGTCTTAACATAACAACACACATAACTTAAGTCGAGCAATAATATTTCCAAGGCTCATAAATCATCTATGTCATCATACAACCATTTAGGTTACATAATCGCAATCTATTTTATGGTCTAACTATAGATCAAATACTAGTGCCTCTACTATTGATCACCTAAACTAAAATGACATTCAAAACTATGAAATCATACCTCAAGAAACACCATACAAGAGACACATTTATTTGATACACCAATTCCAATACTAAATTATTGATATTGATATACTTTGGTATTCATCACCTACATGCTACTATTGAAAGCCTATCTAAACCTTATAAAATTAGGTAGCTCTTAGCATCTATCAGCTATGTGATACTAGTGAAGTTTCACTAACCCTACAATATAGTTGAATACTTCTTTTTGCAAATTACACTAGAACCCTATATGTAAGCAGTTTGTAGGTTTATAATTTTAATGATCACCTTAGGATGAGTGGGACAAGATATGTTAAGAGGAAAATTATCTTATACCTATTCCTTCACAGTTTTTCTTTCTCATCCCTATTTGTCTTACTAAGAACTTAACTCCTATATCGACCTCAACTTACCATTGTGACAATAAACAATACAACATTGATCTAAAATGTACCATAAAAAGGGCTTACAACCTTAGGCTAGTTAATCTAGTTATAATACTACAAGGGATACTATAAACAATACAATGGTCTTATAGATATTGGTATCACAATCCAACATTCAACTAACATGTTGAGATCCCATGGGTGACCTATAATATCCTTGATTAGGAATGTTTAAAATTTCAATTTGATGCGAGCCATGGAACACCAATGATTATATCCTATTACAAATCAAGTCTATCCTAATAGATAATAAGATTAATAGAATAAGTAAAAATGACTTGTAAACCCTAAAAAATGAATAGAAATTTGCAATAACTATTTAATCCCCTCATTATAGTGAAATGTCACACATTCAATTCAATTCAATTGTTAAAACAATAAGCATGATATTATTATCAAAAGTATAACAAAATTGCAACAAAATGGTTCCATAGAAGTCACCACTAAATGATAATCCATAGGTGCTAAGGGAGAGCTGCCTAACTCAATCAAATAGACATTAACAAGATCTGCTCAAACAACAAATTGATAAAGCTCATACATAATCCCTAAGTAGAATTGCTTAGTATTGGATAGGTTTTTCATCTACTATCTTTTTGTGGGGATCAATAGCATTTTTTCCTCCAATATCCAATGGAAAATACATCAAAAATCCCCTTAACCCCTAATATAGAAATATTGACCCCCATTGAAATAGGCTTAAGGAACATCCAATAATATTGCATGGAAAGAAATTTAAATTTGGATGTTTTAGGATATAAAATCCTTCTCATGTATCACCTTTAATTAGAATATGCTTCCACCTTACCAAATAATCACTAATGGTTCTATTCCTTATAATTATTTGTCAATCGCCCATGGTAGCTTCTAGTATGATAATGAGTCTTCCTTGAACATCCAAAGATGACAAATCTATTGATGGTACAAAATGGTTTTTACCTTGTGCATTTTTAAGGGAAAAACATGAAAGATGTGAATTTTTCTATTCTGAAGTAGCTCTAGTTCACATGCTACTTCTCTCAGCTTTCATATAATCTCACAAAATAACTTTCTTCTTCAATAAAGACTACTTCATAGGATTGCATTTGTAGGTAAACCATGTCTCCAACTTCAAAAGTGTTTTTGGTATGCCATTTGTCTACAAAGAAATTCTATTAGTTGCAGGCAGATCATTCTTAAACGACTTCCATATCTATTGACTCTACTTGATCATATTTGTCTCTTTGAAAAAAATTGGTTTATAATTACAAGATCCAAAATGGTTAGAGTATTATATCCCGTATAAATCCGTGAGGTGACATATACCAATTTTATCCCAAATGGAACCACTTGACTCTAGTTGTTTGCTGCCTAGAAATATTTTATTAGGCATCCATCAATATAATTGCTAATAATTTTATTTTTCAATCCTTATGGGGGGATAATTTATTTTATCGACGAGCTCTACTCCTTCCAAATGAATTATTTTTACCAAAAATTACTTAAGAACTTATTTTTTCTATCACTAAATATATTCTTAGGTAACTAATCTAAGCTGGGAACCTCCTTTTACTATCAAATCAGCTATTTGGGAGGCCTTAGATTTAGAGTGTACAACATGCAAGTGTGCTACTTGATGATTATATTGACCACCACAAAGATGTACTCTTTTTCTTTCATCTTGTGTTAACCAATGATTATTGCAAAGAGATGGTTTCCAAATTTTTCTCAAAAATGGATAATGTTTGAAGAAAGCTTGTAGGATAGACTTGTCATGCCTTATTCTAGTGGCAAGATGAATATTCCTTAATCTTCTTGAGCACATCACTTTACAAGAGAATCTCTCTAATCAATGTGTATGTCTTAAAATATAATAGACGTCCAACCAATAGAGTATGATGCATGGACATTAAAACATTTTGCTTCATATTTGAATGTAGAATCAAATATATTCTCTTTGCAAAATTAGGTTTCTTCCCACTTTGAATTTGTAACCTTGTACTCTTCCATCCAGAATCTTAGTAGTAAAATCATTCTCACATATGCCTAATCAACAAAGATGTCAAAAATAGAATGTGTATTGGGTTTTAGATATAATGCATCAATATTTATGTTATAGGGAATTAGGAACTCGCACATAATACTTTATACCCAAAGCAATTAAACAATAGTATTTTTATATCACTGCATTGAAAAGATGGATGAAGGAAAATGTGAAGAGTTTTGGATAGGGGATATCCATCAATTCATCCCGCAAGGAATGTAAATAAAGATATGTTAAAACTTGTAAAAATGATAATATAGTGTAGACTATCAAAAATCGAGAGTTTAGAGATACTTCACAACCCATGTCAAAAGTATCACATTAGAGGTATTCCCACAACTCTGACTTCAAAAAGTATATGAAGAGAAATATTAGAAGTTGAGGATTGAGGATACAATAGAACTCATACCCTAAAGGATGTAGGTAAAAAGATGATCAAAACTAACTTTGAAATATAATTTGCTATTTATCATGAAAGTGTAGGGGTTAGGGAGAGATACGTCGACAAGAGAAAGGTCGAAACTCCAAGGACAAGGGAAAATTGGGGGTCAATGAAAAGGTATGCATGAATAGAAAACTTTGAAAGTCCCATATTAAGCACAATCTTTGGAATTTGAATAAAAAGATCACACCTAAAATTGTTGGGGCTTTTACAACCTCCAACCCATAGTAGAAATATAGGGATGAAGAGAGAACACTTATGCAAATTTAAACAAACAAGATCTGAGCGACCGAATTAGGCAGCAAACACCCCCACTACAACATAGAAAAGCATCATAAAATACAAACTGACTTAGAAGTTGAATATGCTTTAGAGGGGAGTCAAACCCCAATTCAAAAATAAACTGAACAATAATCTTTCCTTTTTGTGGCTTCCAAAATATAATACAAATCATCCACGTTCAAATTTGAGTGGCTTTCCAGCAAGACAAGGATCAGAACATGCATCAAGTAAAATTGGATGGATTACATTCCCAACAAACTGTCAATACAAAAGGGTTTTCTATGCTTGATGGTGGACTAGGCTACCTCTAATGTATAATGTTTCTTATTTTCCTAATAAAAAATAAAAACCTTCTTAACCAATGGAAACACCAATGTATGGTTTTTAATCAATTCCAAAACTTCCGTAAGACTGCAATATACTTTATTCATATTAAGTCATAATTATGGATCTTACTTGGGGTTCATCACAATCTGCACGACTTGGATCCCATAGTACAGCACTTGAGCAATCATATAGATCTGTCTCAACTTTCCAGAATGGTGCTCTGTAGAATACCAATGTATAAGATAAAACACCATAAATTTCGATAGTGCAAAAAATTGAGTTGTACATGTTTTTATTTTTTTTAAATTAAAAAGTATATTAATGTCTACAAAGGATTAAAAACTATGAATTGGACTCAAACAGTATAATCAATTGAAATTAAGGAATACTGAAGAAGTTTTTTCTAGATTGCGATCAAAGAATATAAATAACAGAAAGTCCAAAGGTACCTTCGCCATTTTCCGCAGCAAATGTCTTTCCTTGTCTTTTTACCATCTGGTAATATCTCCCCTTTCATGTAAATTATTCGTTTACATTGAAGCCAATTTTGTTCCTCATTTTTTGGGAGAGAATCGGCAGGTTGCCAGTTTGTCTTCTTCCATCCATCCTGAAACACCAATAATTTGAAGCGGCTTGAAATTAGTAAGTATTATTAAAACCAAAATAAAAGAGACATTAAACTATAAAACAAGGGCCATTGTAGAATGAAATGAATACATTATTTATGTTTGATTTTGAAAAAAAATCTTCTATTACCTCTGGTAACGTAACACCGAGATGCAATTCTTGTGTTACCTCTGAAGACCTAGGATCAAATAAAACATTGTTTTAGAAACACCAAAAACAAAGAATTGTTTCATGATCACGTTAGCAAATTAACTACAATGTGTCACAATTCAACTTACTCTGGAGGCTGAGCAAAAACCTCGGGGACCTTTGCCTGATAGCAGCTACCAATACACACATGTTTGCGCTCTGCAGACGTATTAGTTGAAGGAAAATACTCACGTGTTTCTATGTCATTCTGACATGTTGGACAATACCAATCATCAATGTCCTTTGGATTCACCTTTTGTTTCAAACAAGTAAGATGAAATAACTCTTCACACATGTCACATATCAAAGTGTTTATATCTACCAAACAATTGCATAGTTTATATTTTTCTTTCATTGTGCCGTCACCAACAAACCCTGGATGTTTTTGTGAGCAACTTTTTCTCTTTTGAGGCAAACACATGCTCTCTATATTATCAATTGGTGCTATATTAGAGTCCTCTGGCTCAAGATGTCTTTTAGAACTGCAGCTGGGATCCATATTCCTAAAAGCGAATGTGGAAACAGAACAAGCCTTTGAGAAGATATAAATTAGGTTTCCTTGCTCAAGAGTGTGACTGTCAAACAATGGAAACAAGTTAGTATATGCCTAACAAAATTGAAAGATGATAAAAACAAAACCATTGCCTTTCTCAAGAGTGTAACTGTCAAACAGTGGAAACAAGTTAGTGTATGCATAACAAAAATGAAATATGATGTTAAAGTTTTCTTTTATATACTAAGTTGAGTTGCATGGGAAACATGCAACCACGCCTTCCACTTTCACTGCATGTCAAGGTGGTTACAGACAAATCACGTCTGTGGTTAAGAGTTAATATGCCTCTCAATATGTTTCAGTCTTACAGTGCTCATACAAAATAAATCCTCAGAAGTATGAAAGTTAGCATTAGTATGCCTCTCAATATGTTTCAGTCTTACTGTGGTCATATAAAAAAAAAAATCCTCAAAAGTATGAAAGTTAGAGTTAATATGCTCTCAATATTTTAGTCTTAGAGTGCCCATACAAAATAAATCCATACTTCATTAATGCGCGTTTGTCATAGGAAATATTATAATTTATATAATTTATCAGATATCAGAGCTTATGAGAAACTTATTATGACTAATTTGGGAGCATATGGGACACTACAATCATCGGATTTAGGGCTTGTGAAGATGCTTCACATTCTTTGTCTTTGTAGAAGTTTGAATATGGTTAAAAATGGGGTTTTCTGGAAAGGTTTTTTTTTTTTAAACTTATTTTTCTTTTTCTGCTAAGAGAATTATGAAATTGAAAAAATATAGTTATATTATTAAAATGAATTATTTTAATAAAAGATTTCTAATTTATAGATTAAAAGTATAAAAAATATTGAATCTTTGATTAAAAAGGTCCTTAATTTTCTTCAATAGTAAACTAGTTCCATCCAAAGATTTGTAGTTCTAATCTAAGATATTGAGCCTTAAAATATTCTGTTTTACTATTTAAATTATTGATTAAAGATGAATAATATTAACATTTATTAATTATGTTGATAAAAAAATACTAATAAAAAGATGATTATGGAAGTTGATGATATGTTGTACATAATCTATTTTATTTTCATTAAGGGTAAAAAAAGAAATTTGAAAGGCCCTCAACCCTTCTACAAAAACCAATGAGCCAAAAAAAGAAAGGAAGAATAAATAGATCAAACAATAATAAGATTGTAAATAGGACTAACTTTAAGAAATGACCTTTAAAAAATCTTATAAAATCTTGGCAAATCTTTCTTTTTTTGAAAAAAATATTAATTCTTATTTACAAATATTTCCTTTTTGGAAAAATATTAATTTTATTTCCAAATTTATACACATCAATAAAAGTTTGTAAAAATATTTTAGAAAACACTAGTTAGGAAACTTAATTATAATGGAAGATCCATCTTTTAATTTTTCTCTTAGTGACACAAGTCCCCTATATATTTTTTCATTTTTCTCAAAGTTGAGAATTTTTTCTTGGTCATCTTTCATTTTGTTTGATCATTTGAATATACAAATAATGTCCCCTTGTTGAAATAAGATTTATTAATAAATAATAATAATATTTATTAAAGTAGGGGTTCATCCTATAGTGTAATGGTTCAGTGGTTGCATTGTTAATCATGCAAACAAGGTTCAAATCCTTGTTGGGCTTACACGACGTTTATGCCGATTATGCTGATTATGGGCTATCATTGTAGAGGAGAGACGAGGAGAAATGGATGTTTGGGCGTTAATACTAAGGGAGGACAATCAATGTTAGTGTCGAGGATGAGGCCGCCCAAGAGAGGATGATTAAAGTGTTAATGTTGGGGATGAGGCCCCCCGTTTATAGCTACATTAAATGAATGGTCAAAAGGTATGAAATGAAAAGTTGTGACTCCCTCAAACATGAGATACAAAAGGGAGAGAAGACAACTTCATTTGGGGAGAAAAGAGATAAAGGAAGAAAGAAGGTAGCAAAGAGATTAAGGAAGCATTAATGGGCAGAAGATAAGAAAGTGACTATTCTATTGGAGGATATAAAGGAGAGAATTTTTCATTTGAGGAGGAGATAAACATGGGAGATCAATTTTAGGAATAATATATTATTCTCAAGGAAAATGATGAATCAATTCTTATCAAAGGTGGTGACCCTTCCACCAATAAAGTATAAAGGGGAATTCATTCCAAGCATTGAAGAGAACTTAGCAATCCATGAAGGAAATCAATACAACTAACATCAATTCTCTTAAGAGAGCAAATAACCTTCAATAATAGAACAATGATTGAACCATTCAACAATAACACTCATCCAGTAGTGCAAATTTAAGCTTTCAAAGAGGGAAACAACATCAAATTGAATATATCCAAATTACCATAGTAGACTGAAAATAAATAATTTGCAATAATTTTGCAAGTATAGTTAGCAAGATTTAGTGTCCTCCCAAAAAGAGACATTACAAGTGGTATCAAAACACCATTCTTTCTAGCTTGAGGGAACAAAGAGAACAATATATTCATACCATTACATGTAAGAATCATTATTGATTGAAAGGAGAAATACCAAACATAAAGTGATTAATAAGTCATGGGTGCAACACTTATCTCAAAGAATATTAATAACATATTGATTAGTTACATGTCTATTAGTGAATTGAAGAGATATTAACATTGTCATAATTAGTATTGACAAGACTAGTTTTCAAAGATGGCTGCATCTCTTCTCGCTCAGGAGACCTTTTCAAAATTTGAAAGAGTTGTGTCTCTTGGCACTGCTAGGTATTCCTCTGTCATTCCTCCTATGGGAGATTTGGGGGGCCTGGATGGTAAGGGATCCCTCTCCTCTCGCCTTTCTACAAATAATGACACTCTTCGTGCCTCTGATAAGGGTTTTTTCTCCCATCCCAGGGCTGTTGGTGTTCCACAGGGGGTAAGGGATTTTGGTTTTCTGCAGAACGAGGTGTCTGTTGGGCAGGATGCCTGAAGGTCCAATTTTGGCAGACAACAGTTTGGAGGGTTCATCCTTGTTTCTAATGCCATCTCTATTAATTTGAAAGATAACACGACAGAGGAAATCACTTATAATGCTTCTATTCTCTCCTTGCATGGTGTGATCTATCGGTTTCGAGGTTTTTGGCCTTCCCTCCCTTAGCTACACTCATGGATCTCGGCTCAATGGAAGCCCCTTATTACAGGTAAAGTTCATATTCCCCATGACTAAGGGGTTTTTGGTTGCTAAGTTTCATAATGTTTAGGATAGAACCAAAATCCTATGTGATCATTTTTTTAGCTGGGAGAACAAATTTTTACTAATGATTAAGCCTTGGCACTTTGATTTCAACCCTTCTATTGAAATGTTTAATAAGATTCTGACTTGGGTTAGGCTACCTAATCTCCCCCTTCATCTATGGAATGACTCTATTTTAGAGGAAGTGGGTAAAGCCCTTGGAGATTTTTTTATGGTGGATGATGAATCGTATGATGTTTTCCACTCCACCTTTGCCCGCATATTGGTTGATATGGATGTTTCAAAAGGGTTGCCTACTGAGATTCTACTTAATTCCTCTAAGGGTTTATAGATCCAACCTTTGGACTATGAAGGGATTCCCTTTTGATGCAGAAGACATTTCAAAATTGGTCATGCAGCTGCTCATTGTGGATTTGAGAAAAAGGCTATGATGGCCACTTGGTGGAAAGGCACTTCTCATCAATATTATACGATTGAGAAGAAATCTGATCAACCTAGGAGCTTTTCAGAGGTGGTTTCTATGGATCCACAAGATCTTGGGGCTTCTTCTTCAGATGTCACTGTGCTTGAGTCTCCTGTTGAAACCCATAATGTGAGATTGAATGGGCTTGAGGAGGCTAATTATGGCGATTGCACTCCGACTCTTAATTCTGGTGGCCTTTCTGACATGGCCATGCCGACAACAAATAATACAAAGAATTATTCTAGGACTATGGCTGCTGGCTTTCATTCACAGAATAATGGTGGGCTGGACTAGCAAGACATGTCAGCGCAAGTGGAAGAGGGCTAGATTTATGTTAAGGGCAAGAAAGCAAAGTTTTCTAAGCCTCCTTTTGACACAACTCTCCGCTCCCACAAGAGTTGTTCTAAAAGTAAATCTTGATGATTCTTGTCTAGGGGCTAGTTGCAGGCTGGATGCAAGTTGTCCTTTTTGCAGCTATGTGGCTGACTGCATGTTGTTCTTTTTGCATTCTTTTGTCCTGGGTTGTCTATGCCTTCATGTTCATTTTGTTTAGATAAATTTCTTGTAGTGGGTTCTAGATCCTTTCAAAATCTGGTTGTTAAGGGTTTCGGGTCCCTTCAAAACTTGTTTTTCCTTTAATAAAAAACATTGTCATTATTAGTGAATGGAAGCAATGGAGCCGAAAAGGAAAGGATGCCTCTCCTTGAATAAAAGTCTCCTTCCATAAAGTCATCCTTTTCAGAAGAGCATGAGTAACCATCAAGGGAGAATGAGAAGTGTGGTTGAATAATAGATGAGAATAAGTTGTTGTATCACCAAAACATAAGTCCATGTGTGAGTTGAACTGAGATATATGAATATTTTATAAGGAACAAATAATAAATATCTTAATAAAAAGTATATTTATGCATGAAGAAAATATAAGAAAAATCAGTTAAGAGTACATTTCTAAGTATAACTACAGATACATGAATATGTTGTAAGAAGATTCAAGCAAGAGAGTAGTGTGAAGTAAAAAGGAAATATTTTAAGGTACACAAGTATGAAGAATACAAGGAATAATATATATACTCCAACAAGAAAGGAGAATAAGTACATATTGTGTGAGAAATAAAGTTATGTTGGATTTGCATGTTATAAAAGGAGTTAATGCAGATATAGAAGAGATGTTAATACAAATGTAATATGAATAAATGATAGAAAATAGTGGATAATTGGAAAAAATTCTTAAAGAGAATAAAAATTTAATTAAGGAGAAATATAGTAGCACCTAAGATAGTAAATTAGTTTTGAACTAAAATTCATGTCTTTTGGAAAGGAGACCTCTATTGAAGAGATGCATCATTCTATTTAGTGATGAGATATAGATTAAGTTTGTGGCATTTAGATAATATGACGTAGAAGAATTGGGAAATGTTTTCTAAATGTGAATGATAAAACAAATACATACCAACAAATAAAGGGTGGCTCCTAAGGGGATTAATTACAAATTTTATGAAGTTTTGATGAATAGTGGAGTATAATTAAAGAAGAATATATGCATATTTTTGAAAGAGATTAATTATGAATTGTGGAACAATGATTACCCCAAGTGATGAATTTTGTCCTAGTTAGACATTCCTACCTCTTGTGGGCTAGGTGATGAATTATTTACCCTAAGGAATGGATATAGTCCTAGTTGGATGTTCTTGCCTCTTGTGGGATAAGTGATGAATTGATTACCTCAAGAGATGGATTGGTCCTAGTTGGGCATTCTTGCCTTTAGAGAGATAAGTGTTGAATTGATTACCTCAAGAAATGGATCTGGTCTCGATTGGATGTTGTTTCCTCTTGTGGGCTAATTGACTAATTGATTAACCTAAGAGATGGATCTATTCCTATTTGGATGTTCCTACCTCTTATGGGCTAAGTGATGAATTGATTACCCCAAGAGATGGATCTAGTGTTGGTTGGACGTTCTTGCCTCTTGTGGGCTAAATGATGAATTGATTGTACAAGAGATGGATCTCCACCTAGTTGAACATTCCTACCTCTTGTGGGCTAAGTGATGAATTCATTACCCCAAGATATGGATCTATTCTCAATTGGACATTCCTGTCCCTTGTGGAATAAGTGATGAATTGATTACCCCAAGAGATGGACCTAGTCTTGGTTGGATAATCTTGTCTCTTGTGGGCTAAGTGATGAATTAATTACCCCAAGGATGGATCTAGTCTCGATTGGACATTCCTGCTACTTGTGAGATGTGACTTAAATGGCCATGACCTGGATATTGTGTGCTCTCAGGCTTAGTTGAGTTGGACAGTTTACTCGCGTCTTTTTTAGTTCCTATCAAATTAAGCAATGATTAGTTATAGGTTAATTATCTAGTCATAATATTTATTTTAGTTTGCCTATTCACTATGTCTACATATATTCATGTGTATTCTCTTTAGTTTCATGTGTATTCTACATGTTTTTATGTCTATTCTTTCTATTTAGTTTATGCCTAATGTGTTCCTAGAATGTCTATTCTGTGAATCTCTATGATTATTGCTTTGGGTTGGTCTAGAATATGCGAATAATAAGGGTAAACCAAAATGAGATTAATTTATCTAGGGTAATAGATATGTGTCATACTTCTAAACCTCATCTTAATATATGCTAAGATCACCCATTCTTTAACATAAATACATATCCATGATATTGTGTAAACATTGGGTCAACAAAATTAAATAAGGAATACAAATCTTCAAGGATTAATTCGAGAACTTCATGATTCAGTTCATAGAAACATACATTTCTTCAAGATAATTAATCTTGGAAATGGTGTCTTCTAATGTACCCTTATTTAAATAGGGTATATTAATAAATAATAATAATAGATTAAAATATAAAAGAACAAAAAATTAATGAATGGTCAAAAGGCATAAAATGAAAAGTTGCGACTCCTTGAAACATGAGATATAAAAGGGAGAGAAGAGAACTTCATTTGGGATGAAAAGAAACCAAAAATAAAGAAGGGAACAAAGGAATTAAGGAAGCATTAATGGGAAGAAGATAAGCAAATGACTCTTCCAAAGGGACAACAATGATGATGGGTTGGGACCCTTTTGAAGGGTGTTAAATGTGAAAGGTTGTGACCACTATGAAGAGGTGTGACTCTCCCTCACATTAAAGGAAATAAACGAGAGAATTTTCATTTTAGGAGGAGATAAAAAGGGGAGATCAATTTGAGTAATAATATATTATTGTCAAGGGAAACAATGAAAAGTGCTGACTCAATTCTTATAAAAGGTGGTGACTCTTCCACCAATAAAGTATAAAGGGGAATTCATTCCAAGCATTGAAGAGGACTCATCAATAAATGAAGGAAATCAATACAATCAACATCAATTCTCCTAAGAGAGAAAAGAACCTTCAACAATCATATATAAATCAAACCATTCAACAATATCACTCATCCAAAAGGGTAGCATTCAAATTTTAAAGAGGGAAATAAAATCAAATTGAATCTATCAAAATTACCATAGAAGATTGAAAATAAATAACGTGCAATAATTGTACAAGTATAGTGGGCAAGATTTAGTTTCCTCCCTAAAGGGGGCATTACAAAATATAAGTATTACACTAAGGGATTTATCCCCAAATTAATCTCATAGCATGACAATCAGCACTTTCTCAAACCCTTTATAATAGAATAAATCAAATATGTAGTCTTCTCCATGCAACCTAACAAAGCTCTAGGACCAAATGGTTTCACTACTTTATTTTTTCAGAAATGTTGGCACTTTGTGGGTAGGGATTTATGGCTGGCAATTGAAGAATCGAGGTAAAATGGAAATATTTTATTAAGCAATTTAATACTACTCTCTCCTTTAACTCATCCCAAAATCTACCTATCCAACTTCCTTTGCACACTTTAGGCCTATATCCCTTTTCAATATTATTTATAAAATATTTACAAAGGCTATTTCTCTAATACTTGCTAAACTAATCCGCAAATTCATCTCTGAGGAGCAAGGTGCATTTCTTCTAGGGAAGGAGACACTGGATAGGGCTCTTATATCCCATGAAATCCCACACTATATAAAACTTAAATCCCAAGCAATGATTCTCAAATTAGACATGATGAAAGCATATACCAAGATCAACTGGGTATTTTCGGAACAAGTTATGCTGAGCTTTGGGTTCTCTAAACTTTGGACCAAATGGATCATCTCTTGTATCTCTAGTACAAAATTATCGGTCATTGTTAATGGTAGTCCAAGTGTCTTCTCCTCTTCCTATCAAGGTATTAGGAAAGGTGACTCATTATCTCACTTTTTGTTTATAATAATGATTGAGACTTTATGCAATTCTATTACAACACACCATCTTAAGGGGGTTTGGAAAGGCATTAAGTTGCATCATATCTAGGTCACCACTACACTCATTCTTTTTGTAGATGATACACTTCATTTTGGGGAGGTCACCATGAGGGAGGGGTATGAAACTCTTAGTAGCCAAGTTCACTCATACTCTAGAAGGCGATATTTTTCTTTCTACTAGATAGATGCGTGTTTTCCTAAAGCTAGTATATTTGTTTGGTTATCTCTAAAAGGAGGAATACTTACAAGTGAAATGCTTTCTCATTTAGGTATCGCCCCTCCTTTCAATTGTGTTATATGTAACCAGGAGACTAAAACCACTAACCATTCACTGCTTAATTGATCCTTTTCCTATGATTGTTAGCCATGACTATGTCATAAACTCCACTGGCCTAGTCCCTTTCACTCAAGCTTAACCTTGGTATTTGAAGCTTGGTCAAAGTTATACAAGGAATCTTTCTTTGTTGTTCTTTGTAAAGTTGCACCAACTATACTTATTTGGAACATCTGGTGGGAGAGAAATGAGATGATTTTCAAAAGGAAGAGTAATGCAATTAATAATCTCATCGATAACATTGAGAATTTAGTCTTAGTAGTTGTCAAAGATTATACTTCAAAAAAAAAGTACATAGAATCCCCCTTTATCTTGTGGGACGATTTACTCATGTTAAGGATTGGAAAGGTATCTCTCTTCCTTTCAAGGGTAGCCTCCTCAAAAACTCGGTAAAGAAAGAAAAGAGAAAAGATGTTAAATGGGAACCTTCAGATGGACACCACTAGAAATTAAATTTTGATGAAGTAGTCAAAGGTAACCCTAGCATTTGAGGGGTTAGTTTTTTCATTTGTAATTACAAGAGACAAATCTTAGAGGCAAGGGTGGCAATAATTCTTGATGTCACCAATAATGTAGCGGAAGTTACTGTATTGGTATATGGTTTGTGTATGGCATATGAGATAGGAATCCATAATTTGATCTTAGAAGGATATTAATTGAACATCATTTCGGCCTTAAAAAAATTTCAAGCGCCTAGGTGGAAGGTTAATTATGTTCTTCAGGAGGCCTAGCTAATCCTTTAGAAATTACAAGATTATAGCATAAGACATTGTTTTAGAGAATCCAACAAGCTAGCTACTGCCCTATAAAATAAAGGTTGTGGGATTATGGAATGGGAAAAATACTGAATGGGATAGAGATCCAAAAAGATAAAATTTTGTCACCAATTGTCTTAGCAGAATCCATTTGATTTATTTTTCTAACATATGTTGGCTTTTACAGGTTTTATTGTAATATTAATGTTGCATAATTATATCTTGTATCCTCCTTATGTCAAGGGCTACATGTTTAATGGCATCACACTCTCCCTAAATGATCAAGAAATGATTTCAATTAAGCTCCAGTGGTGCCCATTTAAGAAATTTGTCATCTCTAGGGACATATATTCTATATTGCAACTTTTCACCACCACATGTTATCACATCAAGTAGTGGGAAGGCTTTGGAAATGACATTTTTTATGGGAGAACTGCTAAATTAGGTATGTGGAGTGTTTTATCAAAGAATTCGATTGATTTTTCCTTCCCACTTCATATCCATCCCTTGAGTTAGATTTATTTCACCTAACATCAACACATGATGAGGTCTACATGATAGCAAAGAGGTGGTGATTTTTAAGGCATCTCGACATTCATTCACTACACCATTACTCTAGTTTTAAAGGGTATTTCCTTCTTCTTCCATAGGGTAAGTCTATGTCTCAAGGTTCCATAGGCTGCTAGTATGTGCTATATTTTCCTATAGCTAGGCTACAAGGGTATAAATTCATAGAGTACAAGCCCCTTAACCAAAGAATCTCCTTTCCCTTCACTAGTTAGGAGTTTTCAACCTTCACTCTAGACCACATGAAACACATCCTCTCTTGGGATTGTGGTAAGATTTAGAGAGATATCATCACCATTATTGGAGAAGAGGTAATTTAACCTAAGGTACCATAAGATATCTACACTTCTCAAGTGATTTCTATTTTTGTATCAAATACATTTGATATTTAACAAAATTATGGCTCCTTGTTGCTTCTGATGTTCCAATTTGTTAAGCAAGATTTCATATCTCTTGAGAATTTAGAAAAGGTTGTGAAAAAGTATGATTTGTTCAATGGAAAGGGTTGGGTTAGTGGCATTTTTTCAGGGAAAATCCTAAAGAAGAAATCCCAATATGCCAAGCTCTACAATTTCATGAAGATTAGTCTTGAATCAAACGATTGCAATTTTTTTAAGGGGGAATTGGGAATTTTCTTAGAAATCATCTCCCCCTTAGAATCCACCCTCTTCTTTAACCTCTTTTATGCCCTTCATCGACTTATGCTTCACAACCTACTTGCATAGAATATAGAGAAAGTACATTTCAAGGATACACTATGAAAGGGCTCAAAATATTCCTACGTGGGCTTCAAATTTAGTGACTCATAGGCATAGAAGGAGTATGATGATGATGAAAGTGTTGGGAAAAATAATCCCCAAAACTAGTTGGAGGTATTGTGATATTTTTAACATAACAAAGTCTCCTCAACGTCGTTTTTGGTTTTTTGATAATATCTAGCACTAATCCCTCCCTATGTGTGGAGTTGGGTTTTTTTTTCTTTGTTCGGGTCTAGGTTTCCTTTTAAACTTGAATATTATATAATTTAGTTCTTTGCAGATTGAGCACGGATTTCTCTTGTCTCTAATTTTGTGATTCTTTCTTGGTTACCATACCATTTTGTATGAAATCTATGTATGGGTTGATTGTAGATCGAACCATCCTCTCTGCTTCCTCTAGTTTTTAGTTTTTTTGGTTAGGTGTCTAGCTGAGTAGATAGGGTAGATAGGGTGTCTTCTCTTTTCTAATGTATATATTTTTAAAATTAATATAATAGTATGTACTTGCGCTTTGCCCCAAAAAAAGAAAAATTATTTCACTAACTTTTTGACTTGATTTATTACATGATAGATTGTGAAATATAAAAATTGGTAGAATTTAATATCTACACTCATTTAATTATTTATTATGATCAATGCTTAAAAAATCACTTCTATGAAATGATTTTTCTCTCTAGACAAAGAAATTATAAAGTTACTTATCTAAGTTAACTTGACCAACCAATATGACTCTCATAAGAGTTCAATGTAATAATGGATTATTTGTATCTTGGTATTACCATGGAATGAAGAAACCTAATTGGTTGTGTATAATAATTACTTGCTTGTGTTCCACTATGATTCTTGACAATCTCTAGATATTGATTTATATTTTTGGATTGATGTACGTGTATCCTCTTCATCAATTATATTTAATCTTTTTTTTCTTTTTATTAAAAGTTGATCATGGTGATTATAAACTAAACGTTGTTGAAATATCTACCTAGTATCGGATTCTACTATGCTAAATTTTAATGTTTCCTTTGGCAATTAGAATTTAAGTAATATGTGAGCGACTAGCTATTGTAATTTTAAATTGGGGCCCTAAGTCAATGTTATGTAAAGTGTGGCCCCAAATGTACCTTATTTGTAAATTAAAAAGGTGGCACCAAAAGCAAGGAAATAAAATAAAAGATAATATTTATAAGTTGGCCTTATAGGCCCAACCAACTCATGAAAGAGAGATTGAATCTACTATATAACAAAACTCAATCTACACATTCAAAAACAAGCATTCCATTGTCATGCGAAATTATCAAGAAATAAAATTCAGTCATACAAGCAATCTGCCTCATGAAAACTATCATCTTTAGCGAATATGATGCCTTTCTATCACTTGCGAATTGCTCTCATATGGTGTGAATCTGATCATCATTGTTTAGGAAACTTTGTGCTCAATCCAAGCAACCATTCTCCTAACTTCAGATCTGAATCTAAACCTGACTTGCAACAGACTTATGTGAACTTGTGATCATGTATTGATGAGAAATCTGAGAAAACTTTGATGATATAATTGCTGGAAGAATTTGTGTGAATGAGAGCAGCAATCAAGTGCAGCAATCATACACCATTATGATGGCGAATCCTTGTGCTCAACTTCAGTAATTAGGGTCTTCATATCAAAGGTTTGAGTGGGCATGATTCTTCCCTAGGTTGAGAGCTATATCAGATAAGTAATTTGATCCATGTTGTTATTGTAATCTGCTCATAATAAAAATTTTGATCAGAGACATTAGTTGTTGGGTTTTTCCTCCAAGAGGGAGATTTTCCCATTAATTGTTAATCTGATCACTAAAAATTAACATGGTATCAGAGCTTGGTTCGTAAATAGTTGTGATCAGATTTATCAAATTTTTTGTCTAACATATTGTTGAAAGTTCAGTTTTCATGGCTTCTTATCTTAGGAGTGAAGATAGGTTGGAAGGTTCTGTCAACTACACTTCTTGGAAGGTTAGAATAATGATGGCCTTGAATGACCTTGTTGAATATGTCAGTAAGGATGCTGCTGAACCTAGTGGCGAAGAAGAAAAGGAAGCTTGGAGGAAGAAGGAATATCAAGCGTGAAGGATAATAATAGACTTTGTCAAAGATCATATTGTGACAAGAATCTCCAAAATGAAGACTACAAAAGAAATGTTTAGCACTTTGGAAAAGATGTATGAGATCAACAACACCAGTCATATACTATCATTAAGGCAACAACTTAATCACAACAAATTAGAGAAGGAAGAAACTGTAGCTGCTTACTTCATGAGGATCTTTGAGCTAAAGGATCAGATCTCTACTATTGGGAAGACTGTTGAAGATAGTGACCTAACTATGATGGCTCTAAATGGTCTTCCTCCATCATGGGAAACTTTTGTTCAAGGAATCAGTGCAAGAGCTGAGCTTCCTCAATTTGATTGATTGAGGGGAGATTGCATTCAAGAAGAATCACGCTTGGCTACTAAAGGAAAAATCAGAAGCCCTCATGACAATGTTCATCATGTCCTCACAACTAAGAAGGAAGGTGGCCATTGGAAGAAGAATAACTTCAAGAGAAATAGAGATTTTAGACTCTCTTCTCCTGATTCAAGGAAGAAGCCAAGGGACTTGTCTCACATTAGATGTTTTTGATGTAAAATTTTGGTCACTTTGCAAAGGAATGTCAATCTTAGCTCGAGCAAGGAGAAGCAAACCTAAATGAAATCTTAGAACAACAAAATAATGAATATTTCCTCTTTGTCTCAGCCTTGTCAGGAAATATTTAGTCAGATAGTAATACGTGGCTAATTGACAATGGTGCATCTAGACACATCACAGGCTATAGGGTACATCTCTTAGATTTGGTGGAGAAGGAGTCCAACCTTCATGTGACTATTGGTGATGATGCTCGTTATGCAGTAAAAGGTTTTGGCTCTACTTCGTTAAAATTAGATTATGGTATTTCCCTTCATCTCAGTAATGTTTTGTTTGTACCTAGAATAAAAAGGAATCTAATCTCTATATCTTCTCTAGAAGATAAAGCTTATCAGGTTGTATTTTCTAAAGGAAGAGTTCTTGCATGGCCTAAGGAGTCCAACCTCAAATCAGCTCGTGCCATCGGGATTAGATGTGAAAGCCTATACAAGCTTTCAACTCTCACTTTCAATTAAGGATATAGCTAATAGATTTTTTATTTTTTTTAAACTATGGTATGGGTCCATTTCGTAAGTAAGAGTAAATCAACAAGTTTTGTGATTTTATCACTTAGATAGGGATTAAGAAGGAGTTACATATTCCCCATACTCCTTAGTGAATGCATTATATTTAGTAAAGCTTAAACATATTGTTGTTTTCTAGTCATTGATGTTGAAATCTGATTTACATCTCTAGTGTTGGATTTGAGAGAGTATGGTTAAACACTTGAATTCAAATCAGCTCCAAATTTATAATTGTTATATGATTATTACAAGGATGTTCTTGATCATGATTCTATGTTTTATCATAGAATTAACAAGTGTTCCTTGTTTCTTTGGAATATACTTTGGTTAAGAGGGAGTTTTCAGCTCCTATGATACATTGTGTGTATCTTCCACCCTCTGCGGAGTGCAAGGTGGGACCACCCTCTGTGGAGTGCAAGGTGGTAGTTTATTCTTTTTTGTAGAGATGTTTTAAGGTGTAAGACCTCTTCCACCCTCTGCGGGAAATACAAGGTGGATCGATCCTCTGTGGATGTACATGAGGGATATCATGGAAGGAATCCATGACCGTATTCTTTGAATCAATCCTCTGCAGATGTGTATGATGGATATCTATGGTTGTATCTCAGATCCATCCTTTGCGGATGTGCATGATGGATATCATGAAAGAAGTTCAAGATGTGTATTTATATATATATATATTTGTGTATTCATTTCTTGCAGGTGTGCATAATGAAAGTTTTTGAATCCATCCTCTATAGAAGTGCATGATGGAGCATGGTCATGACGTGACTCAATTATTCATAGAATCCTCTCTAGCTAAGAGGGAGTGTTGAAATATCTAGCTAGTATCAAATTCTACTATGCTAAATTTTAATGTTGCCTTTGGAAATCAAAATTTAAGTAATATGTGAGCGACTAGCTATTGTAATTTTAAATTGGGCCCTAAGTCAATGTTATATAAAGTGTGGCCCCAATTGTACCTTATTTGTAAATTAAAAAGGTGGTGCCAAAAGCAAAGAAATAAAATAAAAGATAATATTTATAAGTCGACCTTATAGGTCCAGCCAACTCATCAAAGAGAGATTGAGGCTTGTATATAACAACACTCAATCTACACATTCAAAAATAAGCATTCCATTGTCATGCAAAATTATCAAGAAATAAAATTCATTCATACAAGCGTTTTGTCTCATGCGAACTATCATCTTCAACGAATATGATGCCTTGCTATCACTAGCGAATTGCTCTCATATGGTGCAAATCTGATCATCATTGTTCATGCAACTTTATGCTCAATCTGTTGATTGTAACTAGGTAGAATGCAGATTCCAATTGCCTTAAGGCAACATTAGAATCCACTAAGGGTTGGGCCCTTCTCTCCCTTCTCACATGCCACACTAAAGGGAAACGTGTTCCCTCTAATAGGGTCGACCCTATAACTAAAAGACACATGGCACTCAAAAGGGAAACGTGTTCCCTCTAATAGGGCCGACCCTATAAAATAATAAAACAAATAAAAAGGAATCAGCACCAAGTTGACCTCAAATAGGTCCTCTTGCCTCATATAAATAAACAACTACTTGACCTCATTAACACAATGACATCACATGCAATAATCATTCTACAAGTGTGAAAATCAGAAAGAAAGAATTCTAAATGCGAAGTGAAGGAAGTGTGCATTGAGGTGATTGTTAATACAAGGGTGAACTTCAATAGAAGATGCAAATTGCAAGACATATGTGAAGACAAAGACAATTTCTAGATCTGCTCATCTGAAGGTCATCTTGTTGTTATATGCAAAACATATTCAAGAGGTGTATTGCTGTGTGAAAGATTTAGACAAATTGGTGTGCCACATCAAAGCTACTAGCTAAGTAATGTATTGTTATAATTGGATATAATTCATAGTCAGATCTAAAGATCTGTTGGCTATGTTTTTCCTCCTAGGAGGTTTTCCCAGGGTATTTGTGTGTTGTGTTCATTTTGTTCAATTTATGTTTATGTCTAAGTCTGAAAGTAATTAAACTAAACATCAAATATATTGATTTAGTAATTTAACTTTAGTTTTCAGAGTATAGGTTAAATCTAAAAGTCTAAAATTCAACATGGTATCATAGCTAGGTTCGTACTAACCAGTGATCAGATTTAATTATGTAATTTCAGTCTCTTGTTCCTTCCTTCTTTGGTGACAGGTCCAAATAGAAATAAGATCTGAAGCAACAATGAAACCAAAAGAAAGAATTAGGTTATGGTGTGTTGATAAATGAATTAGGTCTTCAAACCATGAACATCTTCCTTAGTCTGGAAATAAGTTTCATTGATCAGCAAACCTAATGCAAATGAGGGCGTAGTTGCATCAATTAGGATATGATTCACCTCTGATCAATGGAGAAGCCTCCATGGTAGTATTTGCAATTAGTGTGGAAGTCTTCGTTAGGTTGATAGTGAATCTGACACATTCAAGTGTATTCTCTCAATAATTTAAAATAAAAGATTCGTTCATTTAACATTTAATGTTTTCATTGTCATCAAAGTTGTCTTATTGAGAGATCCTTATATTTACTACTTGTTAAAGAATCTTTATTTAGTCCTTGTTAAACCAAATATTATAAGAGGGTTCTTGGTTAATTAAGGTTATTGTTAAGGGCTTATTATTTCATTGGGCTTCATATTTATGTAGTGTTAAAGATCTGATCTAAATAAGAACTACAGATATGATCATGAAAGGTTGTGTCCCTTTCAAAGGGCATATATAATGAAGAGTTACACTCTCTCAAAGGGTGCTAATTGTGGAAAGGGCGTACATGATGAAGAGGTGTCACCTCTCCCTCACATTTAGAGATAAAGGAAAGGAATCAAAAGCATCCAGTGACATCACCATGGATTGGATTAGATCACAACCATTATTAAGTTACAGACAGTAACATCTTTGTTCTTTGTGGTATGCATGGGGATGAGTTGAATATGTATGCTTAATATATGAAGCCAGATAATATTCTTATGCATAATTTAATAGTAATATTAATATAGACTGTAATATGTATGACAATTTAATAATGCTTTTCTAACTATTCATATGATGATTAAGTAAATTATGTGATGGAGTCTGTAATACCTTTCAATCTCACCATCCAATTATGGAAGGAGAATATAAGGAAGCAAGAGTACTAGGCTCCAACAGGTACGCCAACCGCAAGTGTGGCCCAAGAGGCCAAGTTGATGGGTCCTTGGTGCTCTTGGGCTTGTTGGAGAGGGATAGTCTCGAGGCACCTTGGGTGATTCTCCTTGAGCTCCATAATGGGAACTGGTGTAGGGAGAGAAATGGTTTTTCTAATCCTTCATATAACTATGATATGTATATAGTCTATAAAGGCATAATGGAAATGTTGACTAATCTATTGTGCAGGGTCCAGACCAAGCTTAGTTGACAATAGTGTTCCCATATTGTAATCACTATGCACGGATCTTAATATAACACACACACACACACACACACACACCACCACCACCACCAATAGTTGTTGGAGTATGGAGTGCTGAAAAGGGCAAATCTGAAAACAATATTATACTACTATTTTATGCTTGATCCGAAGATTAATTCCTTTGATGTATTTTCTATTGGATGACTAGAGGTTTGATTTGCAATACCTTTATATATTTTATTAGATTTATTTTTATTATATACTGTAGCTTTCTAATTGCTATTGATTCATGAAAGTATAGTTCTCTATCAGGCTCTCACTATAATTGCTTGGTTAGTATCTTCATTGGTAAGTATACTTCACTCTCCTTGTAAACATTCTATGTCACCATCATGTGGCACTTCATTATTAAAAGGTATTAGTACTTCCTCATCTATGATCTGATTTAGTTTTGATTATCAATTGAGTGATTCTATATTAGTTACATAAAACTAATTTTTTCAGTTGAGTATTTGTTATTATGAAGTGTGAAGTATTATGGAAATTAATGATATACACTATATCTTCAATTGCTGACTTAGAATTGTTCTAGTTGATAACTATCATACTTTTGTGAGCTAATTGTAGACTCTATTAGGTCACACTAGTGGTTGAATGCATGTACTCTAAAATCTGTGGAAACCCTGGCGAGGTAGAAAATGAACATGACTTAACCCTTATGAGTTTCTTTCTACATCCTTCATGAAAAATTAGATTTTTGTTATAACCTGTATGATGATGTACAAGTTTCAAGTTGTATGTTATAGGCTGGCTTTTTTAATTTGTGTCACATAAGTATTGTCTCAGCATTCTATGTATCATTGGTTATATTGTTAAAGGGATGCATCTAACTTATAATGAATGTTGTGATCCTCACCCAAGGTCATTTTTATATAACCTCATATAGTAGGTGATGTATGTTGAGCACCAAGGCCATACTAACATTAGAAATCCATAAGATTGGATTGATGTGTCTTCAGAGGGAGCTCTGAAATAAGGCATAAGGATCTTCACACTCAATTAGAAGAAGTTTGAAGATATGTCATGATCATAATTGCACTATGGGTCCAATTCATAAAAGGTGAAGTTGGCATTTATCATCCTTGTTTATGAATACTTATGATACTATGATGCTTGGCTATCAGTCTAATATTGAGGATTAAGAGAGAGCCTTATGATCTTCAATAAAACTCTTAGTATGAAAGAGTACTTGATAAGCCTAGGGTTTTGTAAAGATTCTAACCTGTTCCTTAAAGTATTTGAAAAGGTAATTCTGACTCCTTATGTGGATGATCTAACTCTGACTAATAAAGATAGTCGCATGATTTAATATAAGAAAGAATTAGCTCAGAATTAAGATGGAAGATCTAAATCTAAAATGCATTACTTCTAGGTTAGAAGTGTGGCAATGATCTAATGAAAGTATTCTAAGTCAAGTTTTCTATTGTTATGTTAGAATTATGGATTGTAAACTTATATGTAAACTAACTTGAAGAAGTTGAGTATGTCTGCAGCCAATTATGATCTTGCAGATTCATCTGAATAGAGGCAGGTTGATTGGTGAGTGCTTCAGCTAATCAAAGCTAAGCATATTGTTGCAGCCAAGCATATTTTGATATATTTGCAAGACACAATTGATTATGGGCCGAAGCTACCATCATTAGAAGACTACTTAGGTTCAGATTGGTCAAGAAGTGTTACGGACAAGGAAAACACTTCAAGAATTCACCCACTATGATCTCTTGGACCTACAGGAATAGTCCTCAGTTGCATTGAGTATTGCTGAAGCTAAATACATTGTTGCAAGTGTTGCATCAAGAGAAGCAGTGTGGTTTCTCAAAATTCTTGTTATGTTGTTTTGATTTATTATTAGGGTTGTATAGAGATGCCTGACAATTCAATGTTTTATGGCAGGATAATCCTGTGTTGCAGATGTTCTCACCAAGTCTCTTGAAGCTTGAGTACTTAAAAAGATAGACTTGGAGTTGTGGAGAACACTGCCTTGGTTGAGAGGGAGTCTCAACCTCAGTGATACATTATGCTGTATTAACCACCCTCTGTGGGAAATGTAAGGTGGTAGAGTAATCTTCTCAAGGAGAAGAGTAACTATTACCATCCTCTACAGGCAATGTAAGATGGTAGAAAAGATCCTCTCCACCCTCTGTAGGCAATGTAAGGTGGATCCATTTTATGCTTGTGTGCGAGTTGGAAGACTATGTTATGTAGTTCCATTCTATGCTTGTGTGCAAGATGGAAGACTAGAATATTCTGATTATGTTTATTCCATTCTTTGCTTGTGTGCAAGATGGAGCACTATGTTTATTAGATTCCATTCTATCCTTGGGTGCAATATGGAAGATTATGATGTTACATTCTTCTTTGGGAGAAGGCTGAGGTAAACGCAATGAATGATGGATATGCGTGATGGATGCAATGGAAAAACTCCATGATGTGCATGAATAATTGTGTATATATTCATGACTTGCAAGTATGCATGTTAAAGTTTTGGATTCACCCTCCACAAGTAGTACAAGATGGATACTATGGGCTACTATTTGTGGCTACTTGTTGTGATCCTCTCTAAGGAGTATTTGAAATTGACAACTAAGTTCTGATTACAATTTAAACATTGTATGTATTACTTAGGGCTAGGCCCTAATCTTGCAACCTGGTTGTAAGATTATCTTTCTCCCTAGTTAAGAGGGAGTGTTAATTGTAATTAGGTAGAATGCGGATTCCAATTTCCTTAAGGCAACATTGGAATCCGCCAAGGGCTGGGCCCTTCTCTCCCTTCTCACATGCCACACTAAAGGGAAATGTGTTCCCTCTAATAGGGCCGACCCTATAGCTAAAAGACACACGCCAGTCAAAAGGGAAACGTGTTCCCTCTAATAGGGCCGACCCTATAAAGTAAAAAGTCTGATGAGCTGAAAAGAAAGAAGCACTATACCCAGTGCTTGCAGAGAAGTGACATTACCAGTGGCATACCCACTAGAACTTGGAACATCAGCACTAGTGTTTGAAGCATCACCAATAGAATTAGGAGGATTCTCCAAAGCATGCTTCCTATGGATTGTTCGAAAACCTTAAAAGCGTATCCAATGCTAAAAACTTGTCAAAAGCATCGTGCAAAGTTTTCTCCCTGAGGGCCGGTTGAAGTCGATTTAAGGCCTTCACCAAATCCTTGAATGTATCACATACAAGCCCAGAACGCATTTCACAGAGGAGGTCCTTGCACGCAGAGTTGGTTGCTAATTCTGTCTTGTCAAGGAAGCCACCAATGGGGGACGAACCCATGTCCAAACTGTATGATTGCAGGCTACTCTCCAAGTCGGACGCATTGAAGAGACAAGGCTGCAAATAACTTTTCGCTAAAGTTGTAACCAATCCAACGTCTTCAAGTAAGTCCATACAGTTGGAAAGAAATAGTGATGCGACCTCAGAGAAGAGAGCATGGGGGTTGGCAAGAAGCCACTGGTGGCCAACAACATATCGAAGAGCAAACTCCACATCGTCAGATGGCATTACAAAGACTTGTCCCAGTTTTTCTCTGTCGTATTTTGCTGGATCACGTCTCTCCCAGAACCATTTTGGAAGTGATATTCTCCATTCAAAAGCCATATGAAAATCTACACTTCATATAAAACTAGGATTTAGACGTAAAAATGTGATCTAACAACAAGTTCATAACCATTGTAAATATTATAATGCAATGTTTGAATAAAAATATAGCAATCATATTTGTCTTTTAACAATTTAGTCAAGCATACATCTAAGATAAAAATCTACTTACAAAAGATTGTTTGCTTATGATAATAATAACAAACAAATTAGGAAACTGAAAATGTTTGAATACCCTTTTGTCAATATCACAATTCTGGTCCAAAACTGTCAGTGAGTGACTTAGAGACAATATCTAGAAATTCCCTCCCGCCTTGATAAGGCAGTTGAATCCAATACAGCTAGTTTTATAATAGATAAGAACCTTATGCAAAATTTGGCTCTTGGTTAAAGAATCTCCCTAGACAAAACACAATCCTCTATATAATTTTTTTTTGAAGAATCTGCTAAACTATCATCTTTTAACGGTTGTTAGTTTTCAAAAAGAGGTTATTATAAAATCGGGCTTGCAATGAAAATATAATTAAGATCTCAATCACACATGCATTAGAGATCACTTGGTTTCAAACCCTACTCATTATTAATCTCTTTGACCAATACAGTGTCATTAATCTGATAAAAAACTATGTAAATTATTCTTCACCACCTAACTAGTGATCTGATATTTGCAACAATAGTTGAAATATATAGCTAACGCTCTATAGATATACGGTCCTATAACAAATTTATGAACATGCATTACAGTTCTTAGTCATCAAAAGGAAGTTATTAAAAAATCGATTTGAGAGTGAAGAGCTTAGGGTAATGAGATTGGTCTGTTTCGGGGTTTGAATGAACATATAAGATCTCAATCACACATGCATTAGACCTCAATTCGTTTCAAACCCAAAGGCCAAAACAATCGCTTATCAGGGTAACGAGATTGGTGTGTTTGGAGCTTGGAATGAAAAAATAAGATTCAATCACACCTGCATTGTAATCTGCTCACTTTGTTTCAAACGCAATGGCCAAAATAATGGAACTGTGATTGAAGATTTACCTGAAAATAGAAGAACCGTGCTCTTCTTCGAAACCGCCTTACAACTTGATGCTCTGGTTGTGCGTTGAGTCGTAGGAAACAAGTAAGTTTTGTTGGTAATAAATATATTTCAAAGGAATGAGTTCCCATCAAAATTTACCGAAGGTGGTGCGCTTTGTTGTTATTGTCAACTACAAATCAACCAATCATGGGACATTAGATATACGCTTTGTTTTATGGGAACTTGTTTCCACCGTTTGCTCAGCTGGGTAAATTCTAATTTTTTATTTTTTCTAGATGGCATTCAATAATTTTTTAACTACTTTTTTTTTTTTGAACTTCTAACTTATTTCTAATATTTAATATTTTTTTAATAGAGTGTGTGGATAAAAAATTGTAATTCATTGTAATATTTTATTCATAATAATCAATTTACAAGAGGTATGATTATGTGTAAGATTGATTTGTGAAATTATGTATATCAGTTTGTTCTAATCCCTAACATAACTAGCTCTCAAATTTGCATTCCTAATCCATAACATGACTAAGGTTGATTCTATACTTATGGATCTAAAAGTTTACTATTAGAACTCAAACTTCAAATTTATTTGTTGCCAACTATTTTACTAGTCATTATGCTTTGACTTAGCACTTGTGGATTAATGTGATTGGTTATTGTATTTAAGGATAATTCCATTCTCATTTGATATCATATAGGGATCATCTAGGACATCATAGAGAAATATATTTGAGAAAAACAATAGTTTCATATTGAAGAATAAAAAGAATCAATACCATTTACATTAGAGCACCTCATCCTAGGACCATTGCATGTTTACTTGTTATCCTCAATAATTTTTATCAAAGCTATAAAGCTATTTTGTTAGGGCATGACCAAGGACAACATGACCCTTGTAATTTGGTATATTCCTTAAAAGGTGTTTATGAACATTTCTTATCCTTAAAATAATTAAATACCACAAATTAAGGTTAGTGAATTGCATTATCCTATTTCTTGCTAGTTTAGATATGTGTCCATCAATTCAAATCTAGGCTACTATCAAATCCATGATAATGGACGTGTGCTAGTACAAATAATATATAATTTGCAAAAAATGGAGATCTTTATTTGAGTTAACCCCAAAATCCACATATTTGGTAAATTGGATCTTAACATTTGACAAATCATGTCTCCATCAAATCTTTAGCTGAGTACATAATATTTAATTTAAATTTTTTTTTATTACCAAAAGAGCACCCGTAACCCTTTTGTTTGCCCTTCCAAGGGACAAAACTATATGTGTGACCAAGTCTAAGGAGGGAGAAGCCATATGTAAATGACTAATGCTATTTTAAAATGATGGATTAGCATGCCAAACGATGAATTTAGGTGATGGGAAAACTAGTTCACTACAAAGTCAAATTAGGTGCTCAGATGATTGTAAAATTAGATCTCGAGTACATTTCTAAAGATCTATTTTTCTCTATTTTAGTCAAGGAGTACCTTCATGAGAATGAGTTGGTTTTTGGAGCATCAAGTTCTTGTATGTAGGGTTGTTAATGAATTATCATTATATGAAGCATCACAACAAAGAAGGTAGACTTTGTGTGCAAGCTTGAGAACTTTGTATTTTGCTAATTTTAATAAGTTTATAGATATACATAAGTAGTGGGGTAAAATCCTTAGAAAAAATATAGAATTCCACATAAAATAATCATTTCCCCATTTTAGTTCATTAAGGGTAGTGAATTGTTGTTGGAAACAACCAAAGGAACTTGAAAAAATAAATAGTCTCCACAAACCAACAATATCATAAAATAGAAATATCATAAGCAATTGCCACTCATGTACAAATAGGTGTCTTGCATATAAAGGCAACCAAGAATAGGTGAGAAGGTAGGAGTCAAACTCTAACTACCCCTCCAAGTATGCAATAAGTGCCGGACTCAAGAACCAGTGTTGGGACACTTGGTAAAGATACATGAGTCAAGACAAAAGTCTCTCTGACCTCCCATAAGGTGAGGAGATAATTTCTCAATCCTCTAAGTGAGCACTTAGCTGAATGAGACTTAATTAAGTAGGCTAAAAGAAAATTAGTTAAATGATACACCTTTTCACATTAACATGCTCCCTAAAGCAAAAATTAGGAAGTAAGATAATCACATTAAAGATGAGTCCCAACAACATGGCTTGATAAGGTACTCATGTACAAATAAAGATATCTATCTCATACAAATAGAAAGTGATAAAACCTCGTGGGAACAGAACTTCCCTATAAAAGAGAGAATGAGAAGGATACAACCTCCTATAAAGATGTCCATGCAGAGATGAACATGATTATGAAGAACTTCTAAAGCATGTCAAGAAATATAAACTATGTTCAAAGATGAACTAGTGTATGCTAGATTTAACGAACATTGAAAAGATGTAGATCATGGGATAAAACTATGATCCAAGAACAAAAATAGAAAAGCATGAGTATCACATAGTACACTACTTAGAACCATTTGATATTCAACATGGATGATTAAAGAACACAAGTAACGAAGCACAAGTGACATGTAGTATACTACTTAGAATTATCTGGTGTTCATGAATCTCACAAAATGATCGACAGGTAGAAACCCCCATATGAGAGATATAAATGAGTCTGGGTCTCTATGACCCCCTTGCGAATGTGTGAAGTCAATAAGGCTCCATGAGGTTCCTCCACTACTCCACTAAAAATAGAAAGAATCAACAACACAAATGTCATCACTCCCCCCTTAAAGTAGATGAGGAAGTGATGATGGCTCCATAACAAAATACCTAATTCAACTATTCCTCCAAGTTGCGGATAGTGATGAACAAGGATTTTTAAAGGCAATGATAAGATGGTTAAAATTCTGGCACCTAATGATAGTGCTTATATTATCAAAGTTCTATTTTAATTTCTTTGTTTTGACATTGTTTGGTTCTCAAACTTCCCAAGCATATTGTATCTAGTTGAGAATGAAAGATGTCATATATTTTCTTTCATGATGAAATACAACCCTAAGGAACGGTAATATGATACTTTATATTAAGAGAGTAGAATATTTTTTAAGCTTCCTTCTTATTATTATTATTATTTTTTGATAGGTAATAGGCCGAAGCCACAATATTTTGAATTATTATTATTATGTTTGATTAGATTGACCCATGACCTTTCCCATTATGGAAGGCCAAGAGTTAGAGCTTAGAATTCCACTTTAGATGTCCCTATTGGGAATTGAACTTGGGTCTCCACAGTGAGAACCCAATGTTTTAACCAGTTAAGCTCAACCCCTTGGACTCCTTATTATTATTAGTTAAGTTGCTATTTATTAATTTAATTAGCTAAAATTTATTACAATTATTACAAAACAATCAACTCATATAGGATTTTATATACAATCTATATTGTACTTTTGAGATTTGTCTATTGCGATTTTTCCTTAGGTGCTTTTATTAGATTTATGAATCACAATGCACCTCAATCCTCAATCAATGAATTATTCTATATGGGTTCTATTTTTTTCCCGATTCATCGGGCTTCACTTGTTGGTCCGTCACCTTAATAATATTTAAATACAACCATTGCGAAACAAGAAATTCTTTTTGTTGCCTCTTAACCACTAAAATTTTCCCTCAAATTTATCTTTCAATAAAGAATGTCAGGTTTAAGTCATCGATAATTTACTTTGAGGATTACAATTATGTCATTAAGTCCTAATAATTGATCACCAAAATATTCCTTGTAGAAAATCTAAAACTTGATTGCTTTCAATCTTCAAAGTTTCACTTTATGAAGTTTTCTTTGTTCACAAAGAGAGAAAGGTGAATTTTTTATCCCTAATCCTTGACTCTCATTATGTATGTTCAATCCTTAGTAAGTAGTGTTGGTTCCCATTGACTAGCTATCCAAACATAAACCATGTATTCAATCTTCAAAGTTTCACTTTATGAAGTTTTCTTTGTTCACAAAGAGAAAAAAGGTGAATTTTTGATCCCAAATCCTTGACTCTCATTATGTATGTTCAATCCTAAGTAAGTAGTGTTGGTTCCCATTGACTAGCTATCCAAACATAAACCATGTATGATATTTTTACTGACAGATGATCCCTAAAATGTTAGATTTTGTGTATCCAACATTGTCCTTTTGGATATTAGATTGCAAAATCTCATAGAAGTCAATACTCATTCTTCCCAGAACCTCACCCTTGATAACCTTGTTCTTGGTTATTCTTTAGACCTTGTTGTTTGACATTTTCACCTAATAATTAACTCATGCCTTTAGAATATGGTATGGAGAATCACTTAGATACAATCATCAAAATCATGAAAAAATGATCAATTATAAAGTCTTAGGATTATTACATGTTGATTGATATGAGTTAGAGGCTAAACCCAAATCTTGATAGGTGAGTGAATGGATTATTTAAATATTTTGATTGTGCCTAATATATGTCTTGTGGTGTTTTTAGGTACAATGCAAGAAGATAAAGGCAATATGAAGTACCAATACAACGAATATCACCCCTCTTCTAAGATGTACTCATTGTAGAATGATATTGGAGACATAGACTTGGGAAATGTCAACTTAGATAAATTTTTGGAAAGACTTCACAAAGAGGAAGGGAAACAATGAACTCCTCACTTATTAAATAAAGAGTAGTACGAAAGTAGCCACTTTTCCAATTTCAGTGCAATATTATAAATTGGTTCTTACTTGGGCACAACACTACAAGCTAAGGAGAAAGAAAATAATTGTCTGGCCTTTTGGAGAGGTAGTTTTGAACATTAATCCAAAGATGATTGAAAAGGGTTTTGGTATCCATATTCACTCCAAATATGCAAAAATTTACCTAAAAGAAGGCTTAAATTACTACAAGGAAAAGAAAAGGATTGCCCTCAATTTCATTAACAAGAACCTTATCCACACCCCTAAGAAGGTGGCGATGAAAATGGCTAAGGTATCACAAAACAATAAATTTTTGATAAATGTTAGGGACCAAATTATCATATTCAATATAGTATATAGTAAGCCTGATGTAAGGTACATTAATCCTTTGATGTACTTCTACATATTGAACATCACTAAGAACAAGAACAATATTGATTAGGGAACCATCATTAGTGATGACCTACATGATCAATTTATTGATGTGTTAAAGAGTTCTATATTTTATGACTTCCGACTTGGTCTACTTGCTAGCTTATTAATTTTGTTTTCCTGGACTTAGAAGAGCTGGTTCTTTGCTCAATCTATAAGTGTCAAGGTTTTCCATCACTATTCCCAACTAATCTTGGCAAAGAGCTATATGTACTATTGTTTGGTAGATGATGTTTTTGCCTATTCCATCATTAGATAGTTAGAGAATTATTTCTATAAAATATTCTCCATGGAAGCTATTAGAAAGTCAAGGAACTGGTAGAAATTGCATATCAAATTCAAAACCTTCTCCTCATTAGATTCATAGGTTACTTCAAAGTACTTTATGAGCTATCAAGGTACCCAAATTATAGGTTGGTTTTATTTGACATATGTACAAAGGTAACAAAAGTACATAAAATAGTTGTAAGAAAGAATAGGACTATCTTTCCATTTCTCATCAAAATTGGTGACTATTCCTATGCCAACATGCAAAATATAAAAATAATAGAGATATAGATGATACCTCTATCAATAGATTTATATGGGACACCAAGATAAAATTTGATACCATTGGCAAGATTAGCCTAGTTGTAAGGGCTTTATACAAACATGAGTTAGAATTGGAGTACCATTGGACAAATTGTGTAAATGAGTACTTGTATGGAATACTACATTTTGAAGGTTGATCTCATTGAATCATTAAAAATTATGAAGTCCCCAAGGTTTCAAAATATGCAAAGAGGTCACATCTAACATAGATAACTCTCAAGGATTGTTCAATGTCCCTATTTATAATGTTGATTACTTTATCCTTGAGGACCTAACCCTAGAAGCTAGATAAAATCAAGAGATAACATAATCCAAAATATGGATATCATCTTCCTTCAATATGCTATAATTTCCAAAGCCAAAGGTCCAAGAGCCAGAAAATTAAAAGGTCCAAAAATTTTCAAAACATAAAACAAGATAATCCTCAAATACAATTGTGACTAAGGCTAAAAAAAAAAATTCCAGATGCAATAGAAGCCTCAAAAAAGAGAGAGAGAAAATTACTAAAATCTCAGAAGAATAATAAGTCCTACTTAAAAGAATAATTATAACTTAATCACAAGATACACCTAATCCTTCACCATCTCCTCATAATAGATCCTCATCTTCTTCTCTTCCTTAGGAATTGCCTTTTCCATTTCCATCTATATCCCTAAAATACATCTTCCACCTTCTCCACCATAGTTCTCTACTGCAATACCTTCACCTCCTCATTATCCACGTCCTCCTTCAAACCCTCCACCACATGCTCCTACTCCTCCACCTTCTCCACCACCTACTTATCCACCTAAGGAATATATTTTTCCTTCTCCTCCCAAATAATATGAAGTAGTAGCTATTGATTAGGATCCTCCAAAGATAAAAATAGATGCTATGACAGAAGAGAAAGTAGAATGATGAATAAGTGTTGCAAAAATAGGAGGAGAAACATCTTGAGCATTCTCAAGAAAAGATAAAGGTAAAGGAGGTAACTCCCTCACATCATTATCCCTCAAAGAAACAACAAGAACAACAACATTATACTCTAGAGAATTAAAAAAAAATCCTCTCTCTCCTTCCAAAGCATGAACACATGAAACTTTTAGCATGTCATTTCCGCTCGACCACACTATACAATAATGAAAGAGGACATATCCAAGCTAAGGAGAAGGATTTTAGAATTTTTATTGAGGAATTTAGGATCCTAATGCAAGAAGGAAGAGAGGAATAAGACTATCAACTATGATAGTAGACCAAAGAGGAAACAATTTGCATGATTGACAATCCTTATTATCAATGGGCTATAGGTAGATAGCTAGGGGATTACCAAATTGAAAAAGTATATTTGGGAATCCAAATGAGAGAAAAAAGATAAAATATCCTTGCAACAATATGTAATACTTATTTTGATCAACATGAACAAAAATATGATAAATAAAGGAAGAGATTTAAAAAATAATTCACTTAATAGATTAATTATTTAGTTGGACCAATTGATTGTGTTCCTCCATATTCAGTTTTACAAGAAACTCTAAATAAGGATGATCAGCCTCCAAATCAAAGGGCCTCGTCTCATCCACAAAGGAATGGAGGGAGAGCCTACAAGATTAAGGATGTAATGTAATTAAAAATAAATAAATTATTATCACTTAATTAGTGATGAAGAAAGTTTAACTAATAAAATAGAAATAGAGATTGATGAATACTTGATGACATGGGAGGGTTAGATCCTCATTTGCATAAGATGAAGTCTATTATTTTTTATGAGTTTATGAAAATAGTAGTGTTCAATGATGAGGATTAAGATAAGAAAAAAGAGTTGCAAATCTAAAATTGAAGAAGTGTAAGAATAAGCTGAGTAAAATAGGAGCTCAGCTGATAAAGCATTCATTATCTCTCAAGAAATTTGTTCAAGATATTTCTTGCACATTTTGGAAGATGCCTTATTTGGTTAGTTTCTTGATTAAAATAAATTTATAATTCATAGATTATTTACATTTACTAGTCATAAAAGAATTCATAGATGAGATTATGGAAAACAAATAAAACATTCAAGCCTTTCAAGATGAGTTGAATTATTTTGAAGAGCTATAGGAACATATGGAAAATTCAACATTTTCAAAAGGTGTTAAATTGAAGTATCATAAAGGCCTTGATATAAACTATCTTATGCATGTGGTAAAATATTTTACTCACATGTTCCCTTATTACAAGGAAGAATGGGTGTTCAATGTCCAAAATTTTAACTCGAAATAAATCAAGTTAGCATTGATATTTTGTGAGGTCAATTGGAATTCTTAATCATTTCTAGTTTCCTTTTTTATAATCCTAATTTAATTTAGTTTAATAATTTCATACCCAAAATTTATGGGATCAAAACCTCTATTTATTTTTCTTCCAATGATTAGTTAAAGGGTAATAAATCATTTTGTTGTAATAGACAAGCAATTTTTTTATAATCTTTAGCGTAGATTTTTCTAGTAGACATTGTACAAGTTGAAAAATAATTAATACAAGGATTAAGTGTATATCTATAAATTATGTTTTGATCATAGTAATGATATTCTATTTTTATATTTCTATGTCAAATAAATGGGTGAAAGTTGTATGATTTGATGTGATTACATAGGTTTTTATTTAAATTTTTGCATGTTTAATGGTGATTTGATTTGATGAACTTCAAATATCTGATATTTATTTCTCCCTTGATGATCGCATCAATGCTATGTTTAGTTGTGTAAATTCTAATCAATGTGGTTTTATAGTATGAGATTTCCCATAATCATTCAGATGCGATTAATATGTTGGAACTGTCATTGACCATTTAATTTATGTTATTTTTCTTTCCTCTTAACCTATTTATTTTTTATTTTTTAAGCTCTTAACAATAAAATGCTTTAAAGATTTACTAAAAGAAAAATTAACACATTTAGATCTACCTAAGTTTTATAATATGAATGGATTAATTTAAGTGAGTTTATCTATATCTTTCATGATTTTATAATTGTGGGAGTTGAAATTGATTGTATCAAAATATATCCAAGCTTACATGAAGTTGATAACCAGCAAAGGCCCCTTGTATAACAAATAATGTAGAACAATTAATTATCTAATGTGGTCAACACCTGAATCAAAAGGAGCCTTGGAGTGAGATCTATCACTTTTCAAGAGAAGTGGATGATCTTTGTTCACTCAAACATGTTAGTGATAATCCCACCATCAACATACAGCTTATTTTGAAATTTTTGCAACTTTTGGTAACACCAAAAATCAATGATTAATATGTTTTCTTAGCTCAACTTTATCAATTATAGTAGTTAATTTAAGTTATCCCACCTCCCTATTTCAATAATATGTGAAAGATTAATCCAAGTCTTTCAATCATTTCTTGTGAAAATTAGCACTAATTTCTTGATAAAATATACTTGAGAAGTACTTGACTTATATGTTACCATAAATAAGTGTAGTCAATTTAAATTATAAAAAATATATCTATTGCCATGATAAGTATGATTTATAAAAGGTTGAAGAATTATACTAGTGTTAAGTCCAATTAAAGAGCCTCAAAGATGAAGAAGAAAGTTGAAACCCTAAACCAATCCATTCCAATTTATAGTGAGGAAGCCTAAGTACTTCCTAAACAAGTGATAGATGTTAACTGATGGAAAATTATTCATGGATATTATAGTTAAAAATCAACTGTCGTTACTAAAAACCTCAACTAGAGTTGTTGGTAGATGAAGATATACTAGCTTTGAGGGTTTATCATAATGATATTTATAGAAAAAATGCCTCATTTTTCAGTGTTTAGAATTGTCCTTCAACCCTTGTTTGTAGGAGCACTTATTTTCCAACTTCACAAAGCTATGTGAAAAAAGTTATTTCTTCATTAAGATAAGATCATCAGGGTCGTCGAAAAAGGAACTCCAATGCATCACATGTCAAAGCAACACTATTTATAGCAAGTCTACAACCCTTTTATTTTAAGAAAGATGAGTGAGCGCATCACATGGTGGCCCTGCGTGGTACTCTGAAAACCTTAAACCTTAGCATTATGATCATATTCTTAATGGAAATAAAACATAGTAGATTGTGCCAGATTTGCCTCTCCGCAAGTTTTATCTTTGTTTATTGTTTCACTTTGATGATCTATGTTATTTGAAGTTGGGTATATCTATTGATAAATATGAGTCTTGTATTTTATAATTTCTAGTGTAATTTTTTGGACTATGGGCCATGTCAAGTACTCTTCTATTTTTTGCAATGGTATATGGCTAGGATTTATATTATGTCATTTGGTGAGCAAAATTCATTAGTGGTTATTGTTAGGAGAAATAATAGAAATATCCAAAATATAGTGGGCCTTAGTACATGATTATTAAGGGAAGATTTGAATGCTATTCTTTGTGTCTATTTGACCTTATGCATCTTGTTTGCTTTCCAACAATGAAGAGTTTGTGACATTTTGTGCTCTACTTCTAAAGTGTCTTGTTTCCTTTTATTTCTCTTTAAGAGGATTTAAAGTATTATAAAAGATTTGAATTTGTACTTCACCTTAGTGTTACTGTGTAATGCTTAATTCTCTCTTCTCTTTCCTTTTCCCTATGATATTTGAAGAGCCAAGTTTTAAAATACCAGAGGTTGTTTGAACATAAATCACAATTAGGTCTCACATCTGTGAAACTTCTAGATTGCTCTCTTTAAGCATAACCTTTAGAGTAACTTTTTTGTCGACACACTTAGTGCGACTTAGGATTTTCATCGGTGGCGATTTGGTATGTTCTTCAACATATTCACACTTAAGGATAAAGAGACCACAAAAGCTTGAAAACTCTTTAAGATCAAATCATTTGAGTGACTCCAATGGTATGTACCTTATTCTCAATCCTGAGTAGACCTTTTTCTCTTGTTTAAGACCTCATTTTCTTACCTTTCACTTTCCTTATGCTTCAACATGGAAAGATATTATGAACATTATAGTATTTTCCCTCATCCTTTCCAATTAAATACTTGGTTTATACCTTCCTACCATAAATATCAAGCTGGTAATATTGTTAATTTTTCTACAAGCAATGAGTAATTTATAAATGTTTTCTTCTTACCTACCCTTGTGCAACCTTTTGGGTAGCCTTGTTATGCTTACCAACAAACCCATTAGTCTTATTTTATCCCCTATTAGTATTCATCATCTCACCTAGCATCAAAATTTGATAAATTCTAGAAGTGTCAGCACTAAAGAGATGATGTTAAACTTCCAAGAAAAGTTGTGGTCTCTTAAGGAAGAACAAGATTATCAATATCAACTTACTTATTGGTATCAATTTCAACAACAACAAGTAAAGGCTCAAAGAAAACAACAAGAGAAATTTCTTGTAATGTAATCTACTACTAGGACAGAAGAGAACCTCATGTGAAAGGATAAATTAGCCCCTAAAACCCTTAAGCTTGAAATCCTAAGCTTCAAATAGGGAATTTCTTCTAATGAATTGCCTAGGTTTGACATACCAAGATTCAAAGGCTCCTACCCTGATGCTCCAAAAAAATATCCCTCTCAAGGGACTATTTCAGCTTAGGAAAATTAGATTCCTCAGTCTTATTTGTAAAAAATATTTCTCCATCGGTTTCCTTGACTTATACTATATCACTCTTTAAAAGTGGACTTGTTGATTGGGAGTTTGATTGGTCACATGAGCATAAAGATGAACAGGAGTATCCTATGGGTTTTGAGTTTCCATATGCTCATAAGGATGAAGAGTTTCTCCTTTTGCAAGAGAAAAATGAATATGATCAATTGCAGCATCAAGATGAAAGTCATGTTAAAGGAAAAAGAAAATAAAATGATTCATGTCTTTTAATTGATGACCTTCCATTCTTCTTTGAGAATAGGAAAAAGAACATGCCTATGCCCACTTCATCGAGAGTCTTTAAGTAGTGGGATGATGTCATGGAGATTGGTGAGAAACATATACATGAGGTTGGCCTTAAGGTTGAAGATGAGAATTTTTGCATGCATGAGGTTGCTTCCCAACCCATGCATCATATTGCAAGACAAACTACATCCTAAAAGGGGAAGCGTGAAATTTCTCCACATTGTCATAAAGACTATTATGAAGTAAAGATAATTCATGAGAATGAAGAAAGCAAAGAGGAGTTGATGAGGCCCAATTCTAGGATGAGTTAGAAGCCTTCTACTTATCAATTGACGTCAAACCATCATTTGCTAAGATGGGGGTTCCCATACCATCAAAAGAGTCATGAAATCTAGTCCCTATTGGTCAACAAACCATAATGAAAGTGGAGCATAGTTATGAGTTCGCTACTAATTGGTAGCACTTTCAAGAGGATTCATCATAAAGCATCTATCTCAATAGGAGATTCGGTCGCCCCTAGCCATGCTTATTCATAAGCATCAAAAGATGCACAAAGAGAAGTAAGATTATCATTAATTACACAATTCATCAGTAATTCCATAATTCCAACGGAGGGAAACTGACATTTCAAAGTATGGAAGACAGTTTCATTGCTGAAAATTTCAAACTGGGTTGGCTCAATTTTTTCATAAATTCTTAATAGATGGAGGATGACTCTTAGAGAAGAGGAGGTAAAGGTGATTTGGTGCATTACTAAAATAGGTATTTACTCAACCTAGTTGGGATATAAAAATACAAAGAAAAGAAGAGGGGAGGATTTACAAGCCTACAAGATTGTGTTGGCCAAAATGTGTTTATCCAAGAGCGGGTGCTTTTCTTTGGACTATTATGCATGGTAGGATCCTCACAAGTGAAAGGCTAAGGAAGTACAACATTATTGGACCAACTGCTTGCATACTTTGTCGATCAGATGAGGAATTGGCAATATTTATTCCTCCATTATTCCTTTGACTCCGAAGTTTGGGATTGGCTCCTATCTTCTTTGGGTTGGTCCATGAAAAGGAATGATACATTGCTAGGTTTCATGAAAGGTTGGCCTACTTTAGGGAGAAGTTCATTGTGGGTTGATATTTGGACAATTTCTCCTTCTATGACCATATGGCAAGTCTAAAAGGAAAGAAACATATGAATTTCTGCAATAGTTCATTTACAGTGGACAAGATTATAGCCAAAATAGAGGATAATGTCTCTTAAATTGCAAATATGAAGGCTCATGGTAGAAGGGTAGATTATATTAAGAGATATGATGAGGATATACCGAAGATTTGGATTGGTTTAAGGCTCCCTTCATGAATTATAGTGGGTGGTCATTCAAATCAACAAGAGGCGCGTTGAGCTAAACTAGTAGAAGGAAGATGGAAAATTACGATCGAGTAGGTAATGGAAATCTTGGTGTTGTAGGTATTGGGTGTATCATTCAAAATTATGAGGGAAAGTGTACTGGGGCTCTATTTTGGTCAATAGGAACAACAAAAAACAATGAGGCTGAGTTGGAGGCCCTAGTGAGGCGATTACAACTTTGCATCAATAAGAAGATCCTAGATATGAATATTGAAGGGAATTCTCAGATTGCTATAAATGGAGTCACAAATGGCTCTTCTTTCAAATGGAAACTGAATAAATAGATTACTATAATCAACCAATGTTTGTTAAATTTCAATGATTATAAGAGCTCCTATATATACCAAGAGAAAATAAGGTAGCCAATTATTTAGCTAATTTAGGTGTGTTGGCCAATGAAAAATGTTTAGTTTTGGATTCCATAATGGGAAGGCCAAAGTTAGAAAAAATGTTATTTGATGATTGGTCTTTTCCAATTCAAAAACAAGGTTTGGCATTGGATAAGAGATGTTTGAAATTTCTTTTCTTGGTAGCATGATTTATGAGGCTTTTAAGAGTTGATGTTGATGTAAAGATTATGAACAATACAGATGTCTTATTGTGAAGTATTTTTCTTTCTATCATCAATGGCTTAGGGAAGAATGAATGGTAAGTCCTCACATGGTACCATAGAAAGTCATTGATTTTGTAATATTGAATATCATTATTGTGGTTAGAAACTGCTATCCATGGTGGTATCCTTCTGATCGAATAAGCAATTCAGTCTTGATAATGTACAAAACTGCTAGAATTGACAAGAATAAAAAAGATAAGATGGAAATTGTATGAGTTAATCCTCATTTGCAGTCAAAGGTACAGGGAACTAGGTTAGGTTATATTGGATGGTAGGATGAATGGTGGGAATTATCCTATCATTCAAAATGTGTGCGGTTTGTCTAGGTAGGCCTTAATAGACAAAAGTCTACTTGGCATTTGCACACATACAAGAATATAAGGAAATCACATGCATCTGAATGACTATTAGTTCCAAAACAATGTCTAACAAAAGAGGTTTTTGGGGATAAATATTTGGAAACAAACCTCGATGTTTGATATTAGGATTGATTAAATTATTTTTGAGATTTTTTTCTACTGAAAGGAAACTTTGGAGGCTATATAATGATGACTTTTTGCAACATTTTTGCGAACAAAGATCATGGAATCTTTCAGTATCAAATGCTTATGCACCAGTATGGATAATCTAAGGGAGACCTCAGAGAAGCATATTTATCGACTTCTTGTCAAAGGGAATGAGGCGGAGAAAATGACAGCGATAAAAATATTAGCGACTTGGTTTTGGGCGAGTGGGCATGTTCATGATGATATTATTTATCATAAATTATTTCCCCCTATTGTGAACATCTTGGGCTACGCTATTAACACCAATGGGATAATGCATCATATAGTTAAAGAGAAGAGTGTTGTGGGTGTCAAAAAGGTATTAGAAATTCTGGAGATTGTGCCCCACTCAAATATCATGCTAGGTTTCTTTGATCTAAATGCACAAGGTACGAAGATCAAGATGGCCAAAGATTGGAAACTTTTCAAAGTTGGGGTAGGCCAAAAATACAACTTGGAATATTTTGAGGCCTTCATGAATGAGAACAATGTTTTTTTCCTAGAGAAAATTGTAGATAGACCAAAAGTGCTTGGGGAAGGGATTGGGTATCTGTATCATTGATTCCCCTCTCTATTTTAATTATGTACTTATTTTCTAGTTTTTAATGTAATGGGAATTGCCCCCTTATGAAAATACTTATCTAAAAGGAATTTTAAAAATAAAGGACATCAACAATTTACAAATTATGTTAACATTGATCAATGGGTTTATAGAGATATTCCTACATTCATTCCATGTGGTAAAAGGGAAAATGATTAAGTTGGCACTTAAACCTCAACCATTAATGTTTTGTACTATAATGTATTTTAATATTTATATGAGTATTTTTGCATGTTTCCATTTTTAAAACATATTTTTTAATGCAATTGTGTTAAATCCATGTTTTCTAGGTGTACATTTAGATTATCTTTGATTGAGACAAAAATTTCAATACAATAATTTTAAGGGTGAAGAAATCTAAAAAGGAACCACTACCATATAATCAAAATATAATCGTATCAGAAGAGCAAACAGGATTTATCCAGGAGTGTTCCATCTTAGATGGGGTGATTATTGCTCAAGAGGCCATACATACTTTACAAAATACAAAGAGAGAAGGCATGCTATTGAAATCGGACATTTCTAAGGTTTATGACATTGTGGACTGGTGCTTTCTATGTAAGATTATGCAAGCATTTGACTTCAATGTCCAGTAGATTAATTGGATTTTTGAAAGTATCTCAACACTAAGATTTTCAGTCCTTATCAATGGGAGGTCAGAAGGCTTTTTCTCTATATCTAGGGGGATCAAACAAGGAGATCCACTCTCTCCCTTTCTATTCATTATAATCGAAAAGGCCTTTGGTAGAGCTATCAAGAACTTACACACTCATAAAACTATAGAAGGCATCAAGATCACAACTAATTTTGTGGTTACCCACTAACAATTTGCAAATGATAATCTCTTGTTTGGAGAAGCAAAAATGAGTGAAGCAACACATTTTAAAGCTCTAATTATTTCCTATGGTAAAGCTTCAAGAGAAATTATCAATAAGGATAAATTTAAAATCCTTTTCTTCTCCACTCCCCAATCTATAGAAAAAAATATTATACAGATTCTAGAGTGTAAGAAGGGTAACCTTCCTTGCATCTACTTGGGAATCCCAATAGATAGAGGTCTAAGGAATTGTAAATTGTGGGATCCACTCAAGTTGAAAATGGATTAGATTATTAACTCATGGAAAGGCAAATGGATTTCATGGGCAGGATGATTGGTCATGCTTCAAGCGGTCATCTCTGCTCTTCAAATTTATCTCTTGTCTTTCCTGACCTTGAATACAAGGATGAACTCCTTATTCAGAAAATGAGAAACTTCCTTTATCAGAACATGGAGGAAAAGAAGAAAATAACCTTAATAGCTTGGGAAATAATATGTAAGCCCAAGTCTTTAGGAGGTTTGGGCATCTAGGATCAACAACTTCAAAATCAGGCTTTGGGAGCTAAACTATCATGGAAAATTTTAAAGGACCCTAAAGCTAGATGGGTTAGACTAATGCAGTCCAAGTACATTGGGGAGGAAGGTTCTAGGAATTTCATGAGAATTAGAAATCTACTAAAAGGATAAAGGATATGAAATTTTATCCTTAGGTGCATACACTTAGTGGTAGACTTTGTCTCCTGGTATGTCCATGATGGCTCAAAATATTTATTCTGGGAAGATTCTTGGGGTGGTTATCCTAGTATTGATAATCAAATATCTATTCAGACAACAAAAGCATGGATAAAACAAAATTGGGGTATCCACATTAAGGATTATATAGAAATCTCCAAGGAGGATCCAACACTTTGATGGGGCTAGAAGAAACTAGATAATCTCCCTCTCCCTCCAAATGAACTTGACCAACTCCAACTGATCTTAAAGGACAGACAATTTGTAATTAGAAATTGAAATGACTCACTAGTGTGGACCCCTTCAAAATTGGATGAATATAAAGTAAATGAAGGCTATAATCTTCTTGCTAATCAAATCCCTATCTACGAAGACAAAATTCCTCAAAATCATTTCTAGAGTAATAAAGTCATCCCAAAAGAAGGCATTTTCGCATGGCTAGCAACCAAAAAAAAATCTAATAGAAGAGAAATTCAAGTAAATGGGATTTGAAGGTCCCTCTAGGTGCATCTTATGCAAAGCAGAGGAGGAATCAGTGGATTATCTTCTTATAATATGCCCCTTCTCAATGAAATGTTGGAGATGGTTGTGTGCAAAACTTGGGTGGATCATGAACCTTCCTAATGATATTGTTTCTCTTTTCCAAAGCTTGCCAATTAGACCAAAAGATGGTCTCCTGAGCCCATTATGGGAAATCTCTCCTTCTTGCCTCATATGTGAAATCTAGAAAGAACGTAACAAGAGACTCTTTGAAAATAAAGAAAGGAATATAGAGTCAATCCTCAATTCCATTGAAAGCTCGATTGTGGAAAACATTAATTGAAAACTAGCTATTACTCCCAATTCTAGAAAAGTGTTTATGGATTGGGATGGTAGAATTAGGTTCAGGTGGAATGGTCTGAAAATTCCCCCTTTTATAGGAAAAAAGAATTATGATAGAGTAAATGCCATGTAGTCCCCTCCGAAAGCAGGTTGGCTTAAAATAAATTTTGACGGTTCATCAAAAGGTAATCCAAGTGCTTCTAGAATTGGATGCATAATAAGAGACCACAAAGGAGATACCAAAGGAAAACTATCCATCCCCATACCCCTGGATACAAATAACATAGAAAAATTTAAAGCCCTCCTAATCGGTCTTGAGGAAAGTTTAAGAAGAGGAATTAAAAATTTGGAAATACAAGGGTACCCTGCGATCCTTATCAATGATATTAGGTAAACAAGTACCCCCAATTAGAGCCTACAAGCATTGCTAGAGAAAATCTTGATAACATTGGCACTATTTGATAATTATACCTGTAGACACATTTATAGGGTAGCAAACACTAAAGTAGATGCCCTATCCAAAGCAGTGGCAGAAGAACTAGCTCAAAATTGGTGGGTGGATGATCTAAGGATTATAAAGAAATTTTGAAAGTTTCAGAATGATAGGAAGCAATTGATGAAGGCAGTGCTATGTTTTAGAAAGAAATCAACAACAATTTCAAGGGAATTAGTGGGAACATAAGATTCAGCAAAAATGGGCTTCTTGATATTCATTACATTGTCAATGTAGTAAACAGGGCAATCAGAGTTGTGGGATCATGGATGAAGGATGAATTCAAATTGAACGAAGCAGAGATTGTGTGGCCAATTGAATCCTCAATACCACCAACTAGTTTCAGAAAGTTTATAGTGGGAGTACCATCAAATGTCGTGTTTACTACTTTTATAAATATTTCAAAGTCAAACAAATATCAAAATTTGAGGGATCCAACTTAGATGTATTTAAGAGAGCTGTGGAAAATCTCCATTGTCATTTTGACTATCAATTTTAGATGTCTGACAAGAGCAAAGAAAATATAAACTATGGTAACCTCGTTGACCTGGTTCCAAATAAGACATTCGATGCAGTTGTGTCTAATGACATAATACTCTCAAGCTGTAGTGCAATGGTAGATTTCACATAGCCATATACTGATACATGACTTGTAACCATGGTGCCTATTAAGAAGATAAATTCTTCTCATTGGGCCTTTATGAAACTGTTACATTATCCATGTGGTTGACTGCAAAGACATTTGGTTTTCTTATCGCTTTTCTTATTCAGCTATCCGAGAGGGACAAGAAGATGCTTTTATGAAACTGTTACATTATCCATGTGGTTGACTACAAAGACATTTGGTTTTCTTATCGCTTTTCTTATTTAGCTATCCGAGCGGGACAAGAAGATGCTTTCATAGGAGAGCCTACCAAGCAAATGGAGATGTATCACTATTTATTACGGAATGGCAAAGTTCTTTTACTTGATATCGAACACAAGTCTTGAAAACCTCCACAAATATTGGAGAGGAAGCTGAATCCTTCAGAACAAGAGGATAGGGAGCATTCTGTCTTATCCGATCTGGCATTTTCCAGTGGGGACAAATTCAGGGTGATATGGACTGGCAACTGGATGCATGAGTAAGGATTTGACAGGCAAATATGTCTGCCTAGTCAAATTTAGTTAAAATACAGGATTGCATGGTTCCTAGGCTGATTAAGCCCCAAACAAGACCAAAGGTTTTCTT